>NC_054380.1:64515599-64838099 GCF_017654675.1 Xenopus laevis
CCAGTTTACCATAGAAATCAATAGAATAGATCAAAAGGAGATAGCCTGAACAGAAAGATAATTAAAAGTAACAAAACCAATACATTTGTAACTTCACATAGCTTTTTGGTCATTTGAAAGTGTAAAGAGACAGAAGAGAAAAGCAAAACATTATAAAAAATGAAAAGGAATGAAAAAGTTGCTAACAATTGCAGTTTTTTTTATTGCAGTCATGCATGATATATTAAATGTAACTTTAAGTTAGACTAGCTCTTAAACGAAAAACATTTATAACCAATAAAATGTTAGGATTTATGGGAGCAAGATGGTAAAAGAGTTAGGAGATTAACTTTGTAGGCATAATATTATAGCTTGTGTACGTCTAAGGGTCCTTTACTCATGGGTGTTTAATCCTGCATTCCCATGAGATGACTTTTGATGTGTTTTACACTGGAATGAATGAGTTAATAGAGCTCATTCCCAATTTTAGCTGTATCCACAGAACTGCACTGAACCACTGAATACAGGTCTCCTCTCATCTGCATTTGTTGTTTCAGCATGAGCCATGAGTACAGGCACAAAAATGGGCTCTGTTTAAGGTGGGGTTCACCTTTAAAGGAAAACTATACCCCCCAACAGCTCATATATAAAACCCTGCTTCATGTAAATAAACCATTTTCTTAATAATATACTTTTCTAGTAGTATGTGTCATTTGGTAATCATAAAAAGAAAATTGCCATTTTAAAAAATAAGGGCCGCCCCCTGGGATTCACTATGCACACAAACATACCAACTATATACTTGTTAGGTCACATGAGCCAATTAACAGACAGAATTGTGTCTTTTGTTTCAACACTTGCTTCCTGTTACAGTTGTAGTATTTCTGGTCAGGTGATCTCTGAGGCAGCACAGAGACCATCACAAAATGGTGGCTCAAGGCAAAAGATGTAAAAGGGCATGATTTACTTAAATATATAGGCCAGTTTGGCAAGATTCTTTAATATGCCACTTAATATGATGTAAACTATCTGTTGCTTAAAGGGGTTGTTCACCTTCAATGTACAAATCTTATGAAACCACTAGCAATGCTCTCAATGTGTTAGAAAAAACATTTTCCATAACAAAAAGTAAAAATGCCATTGTAAAAGCTAATTTTTATACCTATTAACTCAGCCCTTCTCCTGTCTCTCTGACCAGTTTTCTGAAGTGATGGGAGTGGCCTATTTTGAACCTGACACACCAAGAACTTCCTATATGATGACATCATCATGCCCAGGCTTTGCCCTTACTTGTTTCCTATTGGATGTTGATACTGCCCTCCTCCTAGTAATTTATTGGGTGCTTGTGAACTGTAACCAGTCACATAATGTGAATGGTCATTGGTTGATTACTCAGTTGTAATGGCAGAGGTTAACAGACGCAGCATATAAACAAACCTGCCTTGTAACAAACAATCACACAACCATGCAGACAAATACTGCAGAAAAGGAAGGAGCAACATTGTTTGGCAACCTTTGGCATTAAGCATAATGTCAGTTATTTACAAAATTGCAACAAAACCAGCACTGACTTGCTTAGAAACGTATGTAACTTACACATCTAGCAGGGACAGTAGGGCTGCCACCTCACCCTTTTAAAACCAAACACATATGAAATCCACAGGCTGCATGGCTAATTATCAACTCATTTAGATGCTGCAGACTGAACTGATTTCTGTGCAGCCATGTATCATGCATCTAAATGAATTGCTAATTAGCCATGCAGGCTGTGGATTTCATATGTGTTTGGTTTTAAAAGGGTGAGGTGGCAGCCCTAAGTGACAGGCAGAGCAGTGTTGAGGGCAGGTAGGTTTTTTGAACATTTTGTGCGCTCTCCCGGGGGGGGGGGCGGTAATTTACCTAGGAAAACGATACCTTAGAGCTCTAAATACCAAAAAATGAAAAAGTTATATTTTTCATGATATAGGGATCTATACCAGAAAAATATTTTACCTTTTTTATGAGGTAAATACACAAAATAATACATGCCCCCCCCTAAAAAATTATATATTTCTGGAAAGTACAAGTGTCGTCTCCCATAGTAGCCATTATATAGTGAATAAAGTACCCCCTCTTGTAAAATATAAGGATATTATAAGTCACCGAGGAGTTTCATGACCATATAAAAACACGAGGCCGAAGGCCGAGTGTTTTTATACAGGTCATGGAACTCCAAGGTAACTTCTAATATCCTCATATTTTACAACTGGGGGTACTTTATTTATTATAATACACAAGTTTCAGTCATGTGACAGAAATGACATCAGAACTCACCGTTTATAACTGATGACATCAGAACTCACCGTTTATAAGGATATAATTTACAGGATATTCATGGTTTTTGTGTATTATAATCCAATAATCCAAATTTTTAAAAATGATTTCTTTTTTCTGTATAATAATAAAACAGTAACTTGTACTTGATCCCAACTAAGATATAATTAATCCTTATTGGAAGCAAAACCAGCCTATTGGGTTTATTTAATGTTTACATGATTTTCTAGTCGACTTAAGGTATGAAGATCCAAATTATGGAAAGATCCATTATCCATAAAACTCCAGGTCCCAAGCACCTCAATCCCCCCCATCTCTGCAGCACACAGCCCACACTCCCCCTCTCTCTCACAAACTGACAGTTTCTCTTCAGTACCTGAATGCTGCTCAAATTCCCCAGCACAGGAAGCAGTGGCAGATTGGCAGCAGACATAGCCAATAGGAGTTAAGTTAGCTGCCAGTACAATGTGTGATGTCATATAAGGAAGAGGAAGTGAACACTGTAGTGTTTTTGGGGGTCAGTGACCCCCTCCCAGCACAGGGTCTGTGTGGAACTGAAGGATTAGTACAGGGACACTTCTGAGGTGAAAATCTCTTGAACTGTACTTTTTCTGTTAACTATTTCTGTGGAAAAGTTTGTTCTATTCATGTGAACTGTTAGATTTGTCAATTTGTTACAAAGGTGAACAACCCCTTTAAGTGTTCATTTTGGGAGTATAGTTTTCCTTTAAGTTAAATTTCATCATCAGACATTGACTATAGGCACTTACTTTGACTTGATCCAACTTCAATGGCACCAGATGTTTGGCTGAACCTCCGCTTTTAATGAGATATTTTCATATTATATGCTTTTTATATCTTGTAAGATTTTATATCTCATAAAATATGTACTGTATACAATGATATATCTTTAAGAAAAAGTATGTTTGTTTTGTTTCCACTGACTGCAGTGTACACATGCATTTTCCTTTTTTTCTTCAGGAACTTAAAGGGGAGATATGGGAGTATTCCTCCAGTGTTACGTGCTTTAAGATTTTATATTTTATAAGATATGTACTGCATGAAATGATATATCCTTAAAAAAAGTAAGTTTGTTTCCTTACAACTGACTGCAGTATACAAATGTTGATTTCCTTTATATTTCTTCAGGAACTTAAAGGAGAGATATGGGAGTATTCCTCTAGTGTTATGTGCTTTATTAATGGTCAGTTTCTTGGAGATGAAACAGTGTTGCTGTCATGGGCAAACAACAGCTGGGGATACAGAGATTACCGACCTTTAGCCTTATACAAGGCATTGGCAGAAGATTTCCGCACTAAGCACTTGAGTGGTACAAAAGTAAGTGAAGACCATTTATAAACAGCATCTGTATCTGCATTTGCATTTTACTATTACAATTCCTCAGGTTGTCTAATTTGACATATTGTTTGTTTATATATGTAGATTAATGTTTCAAATGTTCTTGGTAGGCACCAACATTTATATGGTAAAAAAAAAAAGCATAAGAAAAATGATCAGAGTAGCTGTTTTACTGTAATGCACAACTGCATGTATATGAGAATTAAAAAAGCTAGGCATACAGAAATAAATCCACTTTTTTTGGAGAGATCTGGTCTGATTTGGAGTCAAATGAGCTTATAATAATAAATATAAATATTTTATGATAACTGTAAAGACACATTTCTGTAATGGTTGCAGTAAAACCAGGGCAGGAACTAGGGGAAGGCAGAGTAGACACTTGCCTAGGGTGCAACGCTGGGGGGTGCCAGGCACGTATCTTCTCTGCCTTCTACCCCTAGTCCGGTCCTCTCTTTGCACTCTCAACCCTAAGTACAGTAGAAATCCCAGAAAAGGATGCTTCGCAAAAGTTGAACAACTGTGTATAGAGAAGGTTGAAAAAACTGTAAATCTACACAGTTTCATCAGTTTCTCAGAGCTGTCAGTTCCCCCCATCATTTTTCGATGGTTCTCTTTAAATTTCAGGCATGCATACGCAGTAAGAATTCAGTAAAGTCCCATGGAGTGTGTGAGCATGCATGTGTAGAATTCAGCCACTTCAGGAGTGGTGGGTATGCGCATGAGTGACGTGACATCACCAGCAGCTTGTGTAACGTCACTTTTCAGCACCACACGGGTCAACCAGAAAAATATGTGCTGGGGTTGACAGCCCTGGTTTCTACATTTTACCATTTCATCACGATTGCATGCATCTGCCACAAAAACAATGTATTTGCTATGGAAAATACACAGTGGCTGCACTAGTGATGATCGGCCAAAATAAGAAACTTGACAGAATAACTGATGGTGGCCATACACACACTGATATTATTGTACAAAACAAATTTTTGTACGATATTTCGTGAGTGTATGGTGGGAGATCAGTGACCGATATCAGCAGAAGGGTTGGATATCAGTCCGCTCGTCGATACAGCCCAGGCGAAAAAATTTAGATCAGGTGCCTTTGAAGACACCCGGACATTGGCCACTATTAGTACTGAATTGTCAGATACAGGTAGAATTCTGTTGTTTCTAACTGTATATCTGAGGATTCAGCGCTACACGTGTGTATTGAAACAAACAATCTTTCCTGGAAATATCTTTTCCAGGAAAGATCGTAATTATTACGTCTATGGCCACCTTAAGCGAAGTTTATCCCTTCATCAGTGTTCATGCATTTACTGTATATCAGAAATATAAGCACTGTCACATTTTTTTCAAAGAATGCACTGGTTTTTGCAAAAAACTATATAAAATACCAGTGTGGTATTCACTTTTGTTTGCAGGGGAACACAAAACTGGTTGCTATGGGTTAGTAGTTACGTAAGCATTTCCCCTATTTAGCTTCCATCTAGCAGCACAGTCTGTGTCTGTGTGTCTACCCTTTGTGGTTTTGTGTTGTGTGGATACTGATTAACCAATACTTCATATTTATCATGTCACCCAATAAAATAACTTGGTTTATCTTTTCATATAACATTAAATTAAGTTCAATGGGTGTTTAAAAAAAGTATTTTTTAAATTTATCTGAGAAACATACGTTATTCATTTTATAAAATTAAAGAAAAAATAGCTGCTCAAAATCACACATTCACCATTATTTTACAGCATATGTTTGTGTTCTTCGACATAACAATCCAGGGAAAACCAGTGGGAAGATTAGTCTTTGAGGTAAGATGTTTCAAGCCTTTAGGCATTCTTTCACACTGCCATGTATAGCAACGGTTTATATACACACCAAGTATAGTGTCAGGAGTGTTAGAGCCAATTACTTGAAGAGTTCAAGCAGTTAAAACTGCTTAAGTGTAACAGCCAATAGAAGAGAACTCAGCGGAGGGAACAACAGGCAGAAGTCAATAGGCAGGCTGAAGTCAATCATAGTCGGAAGCAAGCAGAGGTCGGTAGGCAGGCTGAAGTCAAACGAAGTCAGGGACAGGCCGAGGTCAAACACCAGAAGATCAGAAATATCGAAAGGCAAGCTGAATCACACCGGAAACGTTCACAAGTAAGAATCACAAGCTTGGAAAATATGCAAGTTTATTATTATGAAATTCCAGTGCCTGTTTCAGAACAAAGTCACATAAAGGAAACATTTCTCAGTGCCTGCCCTTCTGCCTGATAGCTCAGAAACAGAATATTGTCTCTTAAAATAGTGTAACCGGCCTCGATAGGTTCAAAATAGCTACTGGAATATTCCCTTGGCCAGAAATATTTAAAAAATAGGTATAAGTATTGTATATATTATCTGGAAACCTGTTATCCAGAAAGCTTCTGAATTACATGAAGGCCCCTCTCCTGACCGCCCCCCCCCCCAGGGTCTGCTGTATAGGTAGTTACGCCAGTGCTCTACATCATAGTAAAAGTTAAAGTCAAAGATGAACAAATCCTTTAAGACAGGGAGTTTAGTTTTCCTGACCCTTTTTCAAGAAAGCACCATTATATTGCAAATATGTGCCCTGATTTTACACCATTATCTGTTGATAATTCATTGTTTATGACCGACATGCCATGTTAATTCAAAAACAAGTGCAGATCATTCAGCTTTAATGTTGCATAGCTACCTGAATCATACGTTTAAATGACAGATTGTATCTTGCTCACTGTTATACATTTATTGCAGTTATTCTCTGATGTGTGCCCCAAAACATGTGAAAACTTTCAGAGCCTGTGCACTGGGGCGGCAGGAATGACACTCGGTGGTCTTAAATTGCATTACAAAGATTCCGTCTTCCATCGCATTGTGAAAAATGGCTGGATACAAGGAGGAGGTAATTAATCATAAAACAGTGCAATATGTAAAATATCTGAGACATTCTGGCACTGCTGAACTGAATGTGTAATCATTATTGTGTAATGATGTTACAAGGATTTAAAGGGTAGTGGTAGAAATCCAAGGAAACTACAACAGAAGTTCAATTGACCAGTTTTACTTCTAGGGTTGCCAACTTTTTAGATATAATATATTGGCCATTTGGGGGGGGCAGTGAAAGAGGGTTGGTCAGTGATTTGGCATCACACTGGGTCAAGCAGTATCGGGGAAGAGGGAAAGGGTAGGATGAACGTTAATGTATTAGGAATTTACTGGCTACTACATTACATTTGTTATACCGGCCCCGGCCATGGCAACTATTTTACCGGCCAAATACCAGTCGGATAGTAGCCCTATTTACTTCAACCATATAAAATAAAGGATTTGTCTACTGCAATTTTCCTGGCTCCCTGTTTTGATAATAATTAATGGGGTGGTTCACTTTTAAGTTCACCTTTAGTATGTTATAGAATGGCCAATTCAAAGCAACGTTTCAGCTGGTCTGTATTATTTTTTTTTTTAGTATTTAAATTATTTGGCTTTTGCTTTTTTTGACCCCCATCTGAAAGTAAAAGCTCAGTAAGGCTATAAATTCATTGTTATTGCTACTTTTTATTAATCATCTTTTTATTCAGGCCTTTCCTATTCTTATTTCAGTCTCTTATTCAAATCAGTGCATGGTTCTTGTGGTAATTTGAACCCTAGCAACTGGATTGCTAAAATTGCAAACTGGAGAGTCGCTGAATAAAAAGCAAAATAACTCAAACAACATAAAAAATGAAAACCAACTGCATATTGCCTTAAAAAATCATTCTCAAAATCATACTGAAAGTTAACTCAAAGGTGAACAACCCCCTTAAGTCTGTGCAAATGCATACATTTTCAAAAATATGTTTTTATTTACAAGGTTATGCTCACAAAACTGGCAAGCCACCATACTACATCAAGATACAAAAGAATAATAAAACATGGGCCAGGTAATGTGCATTGATCAAATCATATGTTTTGTATGTATGTAGTAAAATTTCCCAAATTCCAAACCAATATTTATCCCTAAAAGAAAGTACATTGTGGTGTTTACGCACAAGTGAAAGTTTTAGAAAAACTGAAGTGTAGAACTATATGTCAAACTGTTTGGCAATGAGGCAATCGTCATCCAATGAAGTATTTATTTATGATTTAAAATGTGTTTGTTACACAAGTAAAATATTTACATATACATATATAATGTGAATAAATAAAAATAACTATTTGTATTAAACAGATATAGCATCAGGAAAAGGAAGCGGAGGGGAATCCATTTTTGGAGAAACTTTTGAAGGTAACAAAATATATTTGTGTCTGTTTATATCAACTTCACAGTTTCTTAATTTCCAGTGTTGGCTGTGGTGGCAATAACTTGTTGGTTACAGACTTGTTATCCATTCACTCGTGATATATGTAGGCTTTATGGGATGTCAGCTCTGCAAAAATTTCACTTAGCTCTAGCTTTTTTTTCTCTAAATATTAACTGAATGAGAAATTGGTGAAGATATGCAAAAATCCCCACCCTGTTGCATCCATCTCCATATTAATATGGCATCTCTAAACAGTGCTTTTCCCAAGTGGACCCCTAGATCTGAACGAAATTCATTTTCATTTGATCTTCTTTCAGGGTTGAAGTATTGTTATGGTTGCCACCTGCCTCGTTTTGAACCAGGCAGTCCAGTTTTTACACGGGCTGTCTGGTTCATAACTGCCTGTCTGAGATTCAGCATTCTGAAACCAAGACAAAACTTAGGTCTTGAAATTGAGTCAATCTCCATGCTCCACATCATAAACCATGTCCACTGACATCAAATGCATTCGCCTAAAACTTCATTTTCTCGCCTCTAAATGTTACCACGCTGCCCCTGTCATTTTACCCGTCCCTGTGATGTCATTGCCCAGATTAGAAGACAACGAAAGTCTACTAACCCTGCTTGCATACCGAGTCTCGAATTGTATTCAGTGGGTGGTCTTTTTAAACCTTATTCTAGATTAAGGACAGGTCCATCTTTGCACGATTGTAGTTCTTATAACTGTGATTGGATGCCTGTCACAGTTACTTTTAATAATCATTCCTATAACCTTTAAATCAGGGGTGTCCAAACTGCGGCCTGAGGGCCAAATGCGGCCCAGGATGCATATGAATGCGGCCCAGCTTGAAACGCTTGGTTCCCGAGGAAATAGGAGGAGGGGGGACTCTGCCCATTGCCCAGTTAGTAATAATAATATAATAATACTTATCCATGTGTCCCATATTCCAGTGTATAGCTCCATCTGGTTTTTCAACTGGCATTGTAGTTATTTTCTGTGTATTTCCTTTACTTTTACAAATCAAACGTATTTGTGTATTTCATGTGTGGCCCCAGACAATTTTTCTTTTTCCAATGTGGCCGGCGAGCCAAAAGTTTGGACACCCCTGCTTTAAATACTTAAAGAATTATTTGCTTTAACATATTTCACTGATTTCACATTTTCCTCTATATTACACCTTTTTTTCTGGTCCCCTGTAAAACTTAAAAAGGAAGTTCTACTACATTTACCCTGAGTTTATGGCATTTCAAGCTATTGAAATAAAATATGATCACTGTCAGCATTTCTACACAGCTCATGCCTGCAGGAATCTGGCAGACCATCTTGCTGCTACTAAGTAAGCCACCATGAAGCCAGATTTGACAGCAGTACAAAGACTCAAACACAAAGGAATAGAAACACACAGAATCAAGTGTGTTCCTGTACAAGAATTTATGGATTCAGCTAAATACCTGAATGCAGTAGGAATACCAAACATAAAGCAAAATCTGAATTCTAATTTTCATAGTGATACTTAAAAATAAATATTAAAATAGAGTTTTTCTATTTTATTTAAAAAAGTCAGACCAAACTAAAATCCACAATTTCACCTTATTTATTATTAAAAAAGCACGATTTAATCAGAACGATTTTTTCGGATTTTTTTCTTGAATCGCTTCTTTTTTTTTGGACTTTTTGGCAAAAAGACCATAATAGTTGGATTTTTAGGCTAATTCCAGCGCAGACCACAGAAACTTCCAAATAGGTTGGGGACCTCTCCCATTGACTTATATACAACCTCGGCAGATGGATGGCGGATTCTGACTTTTTGCGGCCTCGGGTTATGATAAATACAGAAAAATTCTAGTTTTTGGCATTCAGACTTTAATAAATAACCCCCTTTATGTGTTAGTTTTGCAACTTCACCAATTTTGATCTGTCTGATGTTTACCCCCTTGGCCAACAGTTTTTAACTAAAAGATATTTGATCTGCTGTACTTGTGGTGATTAGGCTTATTGTGGGGATATCACTGCTCTCGCATTTTTCCACAATAGGCCTAATCGCCACAAGTTATGTCATTTTCTTGCAGCAATTACACAATTAGTGTGCAGCAAAGCATTTTCACTGGAAGATTTATCACCTGTAGTAGCAATTTTTTAACACAGGTAACAAATCAGATTGCCCTGAGACTTTTTATTTCTATTGACCTTTAATTGTAAGTTTCAAATCACTGCATGGTTGCAAGGGTACCCTACCAATAATATAGTCATTGAAATTCCAAAACATAGAACCAAGGAACAGAGCATTACATTATTCCAAAACATTAAACAAATAAAAATGACTATTTTCAAATGTTTTTAGAATCATAGTCTACATCATACAAAATAACAGAGATAACATAACTTTGAAGTGGTAGACTAATGACATCAACAAAATCCAATAAACCAAAATTGGTGGGTGCTCTAACATTTGTGCTTTGTGACGAAGCACAAATATTAGAGCACCCACTGATACTGTATTACACACAGCTCTTGGAAGGATGACATGGTCAGCAGATGAGTTGAATAAGTGGTGCAAGTGCTAAATGTGCAGGAAAATAAAGGGTATTTGAACCCAAAACATGAACTTACTCATAGAGCAATACTGTACATACTGTATATCCCTGACAATCTGACCTTCAAAGTTGCTGAGCTAAAAATGCTCATGGGGCCACTGAGTAAGATTATATTCATGTACTTTTTGGGTATAGATCTCATTTAATCCCAAATGATTTGCTATTGTACATATCTAACTGTCTTAGAGTGTTTTAAGAATAACCTATTGTAGAGAGGATTATATTTTGAGAATAATCTGTTCTGCAGATGAAAATTTCGCAGTGCCTCACAGTAAGCGTGGCATTCTTGGTATGGCCAATAAAGGACGTCACTCAAATGGCTCCCAGTTCTACATCACTTTACAGCCCACTGCATACCTGGATCGAAGATGTGTAGCTTTTGGGTAAGTTGAATACTGTTACTCTGTTGATAAGAACCATGTTTTTGTTACAGAGAAACATAAGGTCTATAAATTCAATATAAAATATTTTACATATAATGGCATTGAGAAGGGAAGAGATTACCTTGGTTGTATCTGTTGTAATGGTTACATTACAAAAAGTACCATTTGAGGTGTACCTATGTGGAAATTACCAGACTGCAGATGCAGAGACACAGGAAAGCCCAGTCATTTATATTTAGCTTGTTGCTGGAGTTTAGCTCTTCTGCCTCTCCAGAATTCAGCACAAGTAAAGAAATGGAGGAACTTCCGGCTGTAGAATCCTCATACATGTTAAAAAAAACCACTAAACCACTGGCCTTAAAATAAACCACTAAACATGAAAACAAAAACAATTTCTGAATCTATTCCTCAGTTACTTGTATGTTTCTCTTCTAACCCTGTCAGTGTTTTTGTGGATTGAATTCTTCACGTATGCCAAATTCATCTTGTAAAGTTATTTAAATTAATAATTGTAATGCTTTTTTTCATATTCCTCTCCCGATTTAGACAACTGGTTGAAGGTTGTGGCGTTCTTAAAGAAATGGAAGACATTCCAACATACAATGAGAGACCAACCACTGACTGTAAAATCACAGACTGCGGCATTTTTACTTTTCAATGAAAAAACAATCTTTTTTCAGTGTGCAAATGTATTCACTTCTGTATCCGCTGAAATGAACTGTTTGGTAATTAAACCATTTTTCATTTTGAATTATTTGTTTGAAGGGTTTTTTCACCTTCCAAACACTGTTTACAGGTCAGGTATTTCAGGTAGCATAAATGAAGACGCACTCTGTTTAGTGGAAACAAGGAAGCTCCCAGTAAGAGGGACAAAAGTTGCAAACGCAATATACCAAAGGGACAGTTTTTGCGGGCAAAAAAAATTGCTGTAGAAATTTTTTTTTTTTTTAATTGAGTGTCAGACATTAAAGGAAAACTATACCCCAAACATTGTAGGCCTCTATAAAAATATATTGCTTAAAACAGCTCATAAATAGAAAATTGCCATTTTAAAAAATAAGGGTGGCCCTCTGGGATCCTAGGATTCACGGTGTACACAAACAAACCATACGTTAGGTCATATGAGCCGATTTAAAGACAAAGTTCTGTCTACATCTACACTGCTTCTGGTTACAGTTAGAGTTGTAGTATTTCTGGTCAGGTGATCTCTGAGGCAGCACAGAGACCATCACAAAATGGTGGTTGAAGGCAAGAGGTGTTAAAGGGCGATATTAACGTAATTTTCAAATTCATGTGAATTTTTTTAACTCTAATACATTTGAATATACTCGAAATTCGATTGGGGGTAATTTAGTAAAAAAATTTGAATATCTAAAAGTCGAGGGTATGTTACTGACCCAAAATTCGACTAAACTCGTATCGAGTTTTTTCTGTAAAATAAACTCGAATGTCAGGAAGGCTAGTAACATCTTCAAATTGGTCACTGGACCACTCCCACTGACTTATACATGAACTCGCCAAGTTTTAGATGGCGAATAGTCAAATAAAATATTTAAAGGGGCAAGGTTTGATAAATCTCGAAATTCAAATTACCATTACTGTATATTGAACAACACAATGGGGACCCTAGTGGAACTACATATGAATTTTTGAAACAAGTACAGGTCACATATAAGGATGGTGATCATTTAATGAGGTTGACAAAGGAAAATCTTTTGGATATTTAAACTGAATAACCTACAACCTAATCAGTGGTGTAACTAGATGTTACTGGGCCCCACAGCAAATTGATTTCATGGTCCCCAACATATTCAAAGATTGTCCTGTTATATTGAAATTCCTCATTAATTAGGACCTCATGGGGGCCCTATACCTTTTGGCCTCCCCTGCAGCTGCAGGGTCTGCTTTCTCTGTAGTTACACCCCTGAACCTAATGCTCTAAGCATAAATCTTGATCTTGCTGCATTTTAGTGGGTTATATCTGTTCAGGGTAGGCCCAGACCCGCTCCACGATCAGGGGAAAGTGTGATGATTTCTCGCAAGCGTGCAGGATTTCTCGCTTGCGTGCCGGTATTTGCACAAGGAACTTGGTGGGCCCCGGAAAACTGGCTGTGCAAAAATGTGGGTACCCTTGTAATTTTGCTAATTTGAATGCATGTAACTGCTCAATACGGATTACTGGCAACACCAAATTGGTTGGATTAGCTCATTAAGCCTTAAACTTCATAGGCAGGTGTGTCCAAACATGAGAAAAGGTATTTAAGGTCAATTGCAAGTTGTGGTATTTAAGGCCAAATGCAAGTTGTGCTTCTGTTTGACTCTCCTTTGAAGGATGACAGCATGGGATCCTCAAAGCAACTCTCAAAAGATCTGAAAACAAAGATTGTTCAGTATCATGGTTTAGGGGGAGGCTACAAAAGCTATCTCAGAGGTTTAAACTGTCAGTTTCAACTGTAAGGAATTTAATCAGAAAATGGAAGGCCATAGGCACAGTTGCTATAAAACCCAGGTCTGGCAGGCCAAGAAAAATACAGGAGTGGCATATGCAGAAGATTTTGAGAATAGTTACAGACAACCCAAAGATCACCTCCAAAGACCTGCAAGAACATTTTGCTGCAGATAGTGTATCTGTACATAGTTCTACAATTGAGTGCAATTTGCACAAAGAACATCTGTATGGCAGGGTGATGGGAAAGAAGCCCTTTCTGCACTCACTTCATAAACAGTTGCTTGTTGTATGCAAAAGCTCATTTAGACAAGCCACATTCATTTTGGAACAAAGTGTTTTGGACTGATGAGACAAAAATTTAGTTATTTGCATGGTGGAAGATAACACCGAATTCCAAGAAAAACACCTGCTACCTACTGTCAAATTTGGTGGAGGTTCAATCATGCTGTGTGGCTAGTTCAGGGACTGGGGCCCTTGTTAAAGTGGAATATCGGATGAATTCAACTCAATATCAACAAATTCTTCAGGATAATGTTCAAGCATCAGTCACAAAGTTGAAGTTACGCAGGGGTTGGATATTCCAACAAGACAATGACCCTAAACACGCTTCGAAATCTACAAAGGTATTTATGCAGAGGGATATTCTGGAATGGCCGTCACAGTCCTCACACTTGAATATTATCAAAAATCTATGGAATGATTTGAAGCAGGCTGTCCATGTTCGGCAGCCATCAAATTTAAC
Organism: Xenopus laevis; assembly: GCF_017654675.1. Lineage (NCBI taxonomy): Eukaryota > Metazoa > Chordata > Amphibia > Anura > Pipidae > Xenopus > Xenopus laevis. The sequence continues at coordinate 64,529,704 of NC_054380.1, forward strand.
TGAACTGGAGGGATTTTGTATGGACGAATGGTCAAAAATACCGCCATCCAGAATCCAGACACTCAAAAGGGAAATGTCTAGAGGCTGTTACATTTACAAAGGGAGGCTCAACTAAGTATTGATGTAATATCTCTGTTGGGTGCCCAAATTTATGCACCCGTCTAATTTTGTAAAATAATAAAATTCTATTGTTTCCATAAGGCATGTTATATATTAAAAGAAAGTTTCTACTTTGAAAGCTCAGCCATTGATAAACAAAACTCCAAAGAATTAAAAGGGGTTCCTAAACTTTTTCATATGACTGTATATCTTAATTGGGAGGGGAGGATGGACTGTACCACTTGAAAGCGGGCAGAGTATGCTTACTCTGGTTAAAGCAGTTTCCAAAAAGGGACTTAATCTAAATAATCACTTCCAGACCACTAACCACATGTGCTTTTTTTGATTTTTGACTTTTGGGGTTTGAATACAAAAACCACAATACGGGTTGCAAGAGGCAGCACACCGTGCCAAGTGCAAAAAAAAGTCAACTTGAGGTAGAGAGTACACCAGTGCTCCAGATGTTTGTGTCCCTAAATGATATAGCACTTGCATCTGAGACTTTCGAATATAAGTCCGGACATTTTCTCCTCTGGCCTTCATCAGGTGGAAAAACACAGAGAGTAAAGTTTATTTTAACTGCAAGTTTGCATTGTGTTTTGGGCATTATTTGGCATTCACATTTCCAGTCTTAGTGGGCATTAAAATGTACATTATAGTTTATTCAGCTATACAGTCCAGTTTCGAATTTTATAGACTCTTGGCAAATTTTTGATACAATGGTTTTCACAATAGATAAACATGCCCATTTGATAAAATTGAAATTTAAACAATAGACAAAGTATTCTTACTACATGAAGATGGGTAATCTCTGACTTCCTTTTTACTTGTATTTATTAAATAGCACCACAAGTGTACACAGTGCATTACAATGTATAGTTATAATTTCTACCACATATATACATAATACTATATTTCCTTGATAATATATTAATTTTTTGTTCGCGTTATACAGATTTACAACATCCTCCCATTCTAAAGGCTATGACACACAAGGAGATTAGTCGCCTTGTGATTAATCTCCTGTAACACGGGCTGTTTCCTCTCAGTGGTGCAGTTTGTGAACCCTTTAAAATGCGTTGTGTGTTGATTGACTACATGGATGAGTTGATGCCCATGGTTTGGACTCCACCAATCTTTTTCTGAGGTCCTCAGACACCTTCAATGTTTGAGCCATGATAGACATCAACAGATGTGTTATATGTGTGATCAGGCTTTGCTGAATCACTGTTCTTTAAGTAAAACAGGGTCTCACACTCGCACCGGATTGTCATCCCATTGACTGAAAGCCACAGTCTCTGATTTCCCCTACAAATTATTTGATAATCCCAATGATTTACTTACTTTTGCCACACGCAAAAATTATTATTGTTTATCCAATTAATACATGACCAAATATAATTTTTGTTTCTTTTGTTTAAGTTTCTTCATGAACTTTTAGGACTTTGAAAAGCAGATGATGTTTTAGGATATATAGTATTCATATAAAAAAAATTATATAAAAGTGTTTATAGGGTTCACAAGCTTTCAAGTACCACTGTATCTCAGTGTCTTGCAAAGGTGATGTTCATGGTACATTATGCCGTTCCTATGCTCAATTTGCTCCAAAATCTGAATTGGGTAATTGCTGAAAAAGGCGTTTTACACATTACAAAGTTCAGTTGTAGAGTGACACTGACTTTGGTACAAAGGTTTTTATGCTTTGTTGCCCACGCTAGAGGAGATTTAATGATGGCAACACAACATATCATGTGCCATCACCCTAAAGTGGAAAGTGCAACCGGCTGAAGGCTTAACACAAGGTGGTGCTATGACATTACTGAGAGAGGGAAGAGTGTAGTGGATTGGCTCAGCTTTGTAATTGTGCTGAAGAGAGTCTTTAGTTTAGGATGGTTATAACTACTTTGTGGCTATAATACACAGCTCAATGTTTAATTTACTGCAGTGGAAGACAGTTTAAAGCCATTTTCTCATTGCACTTTATTATCAACAGTTCAGCTTTCACACACGAGTGAAAAAATACTGTCACTTTTCCATAGCCTGTGGGTAAAGAAATGAAGGACCCTCACTCATCAGGCTCTTTATTGGATGTCTCCACCCAAACACAAACAAGGTGTATGATCCCTTTCCATTCACCACACTCAGCTGCTGCTCTCAAGATTCACCTCGTCTTTCACCAACCAGCCTCTCATAGCAGTTTCCCAGAAGTTGTCTGTTCCACAGGTCCCCCGGCTCTCTTTCCGGCTCCAGTAGCCTCTCACACAGTGGTAACAGGCAGACTTGTTCCTCTCTCCTCCAGACACAAAAAAGAGTACATGACACCCCTTTTACAGGCAATATCCAGCTGCCACTTGATTACCTGGCTGAGGAAGGAACATTAACCCTTTTTCCGTTAAACTACCCTCTGCAGCCATACAATGCATCAAAGGGTTAAACTTCATGGGAGATTTTCGTAGAATCTCAGATCAACAAAACACATCCTACAAGTTGGATGTAGTTGCATGGGTCAAACAAAGTATAATGCATGCTGCATGAACAAACTACACCATTCAACTGTATCTGATTCAACTTCACATTCAAGCTAAAGGGAGAATCAGATTGTGTATGTATCCTACAAAGCTTGTAATGCTGCATGGTGCTGTGTGTAGTTGCATGGCAAGAATAGATACAAATTATCTGATAAAAATCTCTTAAAAATCTAATTTTTAGAGTGGTGTTTTTGAAAACTGTACTGTCACAGAGGACTTGGAGCTATGGATTCAAAACTCAAATGCTACAGTAATCACAAATGTTTTAATTAATATAAGTAGACTGTTGGTTGGATGGTATAGCTGTTTGCCTATTCTATTTCAGTTGGTTGGTAAGAGAGCTTACACTGTAGAAAACCAAACCCTGCAACTGGATATTATTTGCCAGGATAGTACAAGGTGCATTTACAGTATATATTTAATTGAGTGCCATACTATATTGCATATTATGTTGTTTTATGATCCTTCTCCTTTGAAATAGACACTGGAAGTGGTTAGAAAAGACCCTTCACGGCATATTTATCCAGGACAGCAAAGGTCTCCCGTCCAAATGACTGCAATACTCAGGGACCAGCATTCTTGTCTGATCTATAAGTGACCCTGATAGGTGGACAATTGTGGACAAATTCAGTGAGTCTGAAAGTCTTATCCTTTTTTTTTTCTTTAAGGGGAACTATCACAAAATTTTAAATGTAATCTAAGCTTCATACTGTAGTATAAAACTTTCTAAATATAATAAATTCTGTACAGTTTCTGAAATAATCATGTTTATCTTCACTATCCCCTGTGGCTAGGGTTGCCACCTTTTTTAGAAAAAAATACCGACCTTCCTATATATTTATATATTATATATTTTTTCCCTATTAATAACATTAGGGTGAAGCATCATTTTACTGGCTAGGCTGATAAAATACCGACCAGGTTGCAACCCTACCTGTGGCGTAACTATAGAAAAAGCAGAACCGGCAGTTTCAGGGGGGCCCGGACTGTGGGGTGTGCTACCTCTATAGCTAATAATAATAAAAAACCCTCCTCCCCAGCCACTCTCTTACCTGTGGCGAGGAAGGGGAATGCAAGTTGGGCAGGAATTGGTAGAGTCTGGGTGGGGAGTGGGCAGGGAGAGGCGGGAAGTGGACAGGAGGATTGGGATCGGAGTGTTCTGGGCCTCTCTGAAGATTTTTTTGCAGGGGGGTCCGATGCACTCTAGTTATGCCACTGCCTGTGGCAGATTTTGATCGACAGATCTTTTTTTAGAGAGTCTCCCTTTCCTAGCAGATGTATTAGAACTAACTCACTAACTAATAACAGATTCCAACACAAACAAAATATACTGCATGTAGAGTAGGGAAAAGGAGCGCCATTAAAGTCTTACACCCATTAATCAATATCGCTTTACAGAGATTATACATCAGTTCCTGCCCAGTGGAGCTTACAGTCTAAATTACTGATCACAATCACACAAACACTATGGTCAGTCCAAAAAAGCCAATTAACCTGCCTTTATGTTAATAGGAGTATGGGAGAAAACAGGCAGTCCCTGCCATCGTATTCCACAGCAATTTACAAAGGTTAAACATAAGTCACACCATCACATCAGTCCCTGCCCCTGAAGGTCCATATCATACAAAATCTATGAACAATTTTATGAGGAGCTAATTATCCTTCCTGTACATTTTTGGAATTAGTGAGTTAAATTGCGCCCTGGTTGGATTCAAACCTACGGCATAGAGCATATATATTTGCCCTAGTACCTAAGCATCGCAAGAGTAACTGGGGGGAGGGGGTATTCCATATTGCAACAACTGCCAAGCTCTATTACCCTGGAGCTGTCCAACATCCCACCTGGGAATTGTACATTGACAAGAGCAAAATAGCCACTGGGTGCACATTTACTGAAGTAAACCACCAGTGGGGTGGCCAGGGCCCCCTGTACAAGCTAAAAAATATATTGGTGGCCAGAGTCCCCATCAAGTTAAAAAAAACATTGGTGGCCAGGGCCCCCTACAAGCTAAAATAAAATGGTGCCAGGGCCCCTACAAGTTAAAAAAACTAATGGTGCCTGCCATTGCCCCCTTGGTGTTCAGCAAAACTTATATATACAGTATATATAAAAATAAGAATGTTTCGGTATCAGTGAAAAGAAGCTGCACTCAAAATCTAAGCAGCTAAAAGCTCATCAAAGCTGGGCTGGGGGCGGTGTGATCCCTCCATAGGCTGGAGTCCCTGTTTTTATTTGTAATTAGCCTATGGAGGGATTGCACAGCCCCACAGGCAGATTAAAGCTGCCAATATTGGTCCTTTAGAACGATTCAGCAGCTTATCTGCCCATGTGTGGGGGCTTCTGACGGGTCTTCCCGATCAATAGGCCAAAAATCGGGCAGATATCTTTCGGGCAGGTTTTTCCTTTGATCGAGGAACACATCGGATAGTTGATGTGGTCCTACGACCCGTCTGCGCCCATTTCCTTCATTGTAATCTGATCAGTTGGCTCTAAGGTTGAACGATCGGATTAACCCAATATCACACTGCCTTTGGTGGGCATATTGGGGAAAGATCCACTTGTTTGGCAACCTCGCCAAATGACCGTATAGCGGATGGCCACATTTACACTGCAAAGTTCCTCCTTCGTTCTTATCTGTCACAGGCTTCTTCATTTTTTCTGTCGCAGGCTTCTTCATTCTTTTCTGATGCAGCTTCTTTGTTATTTTCTGAGGCGCTTTTTCGTTCTTTTCTGACGCAGATTTTTTGTTCTTTTCCGACAAGGCTTCTTTGATTGTTTTCGTAGCAGTGTCTTCAGCAGCACACCTGCCCCCCCCCTCCCCAAAGCTTCTTCAAATCCGGCCCCAGCGGAGTTTTCCAGTATTTACTGATGCCTGTATAAATAAAAAGGTTTTTGTGGTTTGTGAGACAGGAGCAACATCATTCTCGCAGTGTAACAGGGAAGTTACACACAGCTTACATAGGAAATATGCGTCTATGAGTGTCTCCTTTCCACTTGCATCAATAGGGCACAGCAAGTTTCCCAAGCACATGTGTATAATAGCCAGTCACTCCTCAATACAATGGGAGCCGCTGACACACTGCCACGTGCGCTATGGCATCATCCTAAGGAACAAAACTGATTGCTGAAACCAAAACTGATTTAGGGAAAAATATACACGCCATTAAAAAACACTGACAGGAAGTTTATTCACCACGACCATGTTCAATGAAACTGATGTTACAAAAAACAAGAAGTGGTAAATTGCTGTTTGCACATAATGGTAAAACAAGCTGGTAGACAGCGCTAGGCCAAATTATTCCTCAAACACCCCTTCCTTGTGCCTTTAGGTTAGTATGGTCTGACAGCGAGCATGCCTATTCCCCAGAGGTGGGGACCGAGTTCATGCCTCCTAGTTACATAGTTACATAGTTAAATTGGGTTGAAAAAAGACAAAGTCCATTAAGTTCAACCCCTCCAAATGAAAACCCAGCATCCATACACACACCCCTTGAGTTGAGCCTCCTTTTGCAAATGTAACATCCTCTAGATGCCTGCTATAGCCTCTGATGAGTGTCTGGATTCTAGATGGCGGTATTTTTGACCATTTTACAAAATCTCTCCAGTTCTTGTGTTGGAAAAACAAAAATAAATAAAAGAGAGTTTGATGATAGATTTTTGATATTCAAGACGGGGGACTGTGACAGCCATTCCAGAATATTGTACTTCTCCATCTGCATAAATGCCTTTGTTTTTGTCATGGGGACATTTTTCACACAGCGACTTTTTTGTAACAATATACATGAGCGACTTTTTTTGTACTGCAACATTTTTGTTGCATTTGAAACTTACCGCATGGCAAATTTATGTCGCCTTTCCGCAAATCTCTGAAATTCACGGCAAATACATGGTGAAAAAATTATTTGTTTTACCATGTTCTGATAAAATCAGAAATACACCACATTCAGAACTGGCCAGGATTCAGTCTTCAGCAGAATTCTGATTCACCCCAATTCAAATGCCTCACCATACCAAATCAAAAAGCTTTATATCATGTGCATTTTCGTCACATAAACATCCCGTGCATGGGTCTTTTTACCCTCCCTTTGTATTTAGTGTGGGATTTGACTGAATCCTTCATGAAAGTTTTGGTATTTGGCTGAATCCAAAAAAATTGTGGATTTGGTGCATCTCAGTCTTGCACTGAAGAATGTTTATTTGTTGGAGTTTCATCGTTCCCTGGGACTGGCAAACCTAATGTCACGCTTTGTGTCAGTGTAGTTCAGCTGTACAAATAATAAACTGATCTCTGTCTTCTTTAATATAAACAATATTTCTAGGGCATATACAATGTTTGCAGAAGAGATGGGATTTAGTAAGTCTCATTTGTACCAGAGACCAGTACACTTTGAGTTTGCCTCTCATAAAGATATAAGAGAAAAACTCCCCCCATCTTTCATCATGGCTATCCTGTAAGATGACCCCTGTCCCTCAGATATCACTCACCTTAAACAACACCACCTTTCATTCCACCACACAGGCACGCTGCCTAGGAGTTATCTTAGACTTACATCTGTCTTTTTCACCACACATTCAAACACTTGCAAAATCTTGCCGTATTCAACTGCGCAACATTGCTTGAATACGACCATATCTCAGTTCAGAATCAACTAAAACACTGATTCAGTCTCTCATCATCTCCCGCCTTGATTACTGCAACTTACTCCTCACAGGCATTCCAACAAGTCACTTTTCACAACTCCAATCTGTTCTAAACGCAGCCTCTAGACTCATTCATCTAGCTCGCCGCTCAACATCAGCTTCTTCCATATGCATGTCCGTTCACTGGCTCCCAATCTCTTCTAGAATCAAATTCAGATTACTTACACTCACATTCAAGGCCCTTAATAATGAAACCCCTCCCTATATTTTATCTCTAATCTCCAAATACACTCCTTCACGAAACCTTCGCTCTGCTTCTGATCTTCGCCTCACTTCTCCTCTGATCACTTCTGCCCATACTCGTCTACAAGACTTCTCTCGAGCTTCTGCTTTTCTCTGGAACTCTCTGCCACAAGCTGTCAGACTTTCTCCTTCTTTCCAAACTTTCAAGCGCTCCTTAAAGACCCATCTGTTTAAAGAGGCTTATTCTTGTACCTTAATTAATCATTGCTGTATCAAAAATGACAAAGTGTTTATATAATCCTAATGTCTCAATTGTACCCTAACCTTTAGTTTGTAAACTCTAATCTCTAGGTCCTTCTAACCCTATTGTACTCTGTAATCCTTGTTTGTTATCCACCATTTATTCCCTGTTTGCTATAACTGCAGTAAAGCACTGCGTATCTTGACAGCGCTATATAAATAAATGATGATGATGACAGCTGCGTAGATAAGTGAGACTGAGAAACAGTATCATTTCATGTCAGCACTGATAAAGTGTTCACAGATTTTATTAATGTATATTTACATATTATTGATTAAAACAGCCCTGCATGTAAGGGGGTGTACCAGTGAGAAGTGTGATATGTGAAAGTGTTGTTATCTTGTCAGTGACAAAAATGTGTTTGAATGTAAAATGTTTGTGTGTCTAAAATTGTTGGTTGTAATTGGTGTAAAGAGTTTCATTTTAGTTTAAGTGTAATTTCATCCCCAGACACTAGAGGCCGCTATAGAGCTCAGAAGGGCTATAAAAGGAGGGCACCGCCCAAGTTAAGCTGTCTTGATGGGAGGGCGTGGCCGAAGAGACATCAGCTGGTCGTTGAGTGGAGACGTCAATGACAGATAGGGTTGCCACCCGGCCGGTATTACAAATTTACCGGCAATGAGCTGCCGGTAATTTGTAATACCATTTACAAAATCCCTTGCCCGCCGATGAAAACTTACATTTTCGTCGGCTTCGGGCGGTGGCCCTGCCCCTTTTGTGGCGCTACACCCCCGTGGCTTGGCCCCTTTTGCGGCGCTCTTCATCTGCTCCGCCCCTTTTTGCATCACGTCCCGTCCCTTTACTTTCCGCCCCCACCACTGGCCGGTAATTTTTTTTTTTTTAAGGTGGCAACCCTAATGACAGATAGGAAAAAGATAGACAGTGAGATCTTAATTAAGCGAGCACTAGGTGCACAAGACAGTGAGGTTAATTAGTAAGGACAGCTGTGACCCCATCAAGGAGGTAAGTGGAATTAGTTTCCTACAAGCACTCCTTACGTGAGGGAATCATTGATAGTTTAGGACAAGGTAGGAAGGATACCTGGGTCTCCGGACAGGAATTGGTTGGAAAAGGTCCTAACCTGGAAGAGTGGAGGAGTACAGAGCTGGACTGGGAGCAAAAAGCAGCCCGGGCAAAAAAAAGCAAAGCAGCCCATATGTAAATACGCACACACAGACACACACACACACACACACACACACACAAATATACAGACACACACAGAAATACACACATACACAAATACACACATACACAAATACACAGACACACACACAGACACAGAGACTTATTCTCCAAGAATCTCCATACCTCCCCCAACATGCACACACACTGGTGTCATTTTCTCTTTTCCCTCTGATTTATTTGTAGGTTAATGTTCGAGCAGCATTGGTAGTTCAGTGGGAGCTCGGCCTTACAGTGACCTGTAAACGATCCCTTCTCCTGGCTCAGACATGTGCTGTGTGCTGCTTGTGTGCGCCTCTCTCACAGGATTCCAGAGATAGATGTGCACAGCACAAGCCTGAACCAGGAAAAGTAAGCGTAAAGCCACCCACTGATCCACCAATGCTGCGGTCTCATACATGGCCCCCGGTTCCATACAGGTTACGCAGACAAGTGCAGTGAGCGCTGCATATGATCAGGCAGTGGTCAGCCCACTTAAAATCAGGGTAGAGCCGCCCCTCGGGCATTTGCCCAAACAAACACATTACCAGTCCGGGCCTGGAGGGGTATCACCCAGAAGGTATCGGACCACTATTGGAGAGTCTGGGGATACGGGTGGAGTATATACCAGACCACTAGGCGGTTAGGTGTAATCCAAGATCCTAAGGCAGGTGAGCCTACCAACAACTGATTCCTTGAAATAATTGTAACTGAATGTGTCTGAAGAAAAGTATGCTGGAATGTATAAAGTGTGCCTGGTGTTGAAGATCTTTAATGTTACTGGAAATAAAAATCTCTTGGTTAATTTTTATCATCGAGTTCCGTGTGGTTGACTGGGGTTAAATTACCCTTTAATATCTGGAAGTCCCTCCCACATGCAAATAACATTTATTTTTAAGCAAACTTGATTTACAGTTAACCTGTTGCTTTTGAAGATATGCGCCATCAACAAATCTCCTAGCTATTGATGATGTGGATGATAACCCACTTGGAAAGTTTTCTTTTCTGGACAAAGGAAGGAATATTACAGGTAACTGATCTGTTCTGAATTGCAATGGCTGTTATTAGAATGACTTGATTAAAATGTACATATTTTTGTACATATTTATTAGCACGTGTTTATCTAATTGTTGTAATGTAAGGCCCTTTACATCTTTAATTTCCCAGCCTGTGCCTAAAGCTGGCCCCCCGACCTGCCACTAACCATTCAGATCAAATAAATTAGTAAAAGAACAGATCAGCCGATGTTCTGCCCCTGACAGCAATCCTACCATAGTTATGTCCGACAAAAGATAGTGACAGTCTCCCACTGAAAATCGTACGATTGGCAATACATGCAGAGATATTATCGTCAGGCGACAGAAATCTTTTAACCTGTCCTTGATTTGTACAATCGGATCTTTGCGTCTATGGCCAGCTTTAGTATGCAGTTTTATAGTCCTCCTCATACCAATAGGAGGCATGAATCTAATGAGTTATCTGAAAAATCAGTTTAAGTTAAAAAATATGACTTCCATTATGTTGATCTGCACATCTTTAATAATGGCTTTAGTGGGTAAATTAACTTGTTATAAGTCAGTTGTGTGTGCATGTGCTAAGTACCACTTCCTAAAGGTAGAATTTGATTCCACAGCTCCCTCATGTTCAGGAGCTCTGTCCTTTGCACCTTGCAAGCAATTTATCAGAACAGGCTGAACTAATGAGTTGGTGCTACACACAAGTTGCAAGGATCATATATAGCCACAAGTACCTTTGTGTTTAAGTGCACCTAGAATTGCAGATGATTTAAGTTTTAAATTTGTGTCAGTTAACCATATAGAGCAGTGCTGTCCAACTGGCAGATGCAGCCTGTGGTGGCCTCCCAGGTGAAAGTCTGCCTGCTGTGACTGCTTCCCTTGTGTAAAATGAAATGTGTGTCTGTCAATAATGTTTACCCTTTGTATATTTATTATTAAGATTTTTACTTAAAAAAACCCCAAAACAAGTACAGTCATTCCCAACTTGATTGCGAAGTAAAGTGTGGCGCAAGAGGTAACATTCAGTAAAATCCGCAACTTAGTGAATTAGCGTAGTTACGTGCCTTTTCCAGAGTGCAACTTCGTCTGGCGTAATGTTTCTGTCTACTTCGCTAGCGAATTTACACCAGGGACCTTTAGTAAATCGGCGAAGTGCCAAAATGACATCACGTTGGTGAATTTTCACTAGTGTTAGCCAATTCACCATTTAGTAAATTTGCCCCTTAGTCTGAATGAATGAATGAAATGAGGCCAGCTCTAGTATTGCCATTAAACTGGAATCAGGTGACACTTTGCAATGCATATAAAAGTATTTGTGAAAAAAATTTTGACATAAAATTTACTTTTCATGGCACTGTTTCTAAGAAATTTTTCACTATATGTTAATTAAACTTTATCAATAGTTTTGAATGTATTTGTAAATGTAGCTGCTGAGAGCTGTATGTGTCTGACTGTTTACGGTCTATGGCTCCTAAACCAGCAGAAGCAGCTGATTAAAAGTCTTTTTTCTATATTATTTCAAGAGTCTGAACCAGCAAACAGACAGAAATAACAAATGCTGCTTTCCGCTAAAATTACATTTACATGTAATTTTAACACAACTGAAAATATTACATGTTTATTAGCAAATTGCTTAGATTTTTTTTTTATTAAATTATGAAAAAAAGTTCCTTTCTTGTAGAGATACACTTTAAAGTCACTGTGCTGTCATTCAAGTTCCCATTTACAAGTTGACTGAACAGCCGACCACAAAAGGGAAAACAGCAAGCTGCCTGTAATTTAAACTGTCAGGAATCAGTCCATGGGCTGAGCCCGCCTCCTCTTCCCCTGTTTGTATGAGGAGGAGACAGGCTGTTGGAAGGATCTGGAAAACAGAGGAAGATAAAAACCAGAATTTAATGCTGACATGGTCTGCAGGATTGACGGGAGAAAATAGTAAGAGCGGGACATATGATTGCAGTGTAGAGAGTGTAGAGAACTGCAACTAGGAGGGAGGTTTCACTTTCAGATTTCAATCCAGCTTGCACAACTGTTCACAACAAATGCTTGTTTGTTCAATGTGTGAGGTGCGCAGAGACAAGGAACTTACAAGCAGAGTGCCAGCTACCAGATTCCTCTTTGTGTGGGATTCCGTATGAATTTGATGGAACAGACCCAAAAGTGGGTGTATGCTGCTCTTGGTTTGTAGGAATTGCAAGTAAACAAAGCCTGCATCCTGAAGAGAGAAGAAAGGAAGAAATCGGCTGATTAACCGAGTATCTGTTTTGTTTTTCAACCTTGCTCCTGCTACTACCAGTAAATCTCCACAAATAAAAATTGGCACTTAACTTATAACTAGTAACAAAGAATAAAATAAAGAAGTACCAGAACTGGAGAAGACAGCCATTAAGCTAAATAAAAATATAGTAATCACTCAAAAATAATAATAGGAAGTCTTAAAAGAAGTTAGCTAATAATTCATGAAGTGGACCTGCATTAACCCCTCATATAATGATAACACTTTGATGATTTTGTTTTTTTGAGAAGATTTGTTCTTCACAAGAATGGCAAAAAACGAAAAGAAGCTGACATTTGAGGGTCTGTGTAGCAGAGATCCCAGCACCAGAGAGTTGGCCTTGAACAACATCAGGGAAGAAGTACAAAGAAATATTGAACTGCAAGGATCAATGATAACTGAAATTAACAAAACTGGGCCTTCGATGCTCAACCAGTTGCTGGTCAGGTTGTTACTGCTCTCCAATAGATGCCCTTTTCCAGATGTCAGACAAAAGACCTTGGAGATCCTGAGAAAGGTTCAGGTAAGTGACAATTCTTCTCTTACTTTATTTCATACATTTAAAATGTGGATTTTAATTTGCACACATTAACTACACTTTTAATTTGTGTTTGATGCCAGCTTTCAGTAACCACATTTAGCCGTAATTGTGCTTAGCATGTATGATAAGCACAATCTGCAACATCATAGTATATCTGGCACAGATAACTATTATATTTGATTGAACAAATGGCTCCTTTTGTCTTTGCTGATGAACCTATGATCTATGATGTACCTATGATCACCGTATGTGGCAGTGTTGACTGACTGTCTTGGAGCTAAGATCTGTATCTGCTGATACCTCATCTGGATAAGGATGATCAAATCTAGAACTGGGGGGCAGGGTCAGACTGGTCCGGCCCAGATCCACTCCCTGCGCTAAGCCGCTGGCACGGCTTCCGATCTCCCTCCATGGCCCTCCACTCACCTGCAAGAAAGAGAAGATAGACTCAGGGGTGCAGGAGGGGTTTGCGGCTAAGGCAGGGGGGCCAGGAGGGGTTTTGTGGCTGTGGAAGTTCACCCATCTGAGTAGTGGAGGGCTCCTCTCGAAGCCAAAGGCGGCTGCTATAGGCAGAAGTGTGAGCTGAGGCCAGAGGTTTTCCTCTGGATTTGGGATACCATATGTTACAATTAGTTACCAAACAGCCTAACAGAGTGTTAAATTATGTATAATGACTATACGATTAACACATTTTTGAGGTAATTACTAGTGAAGGGGGACTACTTCTCTAATTATACCTTCATTCCAGTAGTAATTCTTCAACAGGAACCACTTCCATAGGAAATGTCATTCAAAGAACATGAATCATCCTCAAGCAATATAGTTTACCTGTATCTAAAATGTTAGTTTCCCATTCACAAGTCTTGCTGCCATCTGCATAGTAATTTATGTGCATTGAATATAATTTAATTAGGCCTCAAATCAGGCCAATTTGTCAAATATTTGTAAAGGCCCATATGCAAATTAAGGTATGCTGTGCCTTTCTCAGTAGGTTGCCTGATGCTCAACCTCTACTCCATCTTTCAAAGAGATATAGCATCCCTTGGTTGGTTGTTAGTCTACATAGAGAAAACCTCAAATTCCATCAAGATATGGAGAATGTTTTGTATTAGTTTTACAGTTTGTTTCAGACTAATTAAACTCAGGGTAAATAATTCTTACCATGTTCTTTCATATTTTTATAAGCAAACCCATTGTTGTGAACAACCAGTAATCATGTTAGTTCCCAGGATGGACAAATTCAAACACAACATTTTTCTGCCTCAGTGCAAAACCTTCATGTACATTTTGCCTCATGTTGACTTATTGAGTTATTGGCAGATGCTTGTGTTGTTGTTTAGCTAAGTTGGAAGTTTTTTTTACACATGGCTGATTATAATAGTTGTTGGTGTATTTAATATGAGATGTAAAAATAATTGTTCAGAGGTTTCATCCTTGTTGTACTGGTGGTGCTGCTATGCAAACATAAACATTTCAGTGCCATCACTGGTTGCAATGGGTTCCTGGGGAAAAGGAACTTTCCAGACAGCCATTATTTATATTAAAGTGGGCTGTCCAGCTCTTCAGCCATTGTAGAGCTGCAAGTCAAGCCAAAATCCCTTTACAATTTTCATCAGCAACTTAAGGACTTAAAAGGTCTTGAAGGTTGTGTTGTTAGTGAGGTTCTTTGCAAATACTATCAGAACTTGCTCTATTAAAAAAAACCATAGGAAACAATCAGCATTACATTATATTATATTGGAGGTACACACAAACAAAACAACCACTTTTTCCTGTTAGAGCTGTAATATTTCGGGTCAGGTTACCTCTGAGGCAGAGGCCATTACGAAATGTTTACTTAAAAATATATATAATAATTTGGTAAGAGTCTTTAATATGCTACCTTATTTGATATAAATCTGTTGCTTAATAATTCATGTTGGGGGTATATTTTTCCTTTAAGTTGAAAATTGACTGATTGAGGTCTATGATAACTGAGATGGAAAAGGTAGTTGTGACTAAGAATATGTCCAAAGTTTTTTAGAGTCCCAAGATCCAATTGAGTTCACAATCCTTATCTGGCTCGCACTTTTATCCCTGGCTTTTTCTAGATACTGTGATTCTGCAGGCTCTTTTTCTAGGAGTTGTGAATAAGGACAAGCTGTATGAAAGTTGTGAGATGGAAAAGGGAATGAAAGTGAACTGAGATGAATGGGTATTGGAAAAAGGAAGAGGTCTGAAAGGTTTGAGGATGAACTGAGAGCAATAATCCAAATTAGCATTTGGTTTGACTAGTTGAATTCTATATAAATACTTGCAATACTAATTACAGTTAACTCCCTATTTTTAATATAAGACTGAAAGGGGCTGATTTATCAGCCTGGAGAATCTTGAGAGATTACCAACAGTTCAATATTTTTCTCATTTATCAAAACTTTCCTGGCTGAATAAGTTAAATGTTAATAAACCATGCACCCACCTTAATCTTAATCACCACCCCCATATATCACCAGCCAACTTTCTCTGCATCACTGCTTGATATTATTTTCGAAGGTGATAACTGTAACTACTGCTTTAATTATAATATTTCGCATATCCTATGGTTGTTCCTGGTGGTGTTCTTCCTTCCAGTATCCTGTGAGACGATCGTGCCCCTTTGCTCGTCCAGAACCGTTAGCTTTGCTCCTCTCTCAAATAAGACCTGGCGGCATCCGATTAGTAGAGGGCTCCTCCCGAGGTGAAAGGCGGCGGTTATAAGCAGAAGTGAGAGCCGTGAATAGGGAGCTTAGCTTGGATTCTGGATATAGGGTGCTGAACGTGACAAGCAGATTATGTAATATGCTTAAACACTGTGAATGCTGTTCACCCAACTGCTAAATGGAAAATCTGTTTTACAGCACATGAAGTATTAAATGATCTATTTTTTCAGTACATGGAGTACCCTGCATAATGCAATCACACATTTCCAACTGTCCAACTGTAGGGCATAGTCTATTGGTTATATACGTCAGTGTCAAATATTGTGTGGTCTCAAGGACAACTATGGCATAGCTGGTGAAGTTGAAAGAACAAGCCTGTTTCATTTATGTATTGTTAATGGATTTCTATGTTTTTGTTTTCCAAAAAACATTGTTATAAATATTTTGTGTCATATTGATATTGAGTAAGTAATGATATTGAACATATTTTTTTCCAATAAGGGATCTCTATACTCTATATTTAAAAAAAATGTAAACAGGTATTCTTATATTCTAAATGAGATTTCAATTACTACATAACTTTATATATTTCATTATCACTGCTTTCGCTCATAATATTCTAGCTGTCTACCATACTTATTGGAAGGTCCTTAATTAAATCAGCAATAATTATTTAACAGGTTGGGGAGATAAAGACAAAGGCATGCTATAATCATATGATTTTGTTGTTTGTTTATTTTTTAAACTCCTCCACATTTCTTGCATTAATAAATTAAATAGAACAATGGAAATTCAGAGCAACCTAAACTCTAACCCGAGTGGATCTTTGTTAAGTGGACCGAAGTGGCCAAAAGTGTGCTGATCCAATCATCTTCTCCCTGGCCAGATATTGGTGAGGCAGGACATGGGTAAATCCACATATATGGGTCAGTTAGCTTTTGTACAAAATAGGGGTGTGGAAGCACTCTAAAGGCTAAGTAATAGTATATTTAAGTATAATGGAAGTGCTAGTTTTAATGCACATTCCCTGGTCCCCTGTCTCAAAAGTAAGTTTACAAAACAGGGGTTTTTAGTTACAAAGTTAGGATCATAAAGTTGAAAAGTCACCATACCACGTCAAGGTAAACCCCACATGGCGGTCCCTAACTTATTTGCCTTTCGGCCATAGTATTAAAAGTCTTACTGCATAGTAGCATTCAGTAGCTTTTGTCTAAGCACCTGGAGAAATGCAGAGAGGTACATGTTTACCAGAGAGTTAGCAACAGAAGAGTGACTATAAGTTGTTTAGATTCAAGTATGTAATAACATGTCTTATTCCTGTAATTTATTATTTGCTTCTTTCCCATTTTAAAAAGGGAGCCAATGACCCCAGCAGCCAAAATCCTTTTGCTTTATGAGGCTACAGTTTTATTATTAATGTTCATCTTTTTGTTTAGATTCCTTTCCTATTAATCTTTATGTTGCACATTCATACCACTGCCTGGTTTCTATGATATATTGTACGTATTATTAGACAGCTGCTGAAATTCCAGAGCAGAGATGCTAGTTCTTCCTCTTTTGCTTCTTTCCATCTTTGAAATGTACTGTATATACCAATTTTTTTTTATTAAATATGTCTTCTGCCTTGAATAGTAATTCATATATTTAACATTATTAAAAAAAACTATTGCCCCTGACTGCAACTGCTGATGATTTCTTTCGTTATTGTTTTTTTAAATGGATGCTCTGTGTTCTTCTTCCCCTCCCTACATATTTCTACTATTCTAATTGCACCCAATTGCACATTTATGAAAGGGGGTTATCGACGCATGTATGACCATGCTTAAAAAAAAAAAAAAAAAGTCGTCCCAACTATATCTGAAAAAAGTTAATTTTAGAAGTTATTTTAGGCAAAGCCCAGCAAATATTTGTCATTAAAGTCTGGCGACTACATGTCACTATTCATTTGAGTCATGTGAGACAATATCCTCACCAGAGCAGACACGGTCTGTTTACCACTGTTTATAACATAAACATTCCAATATGTGTTTGTAGTTTATGGCAAACGTGTGGAAAGCAATATATGTGACCATTTCTTATTTCAGTTTTATCATTTGAGCTGATGTTGTATTAGGCAGGGTACCCAGGAAGAATTTGGCAATTTTGTGAAGGATATCAACAGAAATGACTTAAATCTGGGATTTACTAGCCAATTTAGTCCAAGTCAAATAGAATTTTTGGATGTAATGTTATCAGTAGAAGATCAGGTAATAAACACAAGTATCTATTGTAAACCTTGTAGTGGCAATACTCTCCTGCATGCCTCTTCCTGTCACCCAAAAAAACTAATAGAAGGAATACCGGTGGGACAGTTTTTGAGGCTCCACAGAAACTGTTCCACAAATAAGGATTTTGGGTGCCAGGCACGGGATATGCAGTTGAGATTTTTGGAGAGAGGGTACAAACAAAAAATTATACAGAAAGCATTACAGAGAGCGAAAGGGAGCAATAGAGAGAATTTATTGAGGACGAGTGCAAAGAAAACAAAAGTCAGAATTGGTCTGATAGAGTGGTACTTACTACTAGATATAGTAAAATTTTTTTGAAATATCTAGAATTGTAAAAAAGTTTCTGCCCATCCTCTATCGCTATGAGCACTTTTTCAGAGTATTGAGCCAAGGGATCAATGTTATTCCCAAGCGGGCCTATACCCTGAAAGACATGCTATCACCCAGTCATTTCAAAATGGAAGGCCAAAGACGGGGTTTGGGGCCACTTACATCAACGGGTAACTATAGATGTGGGAGCCGCAGATGTATAACGTGCAGGCATATGAAAGTATCTAAAAGATTCAAATCAACAGTGACAGGGAGGGAGTTTGATATCAAAGGATATATCAATTGCAAAACCACCTATGTGATATATTTGATCACGTGCCTTAAATGCCAGATGCAATATGTGAGATGCACAACTAGAAAATTGAAGGAAAGAGCAAGGGAGTATATGAGTCAGATAAAAAATCCACGAATGGCGGAAAAGAGTAATATCACTAGACATTTTACTGCCTGTAATGGAGGAGACTTGGAATTTTTCTGCATACAAGGGATAGAGAGAGTCAGATTGGGAGAGAGAGGAGGTGATCAGTTGAGCCTTTTAGAAAGGAGAGAGGTATTTTGGATTTTCCATTTGGGAACATGTCTGCCCCTAGGTCTCAATCACGAGTTTGACGTCACCTGTTATATCTGAAGAAGTTAATAGTGCTTAAAGTTTCTCGGTTGGGTAATCTTTAATAAAGAGAGAGCTAGTGACGGTTTTTATAATTAATAACATGTGCAAAAAAGTGAGTGTAAATTATTTTTGGAATCATACTGTCTCAATATGATATGATGTATATACTTTATAGATATTGTTAAACTTAAAATACTATTTAAATTTACAAACAGTGATACATGTGTAACACCTATTTGGGCTGCATAGCACACAAATAGTTAAACTGTCCAGCTAGCAGTAGAAGCATGGGTTACACGCGACTTCACACAACAGGGTCAGGGCCTTCGCCATGTGGAAGTGTTCCCTCTATGGTGTAGTGCAACTACATCCCCCCAGGCTACTGTGCATACAACAAAAGATGGGCGCCAGGAGGTTCTTGCAGTAAAACAGAAAACAGTTTATTTAACTATGCACGAGGCAAGTGACCACAGGTTTAGTACTCACGCAGGAGCTGAGGCAATAGCACATTTCTCACACAGAGCTGCAGGCATTAGGCATTTCTCACAGAGGAAAGGTGTCCATTAGGCATTTGCAGTATTCACACACATTCCCTCCTGGAAGTTGTCAGGAAAGCAGCTTCTACCCTACAGTCCCTCTTCACTAAGTTCCTTGACTGGAGGCAACACATAAAGCCTCTGGGAAGCTACTCCCTTACTGCAAATCCTTGTTGGAGCTTCAGCTGCTCTTTCTCTCTCACCTCTCTGCCTTTCTCTCCTAGAGAGACTATAACAAGTCTGCCCTAGTGCAACTATTCCTCATTCACGGGGTTACCTGGTCCCCGACTTCTTCTTCCAAAGCACATGGGCCTTTCTGGGCCTAGCTGTGCCCAGGCTCCCCTGAGCACACCCAGCTGGATCACCATCCACAGGCCAAAGAGGAAGTGGCCACTCCCTACACAAACTATATAGCAGTGGAGTGTCATTCTCTCCTGGCAGATCACTCTAAGAAAAAAGGTGGGGGCCTTAAAGCTGCAGGGCAGATTACCCAGTAGGGGTCCCTACATACACCCGGGGGAAAAACCCATTTCGTCCGACAATGGTTTAAACATCCCCAACATATATCAACTTACAGTACCATCACATCCACTTCTGGTATCCTCTCCTAAGGCATACCTGGTAACAATGGTCACTGTAAAGGAAACACAGCATGCACAATACTGTATCAAACATTTTCAATTGCATAATAAACATTGCAGTTGGTCAACTTTATTACACATCAGCAAAAATACTTCTCCCCCTCCCAAGGGTCCACACAGGCCAGTCCTTGGGTGCAGAAACACTACTCAGCGAGTAGGTGAAGGCAGAAGAAATGGTGGTGGGGATCAATAGTCCTGAATTAGAACCCACTTAGTCCAGCAGTCTTTCCAGCCACAAAAAACAAGCAAGCAGCACTCTAGGCATCTCACTCTGCAGGAGTCCATAGAAGAGCTGTAGCAAACATCAGAAGAATCCATCCTCCAGGTTCTCCTCTTCCAGATCCATGATCCGGGATCACACATGAGCAGGAAATGGCTCCATCTGGGACATCCATCTTCCTCCCATCCAACTGACATCCGCAGGCCTTCGTGAAATTCGGGGCGAACCTCCAAGCCCGAACCCACGGCCAAATACTTCGAAGGAAATCCATACGATTCGAAGAATTCGTACGTTCCGTTTATCCACTTCGAAAAATTCGTACGATCCATTCGTACACTCCGACAAATTCTGACATCCATTCGTACGATTCGAACAAAACAATGCACAGCCTGGTTTTAGGGAATCGAGCCCCACGTTGGGCAGCCAAATGTAACACCTATTTGGGCTGCATAGCACACAAATAGTTAAACTGTCCAGCTAGCAGTAGAAGCATGGGTTACACGCGACTTCACACAACAGGGTCAGGGCCTTCGCCATGTGGAAGTGTTCCCTCTATGGTGTAGTGCAACTACATCCCCCCAGGCTACTGTGCATACAACAAAAGATGGGCGCCAGGAGGTTCTTGCAGTAAAACAGAAAACGGTTTATTTAACTATGCACGAGGCAAGTGACCACAGGTTTAGTACTCACGCAGGAGCTGAGGCAATAGCACATTTCTCACACAGAGCTGCAGGCATTAGGCATTTCTCACAGAGGAAAGGTGTCCATTAGGCATTTGCAGTATTCACACACATTCCCTCCTGGAAGTTGTCAGGAAAGCAGCTTCTACCCTACAGTCCCTCTTCACTGAGGTCCCTGACTGGAGGCAACACATAAAGCCTCTGGGAAGCTACTCCCTTACTGCAAATCCTTGTTGGAGCTTCAGCTGCTCTTTCTCTCTCACCTCTCTGCCTTTCTCTCCTAGAGAGACTATAACAAGTCTGCCCTAGTGCAACTATTCCTCATTCACGGGGTTACCTGGTCCCCGACTTCTTCTTTCAAAGCACATGGGCCTTTCTGGGCCTAGCTGTGCCCAGGCTCCCCTGAGCACACCCAGCTGGATCACCATCCACAGGCCAAAGAGGAAGTGGCCACTCCCTACACACACTATATAGCAGTGTAGCAGGGGAGTGTCATTCTCTCCTGGCAGATCACTCTAAGAAAAAAGGTGGGGGCCTTAAAGCTGCAGGGCAGATTACCCAGTAGGGGTCCCTACACATGAAATAGAATACGAACACCCCACAGAGGCAATTATGGGATCAAATTAACAAAGTAGGGTTAATCCCTCACAATTTTTGATTGGTTTTAAAGAAAATGGGAGGGATTAATAGGGTATAAATTCCACATAGGATATACTGTTTACAGATACACCTATGACTAAGCGCCGGAAGGTGCGAAACGCGTAAGGTGGGCCTGATGG
Organism: Xenopus laevis; assembly: GCF_017654675.1. NCBI lineage: Eukaryota > Metazoa > Chordata > Amphibia > Anura > Pipidae > Xenopus > Xenopus laevis. Next base: position 64,551,254 of record NC_054380.1, read on the forward strand.
GGTCAGTATGTATCTGAGTTTTAACGCTAATCTAAATAAAATGATATTTTTTTACTGAAAAACCCTCGGGACAGTTATCTTTTGATAAAGGAATCTTTTGCATATAATTGCCTGAGAACTGGGGCGAGTCCCTTAGGCTTAACTAAGTTGGAAATCAGATGTGGACTCCCAATTGATGTATAATACTGATGTTGTATTACATAGGATTTTTGGTTACAGCACCATCTGGTGATCTCAGCAGAACATTGGCAGGAGAGAGGATTGTTTAGAAGCCTGTGCTAGAAGGCACTATAACAGCATCTGTCTGAGAGCAAAATAATATGCATATCAAAACTATAATTTGCAATACAAATAATCAGATTTAACGCATGTCAAGCAGTATATAGAAGTATATAGAGTTAGGTCCATAAATATATGGACAGACAACTTTTTTTTTCAAATTTTGGTTCTGTACATTACCACAATGAATTTTAAATTAAACAACTCAGATGCAGTTGAACTGCAGATTTTCAACTTTAATTCAATGTGTTGAACAAAAAGATTGCATAAAAATGTGAGGAACTAAAGGCTCAAAAGTAATTGGACAAATTAAAAAACTGAAAATAAAATGTTCATTTCTAATACTTGGTTGAAAACCCTTTGCTGGCAATGACAGCCTAAAGTCTTGAACATGGACATCACCAGATTCTGGGTTTCCTAATTTTAATGCTCTGCCCGCATTGGCTTTCAGTTGCTGTTTGTTTGTGGGCCTTTCTGTCCATAGTTTAGTCTTCAACAAGTGAAATGCATGCTCAATTGGGTTCAGATCAGGTGACTGACTTGGCAATTCAAAAATATTCCACTTCTTTGCTTTAAAGGAAAACTATACCCCAAAATGAATACTTTAGCAACAGATAGTTTATATCAAATTAAGTGACATATTAAAGAATCTTATCAGGCTGGAATATATATATGTTTAAGTAAATATTGCCTTTTACATCTCTTGCCTTGAACCACCATTTGTGGTCCCTGTGCTGCCTGAGAGATCACCTGACCAGAAATACTGCAACTCTAACTGTAACAGGAAGAAGTGTTGAAGCAAAAGACACAACTCTGTCTGTTAATTGGCTCATGTGACCTAAGAAGTATGGTTTGTTGGTATGTTTGTGTGCACAGTGAATCGTAGGATCCCAGGGGGCAGCCATTATTTTTTAAAATGGCAATTTTCTATTTAGGATTACCCAATGGCGCATACTACTAACAAAGTATGTTATTATGAAAATGGTTCATTTACATGAAGCAGAGTTTTACATGTGAGCTGTTTTATGCAATATCTTTTTAAAGAGAACAACATTGTTTGAGGGGTATAGTTTTCCTTTAATAAACTCCTGGGTTGCTTTGGCTGTATGTTTTGGGTCAATTGTCCATCTGTATTATGAAACACCTCCCAATCAATTCGACTGCATTTAGCTGGATTTGACAGACAGTATTTCTCTGAACACTTCAGAATTAATTTGGCTGCATCTGTCCTGTGTCACATCAGTGTGTCCCAGTGCCACTGGCAGCCATGCACTGCATTCAATAAAACTCCTGTGTGCCGGTGATCCTTCCACGTACCTTGGCTGGGCGGTTGCCGATTCTCCCACCACTGAGCACCAGGAAACTCTGTTTGGGTTTGTGAGGTGTGCGGTCTCTCCAAATTGGCTTGGAACCGATAAGTGAAGAAAATGTTGTCACTGGAAGAAGATGCAGCCACCTGTGCTCCCCTCCTCCCTTCTGTAGTTGGCAGCTCACTTACAGCAGGTGGGCCAAGCTTATGAAGTAAGTACAGCATGGCAGGGCCCCCCTAAAGGTAACCCTTTGTGGTCCCTGTTGTGTGGTGGGGCCCTTGGCTCCAATTTTTTTTAAACTTCTGGGGGGGTCAAGTTTTTTACATTGACGTTTAAGGGGGGCCCTGGCCACCAATGTTCTTATAACGTGGTGGAGCACTCTCCACCAATTTTTTTTCTTACCATGTGGGGTCCTAGCCACCATTTTTTTTTAATGGGGGGCTCTGACCACAAATTTTTTTTATGGGGGCCCTGACCACAAATGTTTTTAATTGGGGGGCCCTGACCACCAATATCTTTTTTATTTTTTATTAACATGTGGGAACCCTAGCCACCAATGTTTTATTTTTACTGTGTGGTGGGGGGTGGACCTGTGGGGTGGGGAGGGCGTACCTATAGGTGGGGCTGTGGTGGGCGCAGCCCAGGGGGCCCAGGAAATTTTGTCGTACGGGGCCCTGCAATTTCTGATGGCGGCCGTACGCATAGGACTAAGCTTCGTCCTGATGGTGAGTAATTACCCATTCAAACATGTAAAAATTTACACACCAATTAATACTGCAGGAACATTTTTCAGATGGTGACACACAAGGGGGTGATACACAGACACAAATGGAAAGGGGGGGATGCCCCTGGCATCTCAACACCACTAACACCTTGTGAAAGAATTTTCAAGCCAGGAAGTACATTTGACCCACCCTGTAATAATGCTTCTATAAGGATTTTTCATCGATTATTGAATAACAATGCATTTGCAGAATACCAAAATAAACGCAAATGGAGGGGCAATTTGAGCCCATTGGAAAAAGAGGCCATGAAATCCTTAAAGAATAACAAAGACATAATAATTAAAAATGCTGATAAGGGAGGGGCCATAGTGATCATGGACTACATATATTATAGAACTGAGCTGTTATCACAATTATCAGACACAAATAATTATGGAAGTATCCGCAATTTTCAGGGCGGATTACAGTGGCGCGTGTGCTGCCGGGGGCCCTGAGGGGATGCGGCCCTGGCCCGCTCGCACCCCCTGCTCCCCCCGGTAGTTCCGCCACTGTATGGGAGGCTCACATTTGACCCCGCAAATAAATTTAAAGGGGAGCTTAAGGCCCTAATTAATATGGGGATATCACAAGGCTGTCTTTCCAAAGAAATGGGTGAATATCTTATCCCAAGTAACCCAACCCTTCCTGTAATATATACATTACCTAAAACCACCCGGAAGGCCTATCATAGCCTCCACTGGGTCACTAAATGATATAATAAATTGCATAGTATTTGAACATTCTTTTACAACCATGCATTACTTATATTAGCAGTTATTTGAAAAATACTACTGACTTATTGAATGTCATTAACAGTATTGATCTGCATGTTGATAATATCTCTTATATACTCTAAAATTACTTGAGTTAGTATTACAGAAAAATTATTTCAAATTTGAGCAACATTTTTACCTACAGCGGACAGGAACAGCTATGGGATCTAAAGTAGCACCAGCCTATGCCAATGACTTTATGTATGACTTTGAGAATAAGCACATTTATGGTCATGAAGCCTTTAAGAGGCATGACAGTTTTTTTAGGCGCTACATAGACAATATCTTTTTTCTATGGACCGGTACATCAAAACAACTGGAATTGTATGTGGACAGCCTCAACAAACTAGACACGCCTATGAAGCTCACAATGAATTATAACTCACAACAAATTAGCTTTTTAGATGTCCAGCTCTTTAATCTAATGCGGGATTACATACAAGGATACACACTAAGGCCAATGATAGGAATACGTTGTTGCACTACACGAGTCACCACCCTAAACATCTCCTTAATTCACTCCTGAAGTCCCAAATGCTGAGGGTGGGCCGCATTGATAGTGATCCCAAACAGAAAGTGGAGGATCTAGAAAAGATAGGCCAGAAATTTTTGGATAGGGAGTACCCACATACATTAATTTAGGAAACTATTGATCTTACAATGTCCAAGAACCGTGAGGAATTGTTGAAACCAAGAGCGAATCAGGATAAACGGGCTAACAAAGGTGACATATACTATGTGAGCACATACAATCCCTATAGTGGTGACTTGAGAAAGTCAGTACTTAAACGCTGGGAGATAGTGGCCAATGACGAAAATGTAGGAAAGAAAATTCCACGCAGACCCAGATTTAGCTACTCTAGAAACACCAGCCTTCAAGAAAATTTAAGTTCCTCTGACCCGGTGGGAAAATACACACATCTCCAGGCCCAACACTTTCTAACACCTTGACCTGTACAGATGTAAGGGGTGTGTGGTATGTGGTACACTGATACTGGGATCGGAATTCAAACACCCGAGAACGGGCAAAAAAATGCAGCATCAGACACAGGATGTCATGCACCTCCACTATGGTGGTGTTTGTCATCAAATGCCCATGTGGCCTCATCTATTGTGGCAAAACTATCAGACAATTAAAAGGCAGGATTAACATAGGGCGAGTATCAGGGCAGCATTAGACATTGATTGAAAAGTAGACCCTAGTAAACAGGACATTGCCCAGCAACCAGTAGCTAAACACTGGCAAGAAGCTAAGCAAGATCCCTCCCATTTTAAATGCATGCCCATCGACCATATACCCAAACTATCCAGGGGAGAAATTATTGCTGAAATGGGAAGCTTGCTGGATCTACGAACTTGACTGTGCTGCTCCAAAAGAGTTAAATGGGCAATTACAACTAAATTGTTTCTTGGCATAAACCAATGAGCTGCTATTTCTATATTATACTGGGCATGATGTGACAACTTCAGTGTTGCTTTATAATGCATACAAATCCCTCATCTTTTCATTTTACAGAAACTTAATATGTATCTGAATACGAAATTAATACTCTTTTCAACTCTGTAAGTAACAGTTGCTCTTTATTGTCTACATGTAAAATGAAGTTTCTATTGCACAAAATACATTATTTCTTTTTATGGACACATTTGAACACTGAAAGTGTGAATACTGACACCTGGTGTTGTGAAGAATCATTACACATAGTACTTTAATGGACAAAAAGAAAAGAAAGAGAGAAAAAAACGTCATTCTGACGCTTCAAATTGGACTTATTGTCAGGGCTATTTCGGCTCCGGCCAGGGAGTAGTAAGGACCAAGGAGGACGTTAGGGGTAAAAGTCCAAGTTCGTGGTATCCAAAAAGGGGTCAGGCGAAATCGTAGTCAGTTCAGGCAAAGTATTCAATCAGGCAGGCAGCAAGGTTCAGAATCAATGTCAAGCAGGAGTCAGGAAACCAGGAGACAGAAGAATAGGAATTTAGGGAACCCAGGAACACAAATCAAGAATTCCTATTATCGGGCATCGAACCTGTGACCTCCGCATCCTTGTACTTGAAATCTTCACGCCGGGTGTGACGTCATCGCGCCTGCGACAAAACGCCAGCACCACTACCACGTGGCGGCCATGGGCGCCGCCATCTTGGATGCGCGGCTGGAGGAGACGGGCCGCTGGAGAAGACGCCGAGAGGTAAGGCGCCGAGCAGCGATCCTGACACTTATGACGTCATCTTGGCACCAGAATTCACTTCGACCTTTGATAAATCTGCCCCTTAATTGCTGATAGGAGTCAGATGTTATTAAAGGTTACCTGTACCTACCTATGCCTCACGAGGAAACTTCAGACGACTTCAGAAAACAAATGCCATCCCGTTGGCGATTTGCATTCTAGCCAGCGGGAAGGCTGTTTGGGGAGATTAGTCACCCCGAAGAAGATGAGATTTGTCACCGGGCGACGAATCTGTCCGTGTGTCTTTGCCCTTAATGGTCATTAGAGAGCATGCACATGTTTGTAATTACTGGGACAAACATACTCCAGGTTAATAATTATAGTTTCCAACAAGAATTCAGTTGGAGTTAAATACGTTTATTAACCGATGTGATGTCTAGTTGATCTGCAAGCAGGCAATATAAACAACATGTGCTGAACAATGTTGTAACTCTTTAAAAATTGAAATTGTGTGCCGTTATTGTAATAACAGAAAATGCTCTGTATGTGCTCAGTAAATGGGCATCTTACACTTCATCATACTGTTATAATATGCCATATGATTTATGTAGCTTTATAAGGACACCAGATACGAGTAGGGATGTAGCGAACGTCGGAAAAAAAGTTCGCGAACATATTCGCGAACTTGCGTCAAAAATGCGAACGGTTCGCGAACGTCGCGAACCCCATAGACTTCAATGGGAAGGCGAATTTTAAAAGCTAGAAAAGACATTTCTGGCCAGAAAAATGATTTTAAAGTTGTTTAAAGGGTGCAACGACCTGGACAGTGCCATGCCAGAGGGGGATCAAGGGCAAAAATGTTTCTAAAAAATCCATTGTTGACACAGCGCTGCGTTTTGTGCTGTAAAGGGCAGAAATCACACTACATTTCTAAACCTGTGTAATAAAATGCTTTAAAACGTCCGGCGTCTACATGCCAATCAAGTCGTGTAAAGGTTACAGCCTGTTCACACGCAAAGACGAAACGCGGTGCTTACTGCAACGCAAAAAGACGCAAAGAGCTTTAATGAATGATACCGTCAAGTGAGCAAATAATAGTTTTTAATTACTAGTTGCTTGTCACCTCCAGGATGTTCGTCCTGTTGGTGGCAATATTTCTGTAGTGGTGTGTTTAGCAGTCACCGTGCTTGTGCGCACGTGCACGGTCAGGCAGAGGTAATTCAATGTACAGTGAAGTGAACCAAAAAACACTGATTCTGCAGTGTGGGCCCAGTTTTGGTCTACTTTATTGATCACCTGCGGTGACCATAAAAGATGCGATTTTGCCACTGTTGCAGAACCCTGAAAAATTAGGCATGTGTACTTTCCTGAAAAATTATGTTTTTTTTGTCGCAGCCACTGAACCAGAAGTCCAGAAACAATATGCCATATAAATGCTGAAAATATTAATTTTTTTTTATGGCAGCCACTGCAGCACAGAGGCCAGAAAAAATATGCCATATAAATGCAAACAATATTAATTTTTTTTTGTCGCAGCCACTGCAGCACAGAGGCCAGAAAAAATATGCCATATAAATGCAAACAATATAAATTTTTTTTTTGTCGCAGCCACTGCAGCACAGAGGCCAGGAAAAATATGCCATATAAATGCTAACAATATAAAAAATTTTTGTCGCAGACACTGAAGCACAGAGGCCAGAAAAAATATGCCATATAAATGCTGAAAATATTCAATTTTTTTGGTTGCAGCCACTGAAGCACAGAGGCCAGAAAAAATATGCCATATAAATGCTTAAAATATTCTGTTTTTTTTGGTCGCAGCCACTGCAGCACAGAGGCCAGAAAAAATATGCCATATAAATGCAAACAATATAAATTTTTTTTTTTGTCGCAGCCACTGCAGCACAGAGGCCAGGAAAAATATGCCATATAAATGCTAACAATATAAATTTTTTTTGTCGCAGACACTGAAGCACAGAGGCCAGAAAAAATATGCCATATAAATGCTGAAAATATTCAATTTTTTTGGTCGCAGCCACTGAAGCACAGAGGCCAGAAAAAATATGCCATATAAATGCTGAAAATATTCTGTTTTTTTTGGTCGCAGCCACTGAAGCACAGAGGCCAGAAAAAATATGCCATATAAATGCTGAAAATATTCATTTTTTTGTCACAGCCACTGAAGCACAGAGGCCAGAAAAAATATGCCATATAAATGCTGAAAATATTCTGTTTTTTTTGGTCGCAGCCACTGAAGCACAGAGGCCAGAAAAAATATGCCATATAAATGCTGAAAATATTCATTTTTTTGTCACAGCCACTGAAGCACAGAGGCCAGAAAAAATATGCCATATAAATGCTGAAAATATTCTGTTTTTTTTGGTCGCAGCCACTGCAGCACAGAGGCCAGAAAAAATATGCCATATAAATGCTGAAAATATTCATTTTTTTTGTCACAGCCACTGAAGCACAGAGGCCAGAAAAAATATGCCATATAAATGCTGAAAATATTCTGTTTTTTTTGGTCGCAGCCACTGAAGCACAGAGGCCAGAAAAACTCAGGATTTACCTGGATTCAAATTAAACCAGTAGGGTTTGCACCCTAGTTTGTAACGGTGGTGGAGGGAGGAGGACGCTAAAGGACAGCTGTATGTGGAGTCATGAGGCGTGCAGAGAAGGACAGCTGCATGGGGAGTCAGAATCAGAAACTCAGAACAAGTCTTCCGGCGTGCAGTAACCCTCCGAGATCCACCCCTCATTCATTTTAATAAAGGTCAGGTAATCCACACTTTTGTGACCTAGGCGAGTTCTCTTCTCAGTTACAATCCCTCCTGCTGCACTGAAGGTCCTTTCTGAGAGGACACTTGAGGCGGGGCAAGACAAGAGGTTCATGGCAAATTGTGACAGCTCTGGCCACAGATCAAGCCTGCGCACACAGTAGTCCAGGGGTTCATCGCTCCTCAGAGTGTCGATATCTGCAGTTAATGCCAGGTAGTCCGCTACCTGCCGGTCGAGGCGTTCTTTGAGGGTGGATCCAGAAGGGTTCTGCCGCTGCCTTGGACAAAAAAACATTTGCATGTCTGACGTTACAGAGTGGCCAAAGTGCTTTGTCCTTGCAGGTGCGCTCGTGGCAGGATTACTGGCACCTCTGACCCTGGAATGTTGATGAGTTCCTGAAGTGACATCACCCTTAAAAGCATTGTACAACATGTTTTGCAGGCTGGTTTGTAAATGCAGCATCCTTTCAGACTTGTGGTATGTTGGTAACATTTCTGCCACTTTATGCTTGTACCGAGGGTCTAGTAGAGTCGCGACCCAGTACAGGTCCTTCTCCTTAAGCCTCTTGATACGGGGGTCCTTCAACAGGCATGACAGCATGAAAGACCCCATTCTCACAAGGTTGGATGCAGAGGTATCCATCTCCGCTTCCTCGTTATCAAGGACTGCATCATCCCCGGTCTCCTCCCCCCAGCCACGTACAAGACCAGGGGTCCCCAAAAGGTCACCACTAGCCCCCTGGGAAGCCTGCTCCTGTTGGTCCTCCTCCTCCACAAAGCCACCTTCCTCCTCTGACTCCACTTCTGACACCTCTCCCTGCGTTGCAGCAGGTGCCTGGGTTCGTTCTGGTGATTCCGACCAGAAATCGTGCGCTTCCTGCTCCTCGTCACGCTGGTCTACAGCCTCATCTGTCACTCGTCGCACGGCACGCTCCAGGAAGAAAGCAAAGGGTATTAGGTCGCTGATGGTGCCTTCGGTGCGACTGACCATATTTGTAACCTCTTCAAAAGGGCGCATGAGCCTGCAGGCATCGCGCATAAGCACCCAGTAACGGGGGAAAAAAATCCCCAGCTCTGCAGATCCAGTCCTACCACCCAGTTCAAACAGGTATTCGTTGATGGCTCTTTGTTGTTGCAGCAGACGTTCCAACATGAGGAGCGTTGAATTCCAGCGAGTCTGGCTGTCGCAAATCAAACGCCTGACTGGCATGTTGTACCGCTGCTGAATGTCAGCAAGGCGTGCCATGGCTGTATAGGAACGTCTGAAATGGGCCGACACCTTCCTGGACTGCCTGAGAACGTCCTGGAATCCTGGGTACTTTGAGACAAAACGTTGTACTATTAAATTCAGAACATGTGCCATGCAGGGCACATGTGTTAAATTGCCCAGTCTCAGTGCTGCCAACAGATTGCTTCCATTGTCACACACCACTTTTCCGATCTTCAGTTGGTGTGGGGTCAGCCACCGATCGGCCTGTGACTGCAGAGATGACAGGAGTACAGATCCGGTATGGTTTTTGCTTTCCAGGCACGTCATCCCCAAGACAGCATGACAACGGCGTACCTGGCACGTCGAATAGCCTAGGGGGAGCTGGGGGTGCACAGGTGTGGAGGAGGAGGACCCAGCAGCAGAGGACGAAGAAGAGGAAGAAGACGAGGTAGAGAGCGAAGGAGGAGTAGAGGTGGTGGCAGAACCGCGTGCAATCCGTGGCGGTGACACCAACTCCACTGTCGTTGTTGAGCCACACATTTCCTGCTTCCCAGCCATGACCAAGTTCACCCAGTGGGCAGTGTAGGTGACATACCTGCCCTGACCATGCTTGGAGGACCATGCGTCAGTAGTCATATGGACCTTTGGCCCAACACTAAGTGACAGAGATGCGGTGACTTGGCTCTGCACATGGTGGTACAGGTGTGGTATTCCCTTTTTTGAAAAAAAATTGCGGCTGGGTACCTTCCACTGCGGTGTCCCAATTGCTACAAATTTGCGGAAGGCCTCAGAGTCCACCAGCTGGTATGGTAAAAGCTGGCGGGCTAAGAGTGCAGACAAGCCAGCTGTCAGACGCCGGGCAAGGGGGTGACTCGCAGACATTGGCTTCTTACGCTCAAACATGGCCCTCACAGAAACTTGGCTGGGGGCAGATGATTGGGAATGGGAACTGGTGGTCAAGGTGGAAGGCGGAGTGGAGGGTGGTTCAGACGGGTCAAGGACAGCAGAGGTAGAGCAGTAAGATGCTGGACCAGAAGGAGGGTGGCTTTTAGTTTGCCTGTTGCCTTTGAGGTGTTGCTCCCAAAGTGCTTTGTGCTTGCCGTTCATGTGCCTTCGCATAGAAGTTGTACCTATGTGGCTGTTGGGCTTCCCAAGACTCAGTTTCTGACTGCACTCATTGCAAATTACAACGCTTTTGTCAGAGGCACACACATTAAAAAAATCCCACACTGCTGACCTTTTTGAAGCTGGCAATCTGGCGGTAACAGTAGAAGTTGGCGGCGTTGGTGGCAATGGCGGGTGCGTTGGCCGGCTGACCACAGGTGCCGATACATGTTGTTGCCCTACTGTTCCCTGCGAGCTGTCCTCCCTGCTTCTTCTAAGTCTTATTCTCCTCCTGCCTCTCTGACTCTCCGTCTCTCCATCTGAACTATCCTCCTCTTGCTCTCTTCTACTGGGCACCCACAAAACATCAATCTCCTCATCATCATTCTCCTCAGATGCATCAATTTCTTCTAACAGCTCACAGAAGGAAGCAGCAGCGGGGACCTCCTCGTCATCACTCATTATGTCCATCTCTGTTGTGTTCTCTGCCAGAATTAAATCTGGTGTAACGTCCTCATCTCCTTCATCTTCTTCTGCCAATAATGGTTGCGCATCACTCAGTTCAAGAAACTCATGTGAAAATAACTCCTCTGACTCCAGTGAATAAGGGGCGCCGGTGGTGGAGGAAGTGTTACGTGGGGTGCCCATAGCAGTGGAGGATGAGGAGGATGTTGTGGTAAAGTTAGAAACGGTAGAGGATGGGGTGTGCTGTGTAAGCCAGTCAACTACCTCTTCAGCATTTTGGGAGTTCAGGGTCATTGCCTTTTTAAAACTGGGCAATTTCCTAGGGCCACAGGATAGCATAGCAGCACGGCCCCTAGTGCCTCTGCGTGGCGGCCTGCCTTTGCCTGGCATTATTTTTAAAACAAAAACAACAACAACTCAGGTGGTGTTTCTGGAGACGGTATTATTATTGATATTTAGACAGAATGTGAACAAGCTCACACAGCTCTCATACAGAGCACTGCAGTAGAAGGTAGATTACTAGCCAGCAAAGCTACCCTAAAATGTCCCTCAAATCCCTGCAGACTTCTGTCCCTCCAATACAGAGCAGTATCAAGTAGATTACTAGCCAGCAAACTTACTATCAACTGTCCCTCAAAGAAATCAGTGAAATCAGTAACAGCTCTCTCCCTACACTAGCTCTTGCAAGCACACACAGGCAGAATGAAAAAACGCTGCAGGGCTTCAGTTTATATATGGAAGGGGAGTGGTCCAGGGGGTGTGGGGGTGGTCCAGGAGGGAGAGCTTCCTGATTGGCTGCCATGTATCTGCCGGTCTGGGGTGAGAGGTCAAAAAAAAGTGCCAGGTAAGGCGAACCCAAAATGGCGAACGTCGCGCGACGTTCGCGAACATTCGGCGAGCGCGAACAGCCGATGTTCGCGCGAACAAGTTCGCCGGCGAACAGTCCGCGACATCCCTAGATACGAGATGTCAGCAGCACTTCATATAAACTACTTATCTAATAATCTTGCTGATAATTATTTGGGTAATTACTGTAAACTATATTTTTGCAAGTGTTTGGCTAATTATATACAGGTATGGGACCTGTTATCCAGAATGCTCGGGACCTGGGATCTTCCGGATAACTTATCTTTCCATAATTTGAATCTTCATACCTTACTATAAAATCTTTAGAAAAATTAAATAAACCCAATAGGCTGATTTTGCTTCAAATAAGGATTAATTATATATTAGTTTGGATCAAGTACAAGTTACTGTTTTATTATTACAGAGAAAAAGGAAATATTTTTTGAAAATTTGGATTATTTGGATAAAATAAAATAAAAAAACAGCCTTTTTCGTAATTTGGAACTTTCTGCATAACGGGTTTACAGATAATGCATCTCATACTGTATATAATTATTTTTCAAAAACAGCTGTCCAAGGCCCAAGCAGGAGTGGCATAAAGACTACTGTTTAGTGTTTTTAAGCACTAAACAAAATTTACACCAGAAATTAAGAGTTTAGTATTTAAATGTCCTGTTTTTAATTCCCATAGTTAGGACTGCCTAGTTTTAACTAAGATATTAAATGTCCTGTTTTTAATTCCCATAGTTAGGACTGCCTAGTTTTAACTAAGATATCATGAATTCATACTGGTGGCAAAACAATCCATTTCAAGTATGATGATCCAAATTAAAGAAAGAGCACTTATCCAGAAAATCCAAGCTCTCAAGGATTCTGGTTAACAGGCCCCATACCTGTGCGGCAAGGCTATATTTACCCTATCTGACTCCTTCAGGGATGGACAGGGGAATAATGCTCAAATAAGGAAACCCAACTTTTTTGACATGGTTGCACATGGAACAGCCCAAAAATATATGTTTAATGGTGCAGTATGTTCCAGTTTAGCAGTTGTGCAAATAAATAAATGATCCCCAACACCGACTAACATTCCTTTTGCTGTACAATACTAATATTAATGATGTTGCAAAGTTTTACAGGCAAAGTTAAAAAAAAGGGGGGTTTCCATGTAAGGATCCCTTTAAATTCTACTTGTTTTTGTTCTGTGTGCTATGCCAGCCCATTCCTCATTTGGTGGCCTCTGCTACAATTTAACGAACAAGCTGGATGTGTTTTCTACTTCACCTGACTAAACCATGAATTTATTAATTATTTTCTCTGGAGTTTAGAGTGAAAATCTACTGATAATCAGATTTTTTTTTATTATCGTGGAATGCTGTAACTTGTACAGTATTCTTTTCCATTTATTTCATATTTTATTTTCTAAATAAAAGACAATAAATGCGTAGCAGCTAAAGGTAAAGACAAGTTCCAGCATTGTTTTTTTTTACTTTTTTTGACACGAAGCTCTGTGGTAGAGACCTGCACAGGCCTGTTTTTAAAGACCCGCGCCCAACTCGGACCCACTTAACTTAAGCTGTACCCTGTCCTAGATACTCGCCTTTTGATGTCATGCAATCCCTTTTTTACATCGGGATGCATTGTTTTTTTTTTTAAAAGATTTTATTTTCAAGCTTGATACATCCACGAGAAAAAACAGTATTAAACAGTTCAAATTTACACCAGTCTAACGTATCTCTGCATATTCATCACTGCAACAGTGCCTACTTAGACTGAAACAGGAAGAGATGGTACAAGCATTTTAAACCTTTTTAACAGAGGAGTTTAAAGAGGGAAGGGTAACAGAAAGGAAAGAAGGGGGGGTAGGCTGAAGGCAATGCATCATAAGTGACGCAGTATCTATATCTCGTAGCACATTAACCATTGTCCTGTACAGAGGCTGTGTCAAGTTCATCTAACCATGGGCCCCAGACCTTTCCAAACCGGTCCGGGCAACCTCTACTTAGGTATGTTAATTTGTATAGGGGAAAAGCTGCATTCACTAGGGATTTCCAACATTTTAAGGAGGGAGCTCTGGGTAGCTTCCAGACTAGGGTAATCGCCTTCCTTGCGTAAAAGTACAGCAACCTCAATAGAATACGTTGGTATTTGTCAAATGTAATGTTTTCAACCAGACCTAAAAGGCATGCCTCCGGTGTCCGCACACTCGGTATATTAAGAGTTTGTGTGATGTAGTTAACTACCTTGTCCCAAAATTTGATCAACTGCGGGCATGTCCAAAAGGTGTGGAGAAGTGCCCGGATCTATCCCACATTTAAAGCATATATAATCTGCTTTAAGGCCCATAGAGTGCAGCCTTGTTGGAGTAAGGTAGGTTCTATGTATCATACGGTATTGTATTAGGATGTCATTGCTTCCTATTACCGAAGGCAGATATGAATGTGTAATATCGTCCCAGTCATCCAAATCTAAGTGTGGTATGTCTTGCATCCATTTGGTATGTAGGGATGTAGCGAACCGCCGATAATGTGTTCGCGAACGCCGTTCGCGACCACCGGCAAAAAATGCGAACAGTTCACGAACAGTTCGCGAACTTCGAACATCCGAAAATCGTTCGATTCGAACGATCGAAGGATTTTAATCGTTCGATCGAACGATTTTCGTTCGAATCGAATGATTGAAGCCATTCGATCGAATGATTTCATTCAATCCAATGGCTTCGATCGTTCGATTCGAACGAAAATCCTTCGATTTTAGCGATCGAATGGTCGAATGGTCGAACGATTTTGACGCGAACGCCTATTGGCGAATGTCGCGCGACGTTCGCGAACTTGCGGCGGACGCGAACAGCCGATGTTCGCGCGAACAAGTTCGCCGGCGAACAGTCCGCGACATCCCTATTGGTATGGCATTGTGCATAGGGGTTGCCTCTTTGTTTATTAAGAGTGTTATAGATGCGAGATATTAGCTTCCCCTGATTTGGTGACCTTAGAGTTTCCTCAAGCAAGGAGAGGGACAACTTGGGGGCAAGCGGAAATTGGCTAAGTGCTGCATGTCTTATTTGAAAATATTTGTACCACATGTTTCTTGGAAGATTAAACTCAGTTGCCAGGTCCTCATATGATTTAAACCCCTGGCTGTCATAAAGCTGGCCAATGTATTTGATATTATATCTTGCCCAAAGTACTGGGTCTGGTATTGTCAGCAAGTGTCTTAGTTTAGGATTGCACCATATAGGAGTGTAGGGGGAGATATCAATTTGGCGTGTTTTGTCATACCTAAGGGCTGTTTCCCAAATTGGAGGTAGCATCTTTAGAGTTGAGGGGGGACAAACCCTATGGGTAGTTCCCCGGAGTGTAATATTGGTGAGTGCCTCAACCAACCCGGCTGCTTCTGCCAAGATAGGGAAGGCAGCATTCTCAGCTGATGGGTTAAGGCTCCATGCTACATAGACTAGTTGAGCCGCCAGATAGTACAAAAGAAAATGCGGGCAAGCCAGACCTCCAAGTGTTTTAGGAGCTGTCAGTGTTTTGAGACTTATACGAGCCTGTTTGTTGCCCCATATAAACGTGCCCACAAGCGAGTCAAGTTTGGTAAAAAGGTTGAGGGGCAAAGGAACTGGGGAATTATGAAAAAGGTACAACAACTTAGGAAGAACCACCATCTTTAAGAGATTGATGCGTCCTAATAGATTAAGTGGGAGTCCCGACCAGTTTGTAAGGTTCATGGTCAGTTGCTGGACTACCGGGTCAATGTTAAGTTCCTTAAACTTGTACGGGTTTGGAGAAACCCAAATTCCCAAATATTTAAATGTCTCTACCCATTTCAAGTCTGGAGACATAGAGTGCGGGGAGGGCTGCTGTCCATTAATAGTCATGCAAGTAGATTTCTGCCAATTGACCTGCAGCCCTGAAAATTCTCCAAACTGGTCAACTATCCTGAGGAGGGCCCCAAGCGATTGTTTAGCATCTGCTAGAAACACCAAGGCATCATCTGCATATAGGGATATCCGCTCCTCCACCCCACCAAAGCGCATACCAGTGATGTGAGGGCTTGCACGTATCAAGGTTGCCAGAGGTTCTATAGCCAACGCAAACAAATGTGGCGAGAGCGGGCACCCCTGCCTAGTACCTCTACCTAAGCTAAAAGGGCTGGAGACTAGCTTATTAGTTCGAATTCTAGCTGACGTATTAGCATATAACAGTTTAACCCATCTTATAAATTTAGGACCAAAGCCCATGGCTGTCAACACGCCCCACAAAAAATTCCACTTAACAGAATCAAATGCTTTCCTTATATCGAGGGAGACTATTACCCCTGGGTAGCCACCAAGTCGGGCCAAGTCAATATTGGTGAACAGCCTACGTATATTGACATCAGTTGCCCGACCCGGCATAAAACCAGACTGATCAGGATGTACTACAGAAGAGATTATTTTAGTGAGACGGTTGGCTAGCACTTTTGCCAAAATCTTAACGTCATTACAGAGGAGCGAAATAGGCCTATAGGCTGCACAGTCCAGCGGGTCGCCACCTTTTTTGGGTATCAGTACTATAAGTGCTTCCCTAGGAGTCGGGGGCAGCATACCGACCTCCAGTGCAGATTCATATAAGCAAAGTAGTCTAGGGGCTATACTATCTATATTTAGGGATGTAGCGAACCGCCGAGTATGTGTTCGCGAACGCCGTTCGCGAACACCGGCAAAAAATGCGAACAGTTCGCGAACTTCGAACATCCGAAAATCGTTCGATTCGAACGATCGAAGGATTTTAATCGTTCGATCGAACGATTTTCGTTCGAATCGAACGAAAATCGTTCGATTTTAGCGATCGAATGGTCGAATGGTCGAACGATTTTGACGCGAACGCCTATTGGCGAACACCGCGCGACGTTCGCGAACTTGCGGCGGATGCGAACAGTCGAAGTTCGCGCGAACTAGTTCGCCGGCGAACAGTTCGCTACATCCCTATCTATATTGAGCTTGTACCAATCTATTGGGATGCCATCCAGCCTTGGCGTCTTACCCGGAGGAAAGGATGAGATAGCATCCATAATTTCGGTAACTGATAATGGCTTCTTCAGTGAAAGGCTTTCATGTGGTGTCAGGGTTTCCAAGGGAATGTTACTCAGGGTTCGGTGCGTCATATTGGCTGTGGATTGGTAGAGGTTATGGTAGTAGTGTACAAAGGCGTCGTTAATGCCTCTAGGGGTATCCCGCAAATCACCCAATGTAGACTGTATCTGCGTGATGGGGGTGGGAGCAGCGGATTCCCTAAGCAGATAGGCCAGCAGCTTGCCCCCTTTATTACCCTTTTCAAAAAGGAGGTGATTAGTGTATAATAACTTTTTTTCCGTTTTGTCCACTAAGTGAAGGTAATACTGTCTGTGGGCCTGTGCCACCTGTAAATGGTGATCTGGAGAAGGATCTCTAGCAAATTCCCCTTCTGCCAACTGTATGTCTGCCTCAAGCTCCTCTGATTTATGATTAAGACGCTTTCTGTGACTAGATACAGCCAATATGCAGGAGCCTCTCAGATATGCCTTAGAGGCTTCCCACACCGTTAGTGTAGAGGCTGAGCCTTCGTTTAGAGACCAATATTCCCCCATTTCTTTGATCAGGTGGTCATTTACCTCTGGGACCTGCAACCACTTGGGGTGGAGTCTCCACTGCACTCGGTTCAATTCCCCCTGAGATCGTAAGGTAAGGGACAGTGGGGCGTGATCTGATATGCTGCCTGGAATATAAGCAGTGTTGGCTACCTCTGCCAATAGGGGCCTAGCAATTAGAGCAAGATCTATTCTAGATGCTGCAGAGTGGGAGGCCGAGTAGCATGAGTACACTTTCTGAGTTGGGAATTTGTGTCTCCATGGGTCTATGAAGTTATACGTATCACACCAATTATTTAGTGGGCTAATGGTTAAATCTGCTGAGTTATGCCTATCAATTGTATGAGACAGGACCAGGTTGAAGTCGCCCATTAGTATCAGCGGCGCTGGGTCCCAGCTGCTGATCTTAGCCAGTATGAAAGAGAGAACCTCTATATTAGCTGGTGGAGGGAGGTAGACATTGGCAATAATGTAAGGTTTGGTATCCCATAAGCACCTCATGAGAATATATCTGCCCTGCGGGTCAGTACATATGTGCTGAATCAGAATATTAGCGGATTTACCAATAAGGATGGCCACCCCGCGGGAGTATGTAGAATAGGAGGCATGAAGCACCCTGGCCACCCATGCTTTTTTCAATGCCAGGACCCTACTGCCCACAAGGTGCGTCTCTTGTAGTAAGACCAGATCTGGAGAGTGTTTTAAGATACTGAAAGACAAGTCCCCTTTTAATTTTAGAATTTAGACCCCTGGTATTCCAGGAAATAATCTTAAGGTTAGCCATTAGCGCTGTTGAGTATCAAGCTATTCCCGCAGGGTAGCACATACCTCCTACAGACACACACATCTCCGTGAACATGAGCTCCCTTCATCTGAGGCTTCCCACAGTTCAAAGTGTTCCAGAATGTGCTACATACGGATCCCTGCGGCCTAGGGGAGAGGGAAGTAGGGGAAGGGGGAGCAAGGTATAGTGTGAAGAAGAGAGGAAACAATAGCATTAACATCTCAACATAGTTAAGCTTTCCCAAACCCACCCTGCCCGACCACCCAACTTGGCTGGCTTTTTCCCAAAACTGTGGCTGAGCATGGAGTGTGCTCCACCTGAAGTTACACATGAAAACAGTAATAATAAACTTAAAGAGTGTCACTGGCATTACCATCAGGAAAGAAAATATACCGGATGTAAAGTTCACAGGAACTATAATTTACCGCTCGATCCTCACACCTGGAGATATTTCAGCCACATCTTACTTTGTCTTTGCTGTAAACCAGTAGAGATATGTCAGCGCTGAAGAGAGGACATCATAGAACCTAACGTGGGTGTGGGATCACAAGGGGAAACAGGTTGCACAAAAATTATGAAGTTCCCATTGAATGAAGTCTGACCCATGCGCAAAATGTCCTGGCCCTGAGGATCTTAAGAAACAAAAAAAAAAAAAAAAAATATTTAAGACTCTCAGTGCAGTGATATTTATCCAGGAAACCGTGAGGTAAAGGTCAGGAGTGAAGTCATTTTATCTTTAGCGGTTAGGGCTCACCCGAGGGGACTGGTGAGGACGTCGGTCCAGCCATGCTCCTGCTTCCTCCGAGGAGGTGAAGAAGTGGACCTGCGAACCGTCAGTTACTCTCAATTTTGCTGGATACAACATCGAATATTTCAGCTGTACCTCCCTCATCCGGCGCTTGACTCCCACAAAGGTGTTGCGTTTCTTTTGCAGACTTTAGGAGTAGTCCGGGTATACTGTATGGCTATCTTGCTGCCCTCATGAGTGAGGTCTCGCTTGTCTCTTGCCATGGCCAATATGGCATCTCGGTCTCTATAGTTCAAAAGGCGTAACAGAAAAGGCCTGGGGGGTGCCCCAGGAATTGGGGGTCTACCCGGGACCCGATGTGCTCGCTCCACCACAAAAAAGGCCGACAATGTAGTGGAGCCCAAATTTGTCTTAATCCAGCTCTCAATAAAGGCTACAGGGTTGTTGCCCTCTGCTTTTTCAGGCAGACCAAGTATTCTCAGGTTATTTCGTCGTTGACGGTTTTCATAGTCATCTAAGAGATCAGCTTGGTTATGTAGCTGTTGAGTGAGCTGCTGTATTTGATTTGGGATTGGGTCACACCTGTCCTCGAGCCCAGAGATACGTCCCTCCATGGTATTCACTCTCTCCCTGACAGTCTGGAGATCAGCTCTGAGCAAAGAGACATCAACCTTCAATTCTTCGATTTGCGTAGACAGAGCTGTTTTTGATTCTGCTATGGCTGCAAGCAAGATTTGGACCCCGGGGTCATGCTGTGGAGGGTCTGGGGGAGGGGTTTCAGGATCCTCCGAGCCGTCGTCCGAGTCTCTAAGTGGGGAGCTCGAGCTTTTGTCAGATTTTTTTGCAAATTGCTCTAAGGTTCTCTGTTTGGGGCCGTGTTTGCCCATCTTGTGAATATATCCAGATAATGAAAGCCCTCGGATGTGCGTAGTTTTATTTAATGGCGTGTAATGCACTGGACACCTGTATTGTTATAGTCTCATGCCGTCAGATCCATATTTTCGCCTGTTGGCATGACAGTAGAGTAGAGTAATCGGGGCAGTATGGAACAGGCAGCTATCAGCAGCTTACAAGCGATATATAGTGTCCCAAAATCAATGCAGGCACCGAAGCACTGATATTTAAAGTCCCACTTATTTGAGGCGTGATTCGTGCAGTAGGTGGTGTTTATATATCCAGGTTAACACCAAGGAACTGGAAATGGCAGTCATGTGCTTGCCTTCAGTGGTACTCCGGGGGGGGCAGTGTGTGACCCCAAAATATGTCCCCACACCACCTGCACACTGTGTATGTTGTTAGTGTAGGTTGAGCAGCAAACAGGTATGTAGGTCTCTTGGCAGTGGGCACCCTGGTCTCTAGTAGCAGGTGTACTAAAAGGTGGGCTGGGGCGCCCCTGGGGACCTAAAGTCAGGTCAGAATATTTAGGGAGTTCAGTGGGGTCGCTCTGGGACCAACCTGCTAGCGCTGATAATGGTGCGCACTCCTTCAGGCTGCCAGAGCGTTTGCAGCCGTCCGTCCCACTTGCTTGGCGCCTAATTTAGACCCAGGCTTCCGTCGCGGCAGTAGGCCGCACTCCGATCCCGGCTCTACCGACCGCCAGCACACCCGTTCCTGCGGGTGCTCAATGCGGGTATCCTCCGGAGCCTCCGCAGGAGACCAGGAGCCTGCCCTCAGTGACTGTCCCTGTCGGAAGCCAACAATCGTGAGGTGGCCCCAGGAGCGCCCAGAACCAGCGACTTTCTCCCTGCACGGCTGGCAACGCCCCCATGCATTGTTTTTTTAGTTTACCCCAGGATTGACCGCCTGTAGTCCACCACACTGATCAGATCGGGTACTTGTGAGCCACCCACACAGTGGGCACAAAAAGTATATACGACTGAGTCCCAATCACATTTTGAGTATTCAGTGGGTACCAACCCGATGCAGAACTATACTCTGCGGGATAGATACAATGCTTAAGTAGTTTTATCTAATGCTGATCACTAGCATTTCTTAGAGTTTGAGGAATTTCCAACATTACTTTCAGATAGTCAAACTCTGCTGCAGTGGTGCCACAGTAGATCAACCAAAATGGAAGAGTAACCAATATCCTAAATTAGCACAAACTGGGCTGCTAACCCCTACATCTCATTCTACTTCTAAGTCAAAAGGCACCCTTGCACTTCTATATAATTGCACTCTATACTGTTGCCTTCCTCCTCCTGCCAGAAGTAATGCCAACCAAACTTAGAAAATGTTCCGCACAATTGTTCCTGATTTAACATCAAAGTGCTTACATAACTATGCCAGTTTTGATACACTGAACGCAACTGCATCAGACACAACTCCCCCTGGCAAACCCATAAAACCGCAAACAGACTGTAGTTGGTTTCAGAGGGTGATATGTACCACATTCCATTGTCAGCAATAAGAAGTGATCCTCAACATTTTCCATTGAAGGGGAATTAAAAATTAATTGTGGATACTAGGTGCAGAAAAGGAAAAAAGCTTATCCTTTATGCATGCTGCTTCTACATGCCCAGACCACCCTCTTCCATCTAATTCTCCATCTAGCAATTTATGTATGGATCCCTAGCACCCCACCGTCCCCCCGCTGGAACACACGGAAGTCTCATGATCTTGCCTTATTGTTATTCTAAAGAATAGTGCGGTGACACTAATGGCACTGCAGTGACTCTGACAGGCCCAAGTGAAGCTGCATCCACATCTCCCCAGTAGTTATGCTGTTGTCTGCAGGTTAGTAATGTAGATGAATAATTTATATACTATAATAGTAACTTGACTCTTCAGAACCCAGCCGTGGTTTCATATTTTCTTATATACATGCGCCTGAGCCACTCCGATCTCTGAGGTCACAGAGGGTGCAGTGAGTAGGGCCAGGCCAAGCCCTAGGCAACCCCGGCTGGCCAGCCCGCTACCCACTGTGCACGTGCCCAACCAAGACTGCGCACATGCGCATTAACAGATCGGCGGTGAGGGAGGGCAATGGGAAGGAGGGGGGATGAGGAAGGAGGGGGAGGAGGGAGGGGAAGAAGGGGGAGGAGGGAGGGGAGTAAAGGAAAGGGGAGGGTAGAGATAGAGAGGGCAGTGAACACGGACTAGGGGTAGGCAGAAGATGCTTAATAGGTACTTGCCAAGCTCCCCCTTAATGTTGCGCCCTTGGCAGGCGCCTCTTCTGCCTACCCCTAGTTCAGCCCGGGTGGTGAGCAATAGGACGCACAAATGGGGCACTGTTAGGTTGTTAGCCAATATTATGACCTGTGGCCCAAATATTTTGTGCGAGTGTCCACACATCACTACTTCCAACCTATGTAATATAATGGCAGTAGAATTGTTGCCCCCCCCAGCAGGCTTTCAGCTATTGGTGATTTCTGTAAATTGCACATCAACAAAAACTGGTTACTGGTACTTTTGTATTCATAGAATTTATGCTTTTTACACTTGATAAATTACGAACAAATCACGGAGTAAGGAACTATACAAAAAATGTGTTCAAACTAACATCATTATCATTACCTTATTGTCCTGTACCTACTATCCCAATCTGTAACTAAATAGATGTATTATTTCTGCTATGGAAACTCAGTCTGTATGGAAGGAGCCACTGAGATCTTTTGTCAACAGACTCATTAGAAACCCCTACATTCTTTCCAATGGTAATCTGATTCATCAAGCTGAGAGCTGGCACTGGGCCTAGATGTTAGTATCACATATGTCAGCACCTCTATATTCTATTTATTAGCACGTTTACCAATGCTGATGCTGATTTTAACATCTGGTTTTATGTGTTGCCATATTTGGAAACACACTTCTTTGAATGCATTACAGTCAATGTTGTGTCAACAGGTCCTCTTGTTTTTATTCCCAGTCATCTGAAATTGCTTTGCTGTTTCCACTCCATATAGGTGAGCATTTAGAGACATTCAGCTGCTTCCTGTTTCAGACTTGTGTAGGACGGGCTTCGAAAAACAGAGAGAACAGAATGTTCCGCGTCCCACAAACAGTTTCATGTTGCATGTGTTACAGCAATTTGTTTACAACTGTGAAGAAGAACACAGCCCAAGCCATTTCTAGAAAGGAAAAGCAAGCAGGCAAAAAGAAAGTGGTTGCTTAAAAAATACTGTAAGCTCTGAAGTAAACCTCAAATTATTGCTGTGGTTTGTTCCCAGCTATGTCTGCAGGGAGAGCCAAACCCAGTGGTATTTCACACACTACTCATTTATCTCTCCAAATTTCCTAGCTTTTGTTTTCTCTATGTGGCTTTTGGAAGTAGAATTGCATCTAACACAGAGAGATTACAAATTCCTTCTTTAACAGACAGAAATGTGCAATGTTCATTAATAGACTATTATTTTATGGTAGCAATGTTGCATAAACAAAATTATTTGCAGTACTCTCGCTAATAATCAGATTACTAATAAAAGTTGAGAACCCCTTACTGTCCATCCACTAACTGACACTTTCATGTGCCCAGTTTGGATGTGTGCAGATTCAGAGATATCACTGGTGCATGCTGAACCCAACCCAGAAAGCTCAGGTGCATGTGTGCCTTGATCTGCATTCATCCAGACCCAGCAGTATCTTACAATGGGGACCAGTGGATGTAGCCTAGGGGCCCAACATCTCATGAATCAACCACTGTGTAATGGATTACTATCAGCTCACCTGTAAAACTGTGCATAAGCAGCATGCACTTTATATTTGACAAGGTCGCCTAACCAGCACACAGCTTGGCCTCAAGGGTACTCATCATTTAGCCCCTGTTATGCACTGATGCAGTCCTCAACCAACTGGAATTTATAACCTCCCCAACATATATCTGTCTGATTTATTTCTGGGCAAATATAATCAAGCAGAATATTAGAAAGGCACCATACATGGGCCAGTAAGCTGGCGAGTTGCAGAAAGCATGTTCTAGAGAAATATGAGCAATTCAAGCTCCCTTTAATTAATAATTGGATGGAGGTAATAATGTATGCAATGTTTGTTCTGTTAACAGACCGTTCCAAACACAGTATACAGCATGTACTTGTCAGCTGTTTGCAAGATGCCTGTGGTTACTATTAGTGTTCTTCAATAATCTTATTTAACATTTTCAGTACCAGCCATGCTGCTGTGTTTAGAGGGATCACAAGTTACCTGGAGCTGGGCATTGAAAGTATGGTTTCTATATTTGCAGATTAAACTAAATTGTGCAGAACTATAGGTTCCATGCAGGATGCTGCCACTTTGCAGAGTGATTTGTCTAAATATGGAAACTGGGCAACAAACTGGAGAATGAGGTTCATTGTTGATAAATACAAGGTTATGCACTTGGTAAAAATAATATAAATGCAAGTTATACACTAAATGGCAGTGTTGGCAGTTTCCTTAAATGAGAAGGATCTTGGGGTCTTTGTAGATAAGTTGTCTAATTCTGGGCAGTGTCATTCTGTGGCTACTAAAGCAAATAATGTTCTGTCTTGCATAAAAAAGGGCATTAACTCAAGGGATGAAAACATAATTATTATGCCTCTTTATAGGTCCTTGGTGAGGCCTCATCTGGAGTATGCAGTGCAATTTTAGACTCCAGTCCTTAAATGAGCTGGAGAGAGTGCAGAGACGTGCAACTAAACTGGTTAGAGGGATGGAAGACTTAAATTATGAGGGTAGACTGTCAAGGTTGGGGATGTTTTCTCTGGAAAAAAGGTGCTTGCGAAGGGGACATGATTGCACTTTACAAGTACATTAGAGGACATTATAGACAAATAGCAGGGGACCTTTTTACCCATAAAGAGGATCACTGTACCAGAGGCCACCTCTTCAGACTAGAAGAAAAGAACTTGCATTTGAAGCAACGTAGGGGGTTCTTCACAGTCAGGACAGTGAGGTTGTGGAATGCACTGCCGGGTGATGTTGTGATGGCTGATTCAGTTAATGCCTTTAAGAATGGCTTGGATGATTTCTTGGACAGACATAATATCAAAGGCTATTGTGATACTATAATCTATAGGTAGCATAGATATGGATATATAATTTATGTGAAAGTAGGGAGGGGTGTGTATGGATTCTGGGTTTTCATTTGGAGGGGTTGAACATGATGGACTTTATCTTTATTCAACCTGATTTAACTATGTAACTATGTAACTAAGTTGCTTGCAGAAAAGGATCCTTAACGGAAAACAATACCCCCAGCTTGAACACTTAACCAATAGATAGTTTATATAATATTAAGAGGCCCCTAAAGAATTATTTTACCAAACAGTAATATAGATTTTATTAAATATTGCCCCATTACAATGTTAAGTTATGATATTCTCTGTGCTCCCTCAGAGATCACCTGACCTGAACTGTAACACAAAGAAGTGTGAGAGTAAAAGACATAACTTTGTCCATTAATTGGCTCATGTGACCCAACATGTATATGTGCACTTCGTTTGTTTGTGTGCACTGTGAATCGTAGAATCCCATGGGGTGGCCCTTAACACTTAAAATGGTAATTTTCTTTTTAAGATTACCCAATGCCACATACTAAGACATAGTATATTTTTATGAAAATGGCAGGACTGTGCTCTGCACTATGTGCCAGACTTTACATATGAGCTATTTTAGGTAAAACGGTTACATTTATTCTGGTTTTACAAAGCATAAACCATTAAAGGAATTGTTCAGTGTAAAAATAAAAACTGGGTAAATAGGTTGTGCAAAATAAAACAAAATATAGTTAGTCAAAAATGTAATGTATAAAGGCTGGAGTGACTGGATGTCTAACATAGTAGCCAGAACACTACTTCCTGCTTTGCAGCTCTCTTGGTTTCCACTGATTGGTTACCAGGCAGTAATCAAACAGTGACTTGAGGGGGGGGGGCAGATGGGTCATAACTGTTGCTTTTAAATCTGAGCTGCATACTGAGGATCAATTGCAAACTCACTGAACAGTTATGTCCCATGTGGTTCCCCTTCAAGTTGCTAACTAACTCAGAGTTAGAGAACTGTAAAGCAGGAAGTTGTGTTCTGTTCTGTTAAACATCCAGTCACTCCAGCCTTTATACATTAAATTTTTGTAGTTACATTACAACTAACTATAATAGAAACATTTTTTATTTTGCACAAACTATCGAATTACACAGTTTTTATTTTTACACTGAACTGTTCCTTTAAATCCATCTGTTTAATTTATAGTGCTACATCTTTTCTACTACTGTAATGATGAACTACTGCTATAGCGTCTCCAAAAATTTTATGCTCCAATGTTAAATCATCAGCTCTTGCTTGCAGTGTCGGACTGAGGGGCCTGGGGCCCATCGGGGCTACTTCCTCAAGGGCCCCCCACCACGCGTGTGTGCATGTGTGCGTGCATTCGCAGAGTGTTTTTTCTGTGACTGGCTGGTCGTGACAGAAGAGAAGAAGAGACGCATGGGTGCAGATATGGGTGTCCTGCCGGCCCAGTCCGACCCTGCTTGCTTGTGTTGTCTGCAAGATCCAGAACAGACAGTGAACAGACAGTGCCTTCATTTACAGGGTAAATGAAGGCACTAGTGATGAGCAGGTCAGAAATGTTTAAACCTGTGATCAACCCTAACCCACTCCTTCTTCATCTGCCCTGCACCCAAATAAAAATAAAGTACTCTTCTATTTCGAACCTATACAGTACGTCCCAATTGCTGTGATGGCATTATAGATTGCCAGGATAAACCACCAGTGGGTAGGGATTGACCTAATTACATCACAAAATGTGAGGGGCTAATCTGTACCTATGTCTCACTACCTTGTCCTGAACCCACCCAACTTGCAGGTAAAACGTAGAGTTAGCTCCTGCTGGTGCCACTGTGTATAAATGCTGCACTACCATATTACAAATTTGTCAAAATAAAAAAGTCTTGTGTTCTATTTTATGGTCATGCCATGAACCCAACAGCAGAAGGGACTGCAATCATATCCCTACAAATGTCACCCTTCTTAGTTGTGGCCGTTAATGATGGGAGTGTGTAGAAAGACTGCAATCCTGGCTGCTGGGAATTCTGCCTCCCAAACACAGCTAGAAATTTTTAACATAAAGACTGCTTCGATTGTATTGTTTATTAATGAACACACGGGGGAGATACTTCCCAAGGAGTCTCCAGCCTTTCTAGGCTAAAAGCGCTTACTGTGCTAATTCTGCAAACAATGTTTCTTTCTCCTCCCACATATCTGAATCACAGCAGATTCTATTCCCGACTTAACTGTCAGGCTCTTTTCTTTGTAACTATTGAACCCTGGTACCTGTCTGAAGTCTGTATTAGGGATTCTTGAACTTAGCTTTAACCTTGCTCTAAAACAATGTATGGTAAATTAGGACACAAAAGTCTGAAACATTGTGAACAGCAGTTTAGTTTCAGTGGGGCTCAGTTATCATTGGGCTATGAATTATTGGGAATAGTGTTGTAAAGAGCACCATTTTTTTACCCAGCAGTCTCAGCTTCTGTGGCTCTTTATACAGTGGCATAACTTTATGTTACTGGGTCCCATAGCTAATTACATTTAGGGCCTCCCTGGGCCCTCTACACTCCTGAGCCCCCCCCCCCCAGTGACCGTAGGGTCTGCTACTTCTGTTTGCCTTTATAGTCAGTTGACTGCAAAAAAATCATTTGAAGTAATATAAACCATATCATAGGCCACATGCAGTGGTGTAACAAGGGATCAGCCAAGACCCCCCAGGGGTGCTTCGCCAATGAGGCGAGTTGAGGCTGTCGCCTCAGGCGGCAGCACCCCACTAGGTACCAGGGGCAGCAAAAATGCTGCTCCTGGTAATTTAAGAGTGAATTTCCGGGGCGAGGGGGGGGCAGCAGCAACTGCTGCTGCCTCAGGTGGCGGAGGGGCCAGGATCGCCCCCTGAGAACCCCATCACCAACACTTACACAACCCTCCTCTTCACCAGTTTTAGATATAAAAGTGGGAGGGAGATTTTGGAATGGTGATTGCAGGACAGAAAGGGGCTGTGGTCAAGGCCAAATTAACCATTTAGGAACCAGGTGCCTATATGAAATCTGTGCACAAAAAAATACACCCAGCTTGCCACATGAAATTAGAAACAATATCCCAAAATATCTCTGTGTGTGACCTGATCATATAAAAATCAACCACCACGTATTCCAAAACATATGTGAAATTCCTCTGCAACAATCAAAAAGGGTTGATTTCAAGCAGATTTTTTTTTTATCAATCCTTTTGTTTTATTCAAGATTTTTATTTGAATTTTTATGTAATATGTAGTAACAGCAACAGAGAAAGCAACTTACATGCTGGAAATGTTTCCTGTCTAATACATTTTAAATACAGTACTGTTTTTTTGTTATTTTCTACTTATTTCATCCGATTCTGTGATATCTCCAGACCTGGTCATAGCTATTTTGTGTGAGGCTAAAGAGTTTGCTTTGACAAAATAGCTTGTCAAAAATGTTATCAAGCTCATTGAATTGAACATCTGATTAAGCATTACGTGTAACATCTGAGCACTGCAACCTTTATTCTAATATTAAACCAATTTCATTGGACTGAATATTTCCCAACACACATTCTGGGTGTTAGCCCTGTCACTAGTAATTTTTTTGGGAGTTCTGATGATTTCTTCCTTTACCACTAGTAGGCAGCATAGACTAACCTTAGTGCAGTGAAGAGAGAGCCCTGTATGTAAGTATGATCTACCTAAATATAAAGATATTATAGTTAAAAGACTTTTTGATGACAACTGAATATTAGTTGTAAATAAACAAAACAAAGGTCTCCGCGCTCTGTCCCTGCTTGATAGTGAACACGGGTTTCCCAAACCCTGCATCGTGCTATTGTCATTATTCTGCACTTCCAGCAACATGTATGTTTGACGTGAAAGAAACATGGTCCAGACAAAGCTATGCACAGAATGTTATGGGCCTGTTTTCATTCTGTACAAAAGACAAATGTTGGCCACTGTAGTGTTTCTTAGAAGTGCTGTGGCTGACTGGAACAAGAAGTGCAGGCCAAGTTTTGGCTGTTTTGTAAGACTGTGAGGCATTTACACACTGGAAGCTGAAAACAAGCTTTAGGGAAGAACGGGAGGCGGCTGCTACATTTGTTTCTGGAAGTAGAACATGACGCCCTATCTCTTTATGCAGCAGCAGGACAGGATAGACAACAGATGTTTACAAGTATAAATTTGAGATAGTAATATGAAGCAATCTGCAAAACAGTGGGGTCACTGAGAACAGGTCAAAGACACCAGGGACACATGTACTGTGAATTAACTTGGAGAATACAGTCAGGAAACTGTTAGATGAGTCTGACTTCCCCTTTGTAATTACGCATTACACCTGGATTTTCTGGCTTTGACACCGTGGCCAATGTCAGCATTGATGCTGCAGCGCAAAAGCATATTTATCCAATACTTTCTCTTCCCTACAAACACATCCAGCTGAAATTGAAAATGGGCCTTGAGGAGAAGACAGCACCTAAAAATAGCAAGCTGAGTATGACACTTATGAACCATATGTAATATATAGTGTAAAAGTCAGTGGTGGTATACCCGTACTTCCCTAAACAGTTGGAACTGGCATTTACAGTGAACTCCATTGGCTACACTGTAATAGAGAGACCATACCAAGTAATAAATACTAAACTGAGCAAGACACATATGTTTTAAGTACCTATAACTGCATTGTATTCAATTCATCTTGGCATTTTTTTCTGCTACAGAGCTTGCATAAAAGTACCATTGTTTCGATGCCATGTATTCTAAGTATCCGTGTCTCAACTTGATCTGTGCTGCATAGGGAGATTTAAAACCGCACAATAGAAAAGGGTTAAAACAGCAAGCTCTAAGATTATATGATAGCCAAATGAATGTGAAGGTCTCGTGAACACTATAAAAGTCTTTCTCTTTTCTGCAGAGTGGCCATATCCTATAAGATTGACTTTTTGAAGTTATGTGCAGATCTGAAAAGCAAGACGAATATAAAAGCTGTGCCGTCCAAATTCAGGGCTGGTAGAGGGCCAATAATGGAAGCCAGCATTGACCACTCCCCTTTTTAAACCATACCTATGTTAAACCACCTCCTACCCCTGCGGATAGCACAGCAACCCCCAGCACATGATTAAACACCTTCGGGATTCCCTTAAAAATATTTACAAATGCTAACAACCCCCTCACCATGTTCACCTCCCACAGGCAGAGTATGGCACACACAGGCAAGTATGGCACACACAGGCAGATTATGGCACATGCAGGCAGAGTAGGACTGGCAGAGTATGGCACACACAGGCAGAGTAGGGCAGTCACAGGTAGAATAGGTTACGAAACAGGGAAACCTATCAAGACTGCTTTAAGATGAACAGTATGTACTGTACTATCTACAGTGACACACTTCCAGTAATGGACACTTAGGGGCACATTTACTTAGCTCTAGTGATGGGCGAATTTGCGCCGTTTCGCTTCGGCGAAAAATTCGCGAAACGGCGCCGGCGTCTCGTTTTTGACGCCGGCGCCCGTTTTTCCGACGCCGGCGGCCGTTTTCGGCGCCGGCGCCCGTTTTTGGCGCCAGCGTCCGTTTTTTCGAAAAAAAAATTTTGACGCCGGCGAATTCTTGCCGCGAATTTTCACGGCCGTTTCGCGAATTTATTCGCTCGCGGCGAAACGTGCGAATTCGCCCATCACTACTTAGCTCGAGTGAAGGATTAGAATGAAAAAAACGTCGAATTTCGAAGTTTTTTTTTGGCTACTTCGACCATCGAATTGGCTACTTCGACCTTCGAATACGACTTCGAATCGAACGATTCGAACTAAAAATCGTTCGACTATTCGACCATTCGATAGTCGAAGTACTGTCTCTTTAAGAAAAACTTTGACTACCTACTTCGCCACCTAAAACCTACTGAGCACCAATGTTAGCCTATGGGAACATTTCCGATAAGCTTTCTATGCAATTTCTGATCGAAGGAAAATCGTTCGATCGGTGGATTAAAATCCTTCGAATCGTTCGATCGTTTTTCCTTTGATCGCTCGATCGAAGTAAATTCGGTAAATCCTTCGACTTTGATATTCAAAGTCGAAGGATTTTACTACAATGGTTGAATATCGAGGGTTAATTAACCCTCGATATTCAACCCATAGTAAATGTGCCCCTTAAAGTGTGAGGTATGATCAATGATATAGAAATAATATATCTTTTTAGCATATACTGCACAAAACAAAAACTGTGGTACCATGTTAGCCAGTAGCAAAAATAACAAATAAAAAAACAAATAAATACAAAAAGTATTGTAGAAGTGATACCTATATTGGCTAACAATAAAAAAAATACATTGCAAGCTTTCGGAGCACCAAGGCCCCTTCGTCAATCAAAATACAAATGAAAGCTAGAACAGCATATATAGGCACAGCATATATAGGTATCACTTCTACAATACTTTTTGTATTTGTTTGTTTTTTTATTTGTTATTTTTGCTACTGGCTAAAGGTGGCCATACACAGGCCGATAAAAGCTGCCGACAGACCGTGTCGGCAGCTTATTGGCCCGTGTATGGGGGCCCCCGACGGGCTTCCCCGATCGAGATCTGGCCGAAAGTCGGCCAGATCTCGATCGGATGGGATTAAAAATCGGATCAGCCCACGATCGGATCAGCCCGATATTGCCCACCTCAAGGTGGGCATATCGGAGGGAGATCCGCTCGTTTGGCGACATCGCCAAACGAGCGGATCTATCCGTGTATGGCCACCTTAACACGGTACCACAGCTTTTGTTTTGTGCTTAACAAGGAAGATACCACAATGTACCGTATACAAATGAGACTCAAAACTCTTCTGAAGAAACTGGCACAACTGGACAGTGACATTTTCTATTTAACAAAGTGCAAAAAAGAAAACCTGATTCCAAAAGGACTTCAAAAATCCTAATCGGAATACCTACAACAGCCACTTTTCACATAAATTATGATTGCCGATAAATACTTTTCACTGATCTTACAGAATATATGCTGTACCTTTCTAGCTTTCATTTGTATTTTGCCTGACGAAGGGACCTTGGTGCTCCGAAAGCTTGCAATGTATTTTTTTTATTGTTAGAAAATAGGTATCACTTCTACAATACTTTTTGTATTTGTTTGTTTTTTGATTTGTTATTTTAGCATATACTGAAAATTTCTGAAGTCTAATTGGCTGCCAAATACTCTCTTTATTAGCACTGTGGCAAAATATTTGTTCTTTAGGGCAAGGCCAGACATGGCGTTTTTGCCGAGTTTTTACGTTGCGTTTTTAAAAAAGAACAGCCAGGCATAAATACGCCACTGAAACCACATGTGACCATCAACATGTGTTTTTCATGCATTTTTCAGCACATAGGATTCTTTTCCCAACATGCACTTCTCATTGTTCTCATTTTTCTCATTGATAATTTAGACGCCATATTAAAAATACACTGCGTATTTACGTAAAGTTTGGTTTCAAACGTGCAGATCCCATAGAGTCTATTGATTTGGTAGTTTCTTGACGTATTGGCATTTCTGCTAAAAAACGCCAATACTGGCGTCTTGTGGCAAATTTCATCTTGCAAGCGCCCTCTGTGAATTGCCATAGTGTGTTTTCCATTAGTTTCAGTGGTAGTGCAGTTTATGCGTATTTATGCCTGCCTGTTCTTTTTTAAAAATGCAACGTAAAAACGCAAAAATGCTACGTCTGGCCTTGCCCTTATGCACTAGACACTGGCTTGAAAATGGTTACTGTGTGATTGATAGCATGTGTGCTTTGTCATCACTGGGACATAAAGTATGTATATGATATCTCTATGTGTTTGCTTTTGTAAGATTGTTTTGGTTTTATTTTTTTGGTTCTTTTTCTTTTTTATTAACAGTTTAGATTATTTTTCACAGATTCCCAACAACATTAGCACAAACAAAGTACAGTTATTATTACACTGGTACTGTTACACAAATAGCACTGAAGAATTATTTGCAGGACCTTAGTTATAGGGGGCCCATGGTGCTGCAGAATGGCTGGGTTCTTCATCTATTCTCCATCTTGGCCTGAGTGCAGGTACACGGAGCAGAGTGATGAGAGATTGGCCTGAAAATGCCTGCTTTCACTTATTATGGGCCCATCTTCACTCTGTGTAGCTACAGTACACTCTGTCCAAAAGCTGTGGAAAATGTAACCAAATATAACACACTCTGCCGGTTTCTCATTAGAGTTCTCATCCAGTAAAAGAGCATCATCATTGCACGTGTTAACCCACTGTGCTTAGTACTTTACGTTGCTGTCAAGTTCTAGGTGAAAAATCCTTAAAAATGTTAATTCCTAGTCCCCTCCAGCTGGTTAGGAGTTGGAGCTGGGTATTCTTGGACAGATATGCCTGATCATATTGTTTCTACCAAGCAAAACACGTGGTTATCCCAGCATAACCCAGACTTATGTAATGGGAGCAGTCTACAAAGATACTAGGTCTTGCTTCATACTCTCATCTTGCTGTGCTGCTTATCTACTCAATACAGGAATTTTGGCTAAAACCGCAATGGAGTTTTGGAAGTGTATCAAGTTGTTTGCTTCCCTGTAGCATGCACTTTAACCCTTTTCTCAGGCCACTTCAATAGTTCTTCATTTATTTATATATATATATATATATATATATCTCAAGAGAAAGGCCCTAATGTGGGCCGAAAAGTCGGAGCTATGTACGAAATAAAACACTTTGGTTAAATGAAAACTTTGGTGTGCGGATCCTTGCTGACAAATCGTTATATGAATCTTTTTGACCCTGCACCCACCAAGAGAGAACTAAGTCCGGTCTTCAGAGTGCGGTCGTTTGTCACAGACTATATATATATATATATATATATATATATATATATATATATATATATATATATATATATATATAGTGAATAATGTACCCCCTATTGTAAAACATAAAGGTATTATAAGTCACACGTATGCCTCCAATGTGACTTCTAAAGAGTTAATTTACAGGAAATTCATGTCTCTTGTGTATTATAACAATATAAATCACAGCAGTGTTTTCTGTGTTCAGTTGGAAAAACACACAGCGAATATAGACACACCATTAATAAGTATAATCATTACTTTTACTTGTAGTTTGAAAACATCTTTTGGGCAAATTAAATATGCTACTTTTGTCAGAAATATATAAAAGGAGAACTGTGATATCAAGTTTTCTGAACAGTTCTGACTTTATCTTGTGAAAAAGATTCCATATATCTATAATATCATTGCACTGTTTTACAAGTCTCACAAACCAAGTTAAAATGATTGATTATTGTAAACATATGTCAACATGTGAAAACCAAGGTTTGTAATTGAACCCAGGGGTTAAATCTCTTTACAAAGTGGTGTTGTTTCAATATAAACACACAAGGGGCAGCTTTATGAAAGTTCAAATGGGGGGGGGAATCCTTATGAATTCCCAGCAGTTCATATATATCACATAAAAACATTTATTTGAGCATTTTGGCTTTTTAAAATGTGCCAATTTGCCCAAGATGAATTAACTGCTTCTCTGAGTAGGTCTCAACTAATGACCTGAACTGGTTTGCTTGTAACACAGGAGCTAAGTGTGTGTTGGATCCATTTTGCCATAGCTTGTTTAAATTTTTGTAACAGTATTTCTGGGTAGTTTACTTACTTGTGGATAAGCTGTTGTTAAAGTAATTTTGTGCTAATTTTTTGTTGATAACTTTGCCCATCTCTACAACATCATCATATTAAGTGGTTTTGACCATTTCTTGATGACTTTACAGAGAGTGGAAATTGTTAGCTGAAAGCACTGTGCAATCTTTTTATTACCTGCTTTGTAAGCATCATTTAGCTTCATTTTCAGATCCTTAAATTGATTATTTAAAGGAGCCCATCAGGGGCAGAACTACAGTGGAAGCAGACCCTGCGGCTACAGGGGGGTCCAGGAGGTATTTGGGCCCTAGAAGGCTCTAAATAATGATTAATTTCAACATATATTGGTAAAAAAGGACAACCTCTGATTATGTTGGGGGCCCTAAAATTAAATTGCTGTGTGGCCCAGTAACATCTAGTTATGCCACTGGAGCCCATGCCATGGTTGTTGAGTGACAACCCGAACTTTGGGATTTCATTAAAGAGTTTTTTCACCTTTTTTCAGTTCAGTTGTTTTCATATTGTTCACCAAAAATAAAATACTTTATTTTTTTCCTCCCCAAATTTAAAGTTATAAGTGTAATGTTCTTTTCTCTGGTGTTTAGCAGTCCAGTAATCCAGGTGCAGATTCTGAACTCTTACCATCTGATACATTAGTTAAATCTGAAAACAACTGAACTGAAAAAAAGGTTTGAAAGGTGAACAACCCCTTTTTGTCAACAGGTGACAACTCCTAAAGGTTAATAAATGTAATTGAAGTACTTAGGGCCAGGGACCTGACAAAAACAGTGTATATCATTGGACATGCAGAAGAGTGTCATTAAAATTAATTAACTGAGCAAATACGTTTTTTTAACTTCTTTTCATTTACTAAATATTTAGTTTGGCAAGGGGTGCCCAAATGTTTACATTCAACTGTATATCCCAGTAAAGCTTTCTTCATTAATTCGGTGTCAGTTATTATCTAATGCAACAGAAACCAATATTGCAGAAGCCGTTGCTGAAAAGGCCTTTGCCCAGCTAGATACTTTGTAGACACTCACATGTCTGCAGTTTCTACTGAATTACCTTGCATATCGATGCACAGAGGCACCAAATGGTTAGAGCCCCTGCCAAACACTTTTCTGGTGGATGATTGATTTCTTTTGCTGGTGCTTTGTGTAGCTGGCATGAACTACAGAAACCTACCAGGTGGAATGGAGAATTGCAGAGTCAAGCTGCAGTAGATGGCTGTGCTGTAGAGCTGGCTGATGCAATACTGTGTGGCTCTTCGCCAGTGATTTTCACAAAAACATTGCTAACTCCTAATGCAAACCTAAAATAAGAAAATGTATTTTTACTCAATCAACTCTAACCTAGATACAGTGCTAAATGACACACTTTGGTGAATCTGTATTAGCCTTAAAACGTTCCTTAGGCAAACATAGATGAGGATCAGGGATCAGGAATACAACAGCCAATCAATATTTTGTAAACTATATGTAGATACTAATACAGCAGCTCAGGCAGCGAATCCCACAGTTTCACTGTGAAAACTACAGTACTGCTGCAATTTATCCTTTTTTGTAATAATACATTTGCAAAGTGCTTTATAGAGAGCATCTGTTTTTGTCCTGTTGGAGTTTACAATGTAAGATCCCTGTCATATTCGCACAATAGACATTTTTAAGACAATTTCATCAAGAGAACCAAATGATGCAAATTCATTGCCAGGGTCATCTTGCCAGTCTACTAATACAGTATGTAGGCTATTGAGAAGAAGTAAACCATATCCATGCATCTAGAAGTAGTAGAATATAATGCTGCCAAAACCTACCTCCCATCTATCCCATTTTCTGCGTGGCAGTCCAAATTTTGACAGCTCAGTCTACATTCCTGGGTTTCTTATTGAAATCCATGATTTCCTGCACTGATGCCAGAAAAAAAATACAAAGTTTCTGAAACAATTAAAATAAGAGTTTTTTTGGCAGAGCCCAGAACACTGAGCAGCTGCACTTTGATACATTTGTAAGAATTTAAGATAAGCATAGAATAACAATTTAAGAACAAGCAGGTCTCTTAGGAGAACTGTGACTCACAGTGTAAAGGGCAATTTCAGTTTCATTAGCAAAACTGTAATAACAGATAAAACATGGCCCTATAACTCTCAGAAATGTGTTCAAACTTTCATAACCTGCCAAATTTTGTTATATGGAAATGGTAATTAGGGGGTTTCGCCATAAAAAGGGCATGGGCAAATATTTTCACCATGCTATGCACAGATATTTTTCAAATGTTGGGAGGTACAGTATATATCCAGGCCCTACATAACCTTGTAAAAAAAAGTCTGTGATATATGGGGTGGGGGTGGGTAGTAAATTGTTGAGAAGATACATTTATTTAGAAGATAAATAGGAACTTGCTGGTATTAGTGGGTTTAATATGGTATAAAAAAATGACTTCTATGCAACTTTGAACCAAAAGACTAGACCTGCCTTTGTACATACATTTTTAGATGCAGTTTACCAGATGTATACCCTCCACATTTTGGAATACATTACTGGCAAGCAATTCCTTATCAGTGGAGTAACTAGATGTTAGTGGACCCACAGCCATTCAATTAGGTGCCATAAATATTGGCAAGTTGACATATTCTACCAAGATTTATTGAAATTGCTCATTAATTAGGGCCTTACTGGGCCTCTATAATTCTGAGCCCCCAATGATGGGGTCTGCTTCCTCTCTAGTTACACCCCTGTTCCCTATGTGCCTTGGTCTTTCTGATCCATTATTCATGTATACATTTCCATTATGTACTGCTAACAGCCTTGTGCCCTTTCTACAAGTTCACAGTGTTTTATAATAACAGAAGCACTTATCATACATATCCATTCACTCCAGAGTCCCCTAGATAGGCTATTTTTGCACCATTCAGTTAAAAAGATTATCAGCTCCTGACTGTTGTCTGTCTGTAAAAGCTGTTTTTTAACTTGGAGAAGTATTATGACACAGGTCTAGCAACTGGGTTTAAGTGTTGCTTATGTAATGCTATTGCCTGAGTTCATCTCCTGTCCTTCTGTTCATTTCTCTCAGTAGTCATCCCTACCATTTTGTCTCTTCCTTTAGCAACAAGTTAGAAACTTTGCAAAAAAAAAGTAATCAATGAAAAAACCTTTCCATGGTTTGTCTTTGAGGATATTTGGACAAAGGGAAATATTAAAAAATGTATCCCCCGTTTTACAGTATTACTAATTCTTTGATAATTTCCTAATCACTGTGCTCTAGGGTAAGACACTAAAGACCTGTCCTAAAGCTACACTGAGAATGTCTGTTCCTACTGGTATTCCAAGCAGAGGGGAAAGTGTCCTGTATACTGTACATATGCTGTACATAGGGAGGCAATGCCATTTATTTTTAGATACAAATTGTAATCACCTGGATTCCTGTACAATTACAATGTAAGCAAATCTCAAGATATAAAATGCATTGCAGTGAGTGATTACACATTCCTCTGTTTTAGCAGACAATTAGTAAATATTAGTGTATCATAACTGAAAAATGTTCTCACAGGTGGTTTTTATGTGCCTTCTCATAATGCACTTCTGAACTGAAAGGCAGTCTTGCAAATTATTACTTATTGACAGAATATTAACTAATAATTGCTGATTACATTTTTTAAATAATTATTTTCCACATTGCTGTCAATTGTATCACAATTTATTGGTACACATTAGGATAGAAGGTTGAAGGAACAGTCATTACAGCTGGGAGAAGGCAGCTGACTAACCTTTCCACATCACAATGTTTACTTATAGTTATTGTCCTACTGTGTATTGTAGGAAATTTTCTTGGTCAACAAAAATAATATTCAGCCGAATATATATTTATTCAAAAATTTCACCAGAACATGGAGGAATTTGTCTAAGAACATCTTCATTAATTATCTTGTCAGTCTTTGTAGTGCTGCATATAAAATTTCTGTGGAACTTGTATATATTGGGTTTTTTTTCCTCAATAAACTTATGGACAGGTTAGTTGGCTCCCAGAATCCCAAATTGAATTAAATTGTAACATTATTGGAAGGTAATTTTAAATTGTAACTGGAGCTACACAATAGTTACTCCTCATATACCTTTTTCATACTATCTAGTTCAGATTGGAAAGCAGTGAAAATGTTTATTTTACCTATTTACCCATGTACCATTCAGATAGAGATCAGTGCCTAAACTAAATACAGGCCTATTCTGTGTAAGCTTAAATATTTGTTGGTGTTTTGAGGACATGTAACATTTTAGAAAAAAAACACAGTTAACAGAATAGTTAACATTATTAGGATCAATATAGTCTTCCTCTTGTAGAGGTGTGAGCACAAAATTGTCAAGCCATCGTTTGATTTTAAAACACTAGAAGAAAACACTAAAAGAATAACACTAACTAAATCTAAAACTATATATATATATATATATATATATATATATATATATATATATATATATATATATATATATATATATACTGTATATATATATATATATATACTATATATATATATATATATATATATATATATATATATATATATATATATATATATATATATGCGCACTGAGGTTTATTAAGACAGTTGAACTTGATGGACGTTTGTCTTTTTTAAACTCAAAGTTACTGTATCTTATGTCATGGAGTAGTTCAGGATTATGCATTGTTAGTATTACCTTCATAAATTAGAGTTCTTGTACTTACTGCATGTCATTTTCTATCCCTAGCAGGTGCCAACAAGGTAATCTAACTAAATCAAGTCGCCTTCCAAGTAGTATTTGCACTCCTGTTTGGCCTGTCGCTTTGCTTGTATGCCCTCCTTCCGCACGCTACCCAAACCACCACAGGAACTTAGTCCACAACATCATGACCCCCACCACTTGCTCATCTGCTGCTAGTTTCTGCTTTCTTTTGGCTTCCCCACTCCCCTCCAAATGCACCTCCCAAATCTTGTCTAACCCTAGTTTAACCCTAGTTTTTTCAAGGGGCAAATTTACTAATCCACAATGTTTTCGGGTAGGGGCTTTTTGTTACCAAAAACCCAGAAAATCACAGAAAAAAAGCTCTATTTTTCCCAAATTTATTATGCGACAAAATGGTGACAATTTCGAATCCGAAAAACACTCCAGCTAATACCTGTTTAAATCATGTAGTACTCAGCCTTTCCTCCTTTGTTATTTAAGTGGATGGATGATGAGATTTAAATAATGGAAGAATTTTTTTGAGGTGGTGTGCCGACGTCTGTCTGGGTTTTAGAATGTAAATGCAATGTAAACTAACTTCTATTGGGCCTTTGTTTTTAGGTGTGCTTGAGATAAGAGCAGTCTCAGCCTGGCGTTGAATGACAGTCAGTCACAGGAACAAGTTACAAGTTTTTTTTTCTCTGACTATTCTTTTAGTAGAAATGTATCCTGGTAAGTCACATGGTACATATTGAAAAGATTACATTTAACTGTCTGAGACTTGGACTTGTCAGGCCAATTATCAGGGAGTGGCAATACAACCTATCATTGCATGGTTCCTAAAACAGTTTTAAGTACTATTCATTATCCTTCAAGGGTCCCCCAAATGTGACCCTTTTATTTGGCCACAGAGGGAAATTCAGATTTTATTTCTTGTTCGACCAACTTATCTATATTGATCAATGCAATGATCTAAAACTAACCATTCAGATTTAAATTGTTGGCTCAAAGTAGGAAAAATAACATATCAGTCAATGTTCTGGCCATTAATTGGCAGACAGCAATCGTAAAAAAGATATGTCCCGGAAATACTGTAGTACTGACAGTCACCCATGCATCGTCAGATCAAGAATGTTCTAACCTGTCCAGTCCACTTAACGTCTGATCAACATGGTACTGAAATTGTCCTATTCTATTGTTTAATCTTAATCATATGAATCTTAATCATATCATGTACAGTCTGTTTTCATTCTCCTCAGTTTACTGCATCATCATGGCAATATTCTCAGCATAATGTTTAGGGTACATTTTAAGGGGTAAAAAATGTATTTCTACTGAGCCCTGTATTTCCAAATAAGCATAAAATACAAACATTTGCTTTCATCTGCCCCTAAATATTGTTTAATTGACTTCATGCCAACCACAGATGGCTTGTCCTCTGGACAAATACAGCAGGTCACTGCAGCTCACTGGGTATTTTATTTGCTATTCAGTATTCTAATAATAGGCATAATTATTTCATAAGAATGGTATGAACAATGTACTGTACATGCTAAAGGAAATATTAACACACATATACAATATTTCATAATGAAAGCAAATGTTATTATTATTATGGGAAACAGAGTCTTGGCTGGAGCAGACCTGACCACTGTTATGTTTTCAATTGACACATAGTCTAAACCAGCAGTGCAGGGAACAGCAAACAACAGGTGTGTTGCTTTTGAATGCAAGTACACGTATGAGTCACATTAAATTTTGTAATTAAATATATATTGGAAAGATGAGAATTACATTTACTTATGCAAAATGTTATAATTGGATTGGCAAAATTCTCTATACTGTTTGTCAAAGCCAGCCTTCTTCCTATGACTGCTACTATTCTTACTATACAAGTCTGTTTGCATTCCAAACCAGTGAGCCTGTTTTTTCTGAGCTTCAACAAAAATGTTATTATGTTATGTTCAGCATCCAGTGGGAGAAGCAGGATCATGTGATTGCCCTCACTTACTCTACAGTGTTATTTTCAAAATAAAATGATTGTAAACATAATTTAAAAATCTCCAATATGTAACATGGCCTAATTGACTATAAAAATACATTGCCTGTAATGTGAAGTACTCGTGAGCTCCATTTAGACAAAGAAAATCTTAATGAGCCAGGCTCATGAATACTTTATATTTTGATAGTGTCCCTTTAATACTTACATTTACATATGTAAAATATGTAAATTTACCATCAGAATCATCAGCTATCTTTAATCACTTAATCTACAAAATTATAGTGTAAACACACTTTAGAGGAGGACCAACTAGAAGTGAAGGAGTTAAATGATCACAGAACAGGTATACTTAAAACAATGTTGTTCCTTATATCTGCACTTCTTTGCCTTTGCTGTTTACAGAATGTGAGAAATGTAATTAGATAAAAATCACAGGAATTAAAGTATTGGTACTATAATTATAAAGCTGTGCTGTTATAGCCTAGTTACAGTGTACTATTTATTTTTGTTTCCATGATATAATAACTGTCAGAGTCAAGTGAATAGTGTGAAATTATATCTCCAGTAAATGGCAGCATGTTAATGGTATTAGAATACATTTTTTGCAGTGTGAAGTACAGGTCCTGGATGGAAGAAGGAGTCTAGATAGTAGATACCAATACATATGATTAAAGGAAATTAGATAAGAGGATGGCTGTTGTCCAAT
Source organism: Xenopus laevis (assembly GCF_017654675.1). Classification (NCBI taxonomy): domain Eukaryota; kingdom Metazoa; phylum Chordata; class Amphibia; order Anura; family Pipidae; genus Xenopus; species Xenopus laevis. Next base: position 64,593,095 of record NC_054380.1, read on the forward strand.
TTCAAGTCAAGTCAAGTGGATTTTATTTTCATTTCAGCCATATACAGTAAATAAAGTACATAGTAGAAACGAAATGACGTTCCTCCAGAACCCCCCGGTGCTATACAACAACTCTAGTACACGGTCATGCTGGGCAAAGTGGACATTTCAGTTCCTTATGAATATATTCAGTTCAGTCCTTGGGAGTTGAGATACCTGATGGCTTGTGGAAATAGACTGTTTTGCATTCTGGAAGTCAGCGTTCGAATACTGCGGTATCTTTTACAGAATGGCAAGAGGGTAAAGAGTACAAGAAGAAAGTTACCAGCACTCACGGTCTTAGTTTGCAGGAAAACCTTGCTTTATTTCAGTGCGGTGATGCAACATTTCGGGGCCACGCCCCTTTATCAAGCAAACGGATCCCGTGTTACACATGATATATATATAGGGTGATCAATTAAAATTTCAACATACAAAATTGTAAAAATATCAGTACAGTGTTAGTGTAAGCAGTATAATAAATCCACCCCCTTCCAGGCATATTAAAAATTTAAATATTAATAAAGTTCAGTTCATTGAATAAAGTCCAATGTTCACTAAACAGAAAAAACAGTGATTGCATATGATCCAAAAATCCTGTAGTGAGTCCAATTAAAAAGTCAGTGTAGACAATAGCTTTTATAAACATATAGCCCATCCATAAGGCTTAATGCAACAATATAACACGCAGTTGTTTTGGGAAATACCTCAATACCATGTAGCAAGCGTTGATATTACATAAATTTGGCAACAATTGTAACTATAAAGACCATTATCGTAACAAAGTAGATAACTCACCCTATCTGTACAGGAAAGGGGAGGGGGGGATTTTTACCTATCCCTGGATATTGATCAGCACTTATCTGTTAAAGAAAAAAGAGAAAAAGTTAAGAAGTTTCACAAAAAGCAGGACAAATTATATTCTTCATTGAGGCCTTTAGGGCATCTGGATTGCAATAGCCAAATCCAAAAGCATTCCCTCTGGAGTAAACGACTTTTTTAATCCTGGCCCTGCCTTATCTTATCCTTCTCTAGAATTTGCCATCGAAGCTGTGACACTTGATGTCCCTGTATGTGGAAATGCCTAGCTATAGTGTTTCTTTTTTAGTTTTCTCATTTCCTTTATTACCAACAGGATTAGCCTGTGTCATTGGTAATTCCTTATTGTGCATTTGTGTTCATTAAGTCTGATTTTCATGGGTCTAGATGTTTGGCCCACGTAAGCCAATCCGCATGGGCATTTATATATCACGTCACTTGTATCACATGTGAAAATCCCTTTTACTTTATGTTTGGAACCATGTAATGGATGTGTCACAGTGGGGGTCATTTATCAACACTGGGCAAATTTGCCCATGGGCAGTAACCCATGGAAACCAATCAAATTGCTGCAATCATTGTTCTACTTGCAGCTGGCTTTAAAAAGCTAATCACTGATTGGTTGCTATAGGTAACTGCCCATGGGCACTTTTGCCCAGTGTTGATAAATGAGCCCCAGTGTCTCCAGGTATTAACCCATTACAGTGCCCACAGTTTCTGCATGGGAAAGTCCCATTAGTGGTACCAGAGTTGGCAAATGTATATCCTGATCGATCTGCAGGCTTAGATTTAATAAGGTCACCAATATTTTTCCCTCATTTATAAGAAAACATAGGGGGTGATTGAAACAAATGGCTATATTTAGGGTCAGTACTTACAATGGGCCAATACTTTAATATGTTGTTTCGTAATTGTTTTGAATTATCATCAAAGGATTTATACTTATATTTTTACAGAGTATTTCTGAGTCCCCAAAGTGCATGGAAAGGCTCCAGTGTGTGTCCCCTGTTTGAGAACAGGCGTTGCTTGTGTGCCTGTTACAAGGGAGCAACTACCTCTGTCCATCTGGAGAGGTATTTGGGGCAGGTAGTGCTACCTGGGGAAAGTTAAGAACTCTTGGAGAAAAGGGGCTGTGACTCTCTTTGTCCATCAGAAGTGGAGTGTGGGAATTTGCCTGGGAAAGACTGTACCAGTTTTAGATTTAACACATGGGTTCCCTGGGGCAGGGGTGCTATTAATATCTGATTGCATTTTAGATTTATTCGCTTATATATAGTTCATTCTTGGTTTATTGCAATTGGTGTGTAACTATTTGTTCCTAGTGGGGCTACACATAGGTGTATCCCTGGATCCCACTAGTTGGAGGCACTGTCATTGAGAGGTATTCCCGATACCTTTTCATTTAGCAAAAAATTAAAGACCTGTGTATGATAAGATATTGAACATGTAAATCCTATAATACAATACATGAAGTAGTTAAAATAGGTTTACATGTGTTACAATGAATTGGATGCAATTGCGCTCCAAACTTTTAGAGTGAGGATTTTGTAATTCCATTCACCATCAAAATTACATCTGCATATGATTATTTAGGTGCAAATATGCTGCATCTATTGACATACTGTAGCCCAAAGTAGGAACCCTGGACCTCTGAAGGTGGCAATAGTTCCAGGGTTCATATGATTAATCAGAACTAAATGATATGCAAATTCACTAAAGATACTTGTGTTTAGGCAATGTCATTAATACACACAAATGTTCTAGTTTATCCCTACCATAAATAGCAATATTAAAACTGTGTAAAATACGTTACAACTAATAAAAATGGTAAAAAGAAATTGGATAATTCTAATTCCTAATATTATGCATCATTGTACAACACTCTTGAACTCTTGTTATCCACTGAAGTCAATAGAGCAAACACAGTTCCTATTTACCTTCGTGGAACCATTCTACAACCACTATAAATGTGATTTCACAGTACATACCATACTTTTAAAGTGAATCTTGACATTTAAACAATGTCTTTTTTTATACAATTGTGTAAATGTGCCACTTGTTTGAATGTAGTTTTCCTGGACCTCTGACTGTGGTAAGGTCTTGAGTGGCATGGACAAGCAAGATTTCTACATACCTATACACAGTCAATCACAAAAAGGCCTACCAGCAATAATGTCCCAAAGGCAACTGATCTGCAGCAGACAATTGTTTATAAAGGACTGTATAGTTTTTTTTTAAAAAAGGGGAAACATCTTTCTATAATAATCTTTGGATAATAATTGTGATCCTCTTTGTTGCCTTAAATTCCTGACTGAGATACTCAAAGCTTAAATAGTCCCAGTATGAATCCCTGGAAAGCACAAAACATCTGTCAGTTCTGTTATGAATTAGTGTTATTGTTTTAAGAATAAACCAATAAACAATTACACTTTCATTTCTTGGTCTCACTGTTCCTTTAACTTCTCATAAATAAGAAAAAAAATTGATAAATGCCATTTGTATTTGTAGGATTCTAATGGAAGAAGTTCTGGAATCTTCTTCAAACAATACAAATGTGCCCATAACCTCTTTTGTTTAACTAAGTAGATATAATATCACCATTTATATATGACAAAAATCTTCCATAGTCTCTATACAGTATATGCTTATAAACTGACAGGGCATACAGCAGTGAATCTTCAGGAAGTCAGAGGATAGCAGGTACAAGTGTGCAGGAGGTGGGGTGCAGCTCTGGTGCACATTTTGCATTTGGGCCTGTGGATTTCTAATTATACTAAGGGATTTTTTCTGTTTAGGAGGTTTAGGTAAGAGGAGAATAATCAAAATAAAATATTCCGTTGGAAATGTATGGATTTTACCACAAACCAAAACTTCTGTCAGAAAAGAAATTCTACGGAAAGCACCCAAATTTTGTGAGTTTGCTACACTGCTTAATGCAGGGGATTATGAATATCAAACAACCCAACATATACAAAGTCCTGTCAATGTATTCTGGGCAGTCATACCCCTACCCAATTTTCATATACCCTGCCACCTCCGGGGTTTGTAATTCAACCGGTACTGCCTAAATCAGGGCCTTTGTGTGTATGGAATATGACTTTAATAATGTAGTTACTGGGAAAAATTATTCCATTAAAATTTTAAAACATCTGACAAAGGATTCTTAGTAACTGAGCACACAAAGACAAACTAAATATTTTCAGTGATGATTCTTATTTGATCAGTGACAGCATGTGTGTGAAGTGTCTAGTGTCTCTGTTACCGATATGTTTAGTCATCGTGTGTTTTGGCTTACTTATTGTGGTACATACCAGAAACTGCATTAGCAAGCTTCATTAGCAAACCTGATTCTTTCATACACAGACAGTTCACTCCTTATCTGATTGCATGGGTTCCTATGTATTGCAAATCAGAGTACCTCTAGGAAGCTAGAGTTTGCCAGAGGAAAATATCTATTAAAATTAAGTCCAGTTTCATTAAACTGTGATTGCTGTTATTTTTCAGAAATGACTGCTGAATTCTGTGGGCAATTTGGCACATAACATGCCACTTCAGATAACACAGAGTTATTTGTCTTGAACATTGAGCTCTTTCATTTCCATTTTTCATTTACGAATGCATATTTGTTGATGAAGTTCAAACACAGGGCTTTCTGAAAGAGCAATACCCAGGGATCTATTTTCCAGCAAATTAAAAACGTTTTTGGTTCACTAGTAGTCAACTTCACAGTGAGACCTTTGTGGTGTTTGTGTCATGCCATGATGTTATTCATGTCAGAAGCTGAAAAATAATCTGATGTTTTTCACACATTGTAGTGTTCTTTAGATCAAGCAGCTACAGCCAGACCAGTGTCTTTGCTTCTTTGAAAAATAAATGTTTACAATATTACTTTATTGGATTGTATTTTAACAGATTTTTAGCATATTGCAATGTATATCTGTTTACTTACACTCACAAGTCTTAAACAGAGACCGTGGCATAATTATACATCTTAGGCTTCATAGCAGAGTCATTTGAGAGCCTACCAAAACTTTGGAATGTTGTTATAAACATATACTGAACTGCATCACTTAGTTCCCTGTTTCCTTAACCTTTGATTCTCAGATGTTTCCAGGCAATGTACTGGGTGTAACGTATGGTATCCCCAAACCCAGAGTAAACCCCACAGTCCTGGTCACAGCTCACACTTCTGCCTATAGCAGCTGCCTTTGGCTTCGGGAGGAGCCCTCAGCTACTCGGATGCCGCTACTCGGATGCTGCCAGGACTTAACGCGAGAGGACCAAGGGGAAAGCTCTGGGCAGGTGAGGGATCCATAATGTATAACTGGAACGGAGTACAAGGAGTGAGGTCAGGGGACAGGCTGGGTCAAAACCAGACAGTACAGTACCAATTCAGGAAGCAGAAGTGTAGTCAAGGTTACAGGCCAACGTCATACACAGATCAGAAGCTCCATACCGAATCAGAATCAGAATAGTCAAACACAGGCAGGGGTCAGTTCAGGCAGCAGATTGGCAAGGTCAAGGTCAGGCAGCAGATTGGCACGGTCAAGGTCAGGCAGTGGTCATTGACAGGATCAGACAATATATTGCACCCAGGAACTATGGAATATAGAGCAGTGGTAATGCAAACAGCACAGGGACACCAGGAACAACAGCACATTGTATTGGTTATTTATAGCTCTGGCATATGTACTCAAGTTAGTTCCTTAAATTATTTTCCATTTATTTTGCATAAATAGAAAATGCAGCTTCTCAACAGTTGAAGTCTTTTATAAGCCTTTTTAAAGAGCTTTTCAATACCCATTGATAATGCACCCCTTTTTGCTTTACAACAGCTCTGGAGTTTATAGAGGGATGTACTGCCTATTGTAAAATATAAGAAATTAAATTTATTTTAGTCCCCAAGTTCCATGACTGGGGGCGTGCTGCCTCAATAAATGAGCATCAAGGGGCACAACATACATTTTCGCCTGGTTGCCATAAATGACCCCCGTTTGATTTTTATGTTATTTCCTTATAAATGCACCCCTTAAAATATTTTTTTTTCAATTGTGATGTACATTATCTTTCATTATCTAAAACAGAGCTCTCCTTAAACCCAGTTGTTGGGAACAAATCTTTTAAAATTGCTATAAGGAAAAATAATTAAAGTATATTGCAAAGTGGCTTCATTTGCTAGTCGCTAACAAATATACATATATAGTAGGTTATAGCAGAAAAATACGATATGGGCACCCTGTTTCTGTTGTTTCAAATTATTATTTTTTTGGTAGGTTTCACCAATAATGATGTTATATGTCATAAGTGCTCCTGAAAACTTAGACAGTAATTGCTTCCCAACAATTATACTATATACAAAAGAGGACTTATCCCCCTATCCCGTTGCACTGTAGAAAATTAGACACAATGTATTACAGTAAAAAGCAATATTTATTAATAACCATGCTAGTGAAACAAATTAAAACATATTTAAAAAAACCAACAGCGCTGCTGGAAACAAAAAACGGGGAATACCCTGATGTTAATTAGTGATCACTATTTTTTATACTGGTTGAAAAGCCTTGCATAGGTAAAAAAAAATGTGATTGGAGCAGTATAGATAGTTTGGTAAAACGTATTAGATGTGAACTCCCGGCAGAAACCACATTAAGGGCATATATGCCAAAATGTCCCTTCTTCTCTGTATAAGAACTATATCCCAAGCAGGGTAGGGGCTGGCTCCCCTTGCAAGTCCCTCAGCGGAAGCCCCTTGAGCCGAGGTTAGATGCAGGGTAAGTAAGGAGTTAGCTGTAGCAAACGCTGGATCCAATGTAGTAGCCTAAAGGCTATATATGCAGAACCCCAGTTCAGTATGCCAGCAAAAGGTTTCCTATACTTGCCCTTGTGTGGATATCGTCCGTGGCGTGGAACGCTCACAAATATCCGTCAGATCATCCCCGGGATAAAAACTGCATCCAATCCGCAAGGGTAAAACACCGCTTTGAGCCCAGCAGCGCCGAACTACTCGACAGCTGTTTCGCCACGAAAGTGGCTTTGTCAAGAGATAGGGGGATAAGTCCTCTTTTGTATATAGTATAATTGCCTTAAATGTGGCGGACACCCCTCCCCCCTTGCACTGATATATAATTGAATGCTGGCGCAACTGTGGATGTCTGCTTCTTTTTAACTCGGCGTTATAATTGCTTCCCAACAATTCTATGCCAGTAACTTTATTTCTCTGCTACCACTGGCATCCTATGTCCTTATACTAATACCCAGGCCACGTGAGATTACATTCCTGTGGTGTAACCACTTTTTTTGAAAACCCAGTTTAGTAACCATGCAGATATTCTGGAGTAATAAATCCATAAACATTTTTGGAGATTACACAGTGGTCTACAGGAAATATGTGTCTACTTTTACTGCTATTATATTTTATTTTGAGGGAGAACTTGATTGCAGGACTTGAAAATGGAACAACTTCATTTACATTTGCTTTCTCCACAACTAACCAGCAGACTTGAGACACTCAATGCATGTGAGATGTTTCAGATTTTTTAATTCTCTCATCCTTACCAGCATCACAATTCTTATTTCTTTTACCTTTGCCAAAATTCCAAATTACTGATTTGGGTTCATTTAAGCTGACCACATGTGCATTTTTTCTGGCCAGAAAGTTTCTCCTAATTGATGACCCCATCGGTACACCCCTGGGACACACAATGTGGGGGCCAACAGAGAGGAGTCAGAAAGGTGAGGAGTCAGGCCCAAGCATTTCTCTGTGTATATTAGAGATGTGTATGCATACATGTAGAGAGAGAGACATTGAAAGAGAGAGGATTCTTGAGTTTGACTTGTTACCTTTTTACCAGCCCAGCCAGCAGAAGAGTGGGAAAAATAATCATTGCCACCTGGCTGAAGCCAAAACTACCTGGTGTCTGCCATAGTATTCTGATCTACATGTCTACTACTCCACCACAAGTACAACTACTCTATGGTGATGGCTTTGGAGGGCCATGGCAGCCAACCAACCAGACCAATCACTCATCCCTCAGAAATATTGCTTCTCAGCTCCTTCACCTGTCATCAATTCCACTGAGTAGTAAGTCAGTCAGTCAGTGTTTTTATTTTATAAAATTGTATTATGCCTCTATCTTTGACTTTGACTTGCCTGATATTATTCTTTGCTGCAATCTTTGATGAGGGTGGTGATTTCAAATTGAGGCCAAATCCAAAAGAACTATTCTTTTTATGGTCATGGTGTTTGGGGGAGGCAGGTGGCTAAAAGGTGGGCATGGTGACAATTTCACAGGCAGTTAACTATATTACTTTTTCTAGTTTTCATATGCTGTAAGGTATGCTTACTGCCATCCACAAATGGTTAGATTGTGTATTTGTAACTGTGGTGATGACATTGAGGGACTATTTCTCTGTGCAGGATGAGGGGGCCCAGGGCTCACCAAGGCCATACAACAGCCCTTCAACTAAGCATGCCTTTGATTAAAATGGCAGTCCCCTTTTGAGGGTGTGTGAATGAATTGCCACTTATTATGCCATTACACTGGCCATCATCCACGCAGAAATGTTACGTCCCTGGGCCATCTGCTTGAATCTGCATACATTCTTGAACTCCCTTTCACCACTCTATTTCCCACAGTTCTACCTTGTCTACATGAAAAGATTAAGCCATCAGATCAATTTATTACAGGTATGGGATTTGTTATCCAGAAAGCCCGAATTATGGAAAGGCTGAATCCCATAGATTACATTTTATCTAATTAATACAAATTTTTAGAAATGATTTATTTCTTTCCTGTAATAATAAAACAGTATCTAGCACTTGACCCAAACTAAGAAATAATGAATTTCTATTGAAATTAAAACCATCCTATTGGATTTATTTAATGTTTACATGATCTTTTAGTGGACTTAAGGTATGGTGATCCAAATTACAGAAAGATCAGTTATCTAGAAACCCCAGGTCCCACGCATTCTGGACAATAGGTCAATAATAGGTCCCAAACATTCTGGATAACAGGTCGCATACATGTATCTGCTGGGCCTGATCTCAAAATCTCCGCATTTGTTTTAGGGTGGGCTCATTTTTAGGATAATAGAGGATCTCTTTTGTTTTTATTTTGCTTCCTTGGACATTTTCAATAATAACTCTGCCCTCTCCGCATCACAGCCCTGCACCCTGCCTGGTCTCCACCGGGCTAAAAGGTGGCAACCCTATCTGACAGTGGTGTTAATATGATCAGAGAGATTACACCCTAACTGCATGCTGAGTTGACAGGGTTAATAAGCATGCCATCAATAGAGATAGTAAGTGGGGGAGTAGGACCAGGCTTAGGTGGAAAGATTATTAGTTTTTGTTGAGGTTGAGTTTGAGGTAGCTCTGGTTCATCTGGTTGGAGATTGCTAGGACGCAGTTAGAGATGGCCTCTGTTTCAGTTGTTAATGAAGGGGTGGATAAAATATATTTCGGTATCTTCAGCATACAGATGATAATTGAAGACAAATGAGTGGATGTGATCTCCCCAGGGGAGAACAATAATGGACCTAGTACAGAGCCTTACAGCTCTGTACTGATTTCATTAGTAGAAAGCATGGTTTTAACATGTGCTCTAGCCTGGTAATTCTTGAATCCCTAGAAATTATCCCTAGCTTATTCTATGAATGTTATATTTTAAGTTACAGTTTGTTCTTTCCAAGTACACCTACTGCAAGAAGCCTGTAAGACGTCATCAAGTATTTTTTTCCATGGGGGCCTTTGCAGTGGCCCACTACATTGTTCTTATGCTGCTGAGCATCAACATGCTATATATAGCTAATATTTGCCCAATTTGTGGTCATTTATTTCCTGTGACCCAAGATTCCTTCACAAACTGTTCCAGACTTTTTCCCCTGCCATGACCTTATATACATATTTTTAACATACCCAGAATTTATTTCAATCATCAATTAAATTGTTGATTTAGGTAAGCTGTGAAAAAACCAAAACTAAAAGTAGTTTTAGTAGTAGAATTAGATTCACCATGTTTACCAACCAGCATCAGACTGAGGGGTCAGAGGCCTACCGGGGATGCTGCTCAGAGGCCACACACACCCCCAGGCCCCCCAGACGCAACCCCCCTCTGCCCCCTGCATGTACCTTATTTTATCTTGTTGCTGCTGCTATCAGGGCCTGGGGGTGTAGGTAAGTTTGCAGCGCCCACGGCAGGGAGCAGGTCTGGGTCAGTGGCAAACACAAGGTTCAGGACTAACTTGTGCACACATTACATGTCTTTGTGTATATAAGTATAAGGTACTACTTAAAGGAAAACTATACCCCCCAAACAATGTAGGTCTCTATAAAAAGATATTGCATAAAACAGCTCATATGTAAAATCCTGCTTCATGTAAATAAACCATTTTCATAATAATATACTTTTCTAGTAGTATGTGCCATTGGGTAATCATAAATAGAAAATTGCCATTTTAAAAAATAAGGGCCGCCCCCTGGGATCGTAGGATTCATTGTACAAACATACCAACAAACCATACATGTTAGGTCACATGAGCCAATTAACAGACAGAGTCGAGTCTTTTGCTTCCACACTTCTTCCTGTTACAGTTAGAGTTGAAGTATTTCTGGTCAGGTGATCTCTGAGGCAGCACAGAGACCTTCACGAAATGGCGGCTCAAGGCAAGAGATGTAAAAGGGCAATATTTACTTTAATATATATTCCAGTTTGCCACTTAATATGATATGAACTATCTGTTGCTTAAGTGTTCATTTTGGGGGTATAGTTTTCCATTAATAATATAAAATATTTTCCCTTTATCAGTTGCTATGCATTTACATTTACATTTACATGGTTTTAACACAGTAACATATAAAGCAGCTACAGCTACCCAGTAATAGCATATTCATATGTCCATTAGCATAACTTTTCTACCAATTCTAACGGTTAAACCTATAAGAAGACAGGTTAACAAAACACAGTACTTATAGCGCCTTTTCCTGTGGCTCTTTGGATTCCTGTCATATCCAGTCATCTTGAGACTTGAGAGCCACTACACTGATAGCAATGCTTGTATGAGAAGCACTACTAGAGTTTAGGACTGGCTTAGACACAGATAAGCAGCTATTTCTGTCTTTAATGTTAAAGGTAGTTTAGTACATGTTTTTCTTATGCTAATTTGATTTATCATTTATTTTAACAAGAAACATATGGGGAAATTTACTAACCTGTGAAAATTCGCCAGCGACGGCTTTGCACCCATCGCTACACTTTGCCAGGCAAAAATTAGTTCAGACAACGATAATTTACTAGAATGCAAAGTTGTGTGCCGTTACGTCGGCAATCAAAGAGAAGATGCGCTAGCGTTCAATTATGCCTAGTGCAACTTCATTAGAGGTCTTCGCTCAGGCTAATTTGCATATGGCGGGAAATTATAAAGTTTAATGGACGTATATGTTGCAGCAAATACATGACATTACACAAGTCCAGGGAACCTTAATAAAGAAAATGTAGTTGTTATAATGTCCTACACATGAGCCCACTGTATAGTTTGTGTTCCATATGTTAGAAAATGTATGGTGGAACCCGGATACCCAAAAAACTTTTTTAAGGACTTTTGCAGGCTATAGGAAAAGACGCCAGCGTTTTTTGGGACTTAGAAAATGGTTCCACTAAAAATTGAGGCAGTCTTATGCACTCCATTGCACTTCGCCTGGTCTGAGCAGGTGAAGGCAAGTCTAGCGAAAGAGGAAATGTTCAGAAAAATCCGCATCTTAATGAATTTGTGGAGTTACGTCCATACGCCAGAGCGAAAATTCACCTAGAAAATTCACTGAGTGCTAAGCAACGCTAGCGTCTCCTTTGCTAGGGAAGTGACGCCTGCGCCCGTTATTAAATCGGCAAAGTAACGAAATGACCTCACGCTGGCGAATCATCGCCAGCGTTAGTCACTTTGCCCTGTAGTAAATGTGCCCCATATAAACTGGACAATGAAATTTGGTATATTTACCCCATTCGTCTCTACATGTTTTCATTTTTGCAAGACGAGGAAACTCCCTGCTATCCCTTATTTTGTAAGAGGCATTTATTATCATAGCAATGGACTGGAGAAACCTATATGTAGAAATCCTACTTCATCTGTCTAAATTATTCATAGTAAATATCTAAGATCCCATCTAGAGCCTAAAATACACATATGTGGGGAAATTAGTCCATTTGTCTGATTTTTCTTTCTTAATCCAAACTCTAGCATAGCATGGCAACAGTCACTCAAATAATGGCATACCTAGATGTTAGTGGCCCCACAGCAAATTCAATTTAGGCCTGAAAAACTTTGGTTAGTTGACCTATTCTACCAAGATATATTAATTGCTCATTAAATAGGGCCTCGCTGGACCTTCTACACTCCTGTCAACCCTGCAGTGTCTGTTTTCCCTGTAGTTACACCCCTGAACCCTGTGCTCCTCTTCAGCATGCATTTGTCAGAAGTGATGGCATTCTACTGGATTTCCCCACCACTAGGTGCCTTTCACTTCCTGACAGCTAAGGATATTGTTTCTAAATATGTAACATTTAAAGCAACTGTATCATTAAAGAAAAGTATGCCATTGTATTTGAAATCAGATTAACTGCAAAATACTTATACTACTACTACTATTATTATTATTATTATTATTATTATTATTATTAAACTTCAGTTTTAATGAAAGTTATATCAATTTTGGTGTAATAGTATATTTACTACTTCCCCAGAAGGACTGTGTTCATGCTGAATCAATATGCAGTTGGGGTCATCTATGGTTGACATCAGCTTGTATCAGTTTCTATTGCTGGCTAATATGGATCAGCAATATAGGTTGGGTAGGCAAAACTGCCCTGTGATTGTATCAATTATTAAAATAAATTAGAGTAGTCCCTCTGGGTCCAGTCTAACTATCGTAAGTTGATTTAGAGATACATCTTACATTGAGTCTACTATACTCCAGGCCCTATTCATTCATATGCAGTTGAAAAAGAAATGGTGATACACAGATTTCTCCATTTAATGTGGCCATGCAAAATCTTTATCACTTGCCATCAGGCCCGGACTGGCAATCTGTGAGTTCTGGCAAATGCCAGAGGGGCTGCTGTAAGATGCTATAGACAGTCACTGTGGAGTGGGCTGGTGGGGGACTGGCAGGCCCGGATTTGTGGAAAGACCACCTAGGCCCGGGCCTAGGGCGGCAAGATTTTAGGGGGGCGGCATGCTGCCCAACCACACCCACATTGGTTCAAAAACACTGGGGATGCGCTATAGATACAATAATTTTTTTAATTTCCCATGCACCAATCCCCATTGCTCCTGTCCCCCTGGAGGGGACAGGGGCGATGAATGGTAGTGGGCATAGGGGTGCCCACTATGTAAATCCGGCCCTGGGGACTGGTTGGGCCTCTGTGTACTTGAAATGCAAGGGCCTATTTTGACTCCCAGTCCAGACCTGCTTGCGATCCTGGGAGTTCTTAGGAGGCACAGATAGAAGTAAATTCTCCAAGATATTTATTCATGAACACTTATTTTTAGCAAGAAAGTACAGATACAATTAAACAGCCCAACATGTAAATATGTGGCCAGTATAAATTATTCCGACTTCCCAACAAGAATATTAAATAAAATGTAGGGGATTGTACGAATCTAACTGCAGTTTGGTTGCTATGGGCAACATCACCAGTAATGTTTGTCTCCAGTGTTAATAAATATGCCCCTAAATGTAATTCATAGAGACTATTTATAGAAGCAAGTTGCACACACATCCATAGAGATAAATGGAGAGGCAACCAATGCAAATGAATGGATTGAACCTAAGCTTTCCCAAACTCCCCCTTTAACACTTGCAAAGACAAGATGTTTATGACCCTCTGCACTTGCAATAGCAAAGAACTGAAGGGCTTCAAAATAAATGTCTATATTAAAAGATAAGGGTATGCAAGTAACTCTGCGTTGGTCTTTAATCTTTGTGCTTCTGAATAATATGGCTTTCTATTCTGTCTTTCCCCAGCATCAAATATAATGATGTCTGATTTAGGGGCACATTGCATGTTAGTGAAAATATAGTTAACCATACTATTCCAGAAGTAACTCCCCAGCTCTCTATATAATTGCATTGAATTCAAACAAGCACATTTTTCGCCCCTTGGATACATTTCCCCTAAAAATCCTTTACAAGTGAATAAAGAAATTAACATTTCATAAAAATGCCTTTAGTGTTAGTGACCTCAACAACCAGAAAGCAAACAGTATGTAATTATTGTTTACGTTATTTCTTTATGTTTAAGGTGAAGAAGAGGACAATGACCATATTATACAGTAAATTTCAGCAGAGACCTGTGCCTATTGAGCTTGTACCGAAGAGTAAATGCCCTCCATGTCAATAGCAAAATGAATATTTAATTTTTTTAATCATCTTAAGGAGCATCTACACTTCTGACTCTCACTCCTGAAACAATGTAGCAAAAGCCATTTGCTTAGCAGACTTGAAGGAGAAATTACATTTTTTTCAATAACCAGAAAACTGAAAGTGATAACTACTGCTCTGAACTGCAATTACATTTACAAATAAATTTAAAAGCATTGAAAAACGAAATGAATATTTATTGGAAAACCAAAGGCAAAGAACACACTGCAAACAGGTTCATGATTATGAGGTTATAATTAGCTTATTGCTAGAAAAGCAAATATAAAACGAATATACTCTGTAACCCATGTTTAATCAAATGATGTTCATTATAAATTATTGTAAAGTTCTGCCTAACTTGCCTTGCCTAACTATATAAATAAATGATGATGATGATCTACGGGCCCATTTACATGTTTTTTTTGGCTACTTCGACCATCGAATTAGCTACTTTGACCTTCGACTACGACTTCGAATCGAACGATTCAAAGTAAAAATCGTTCGACTATTCGTCCATTCGATAGTCAAAGTACTGTCTCTTTAAAAAAAACTTTGACCCCCTACTTCGCCACCTAAAACTTACCGAGGTGCAATGTTAGCCTATGGGGAAGGTCCCCATAGGCTTTCTAACAATTTTTAGGTCGAAGAAAAATCGTTCAATCGATGGATTAAAATCCTTCGAATCAAACTGCGCTAAATCCTTTGACTTCGATATTCTAAGTCCAAGGATTTACATTAGTCAGTCAAACATCGAGGGTTAATTAACCCTCGATATTCGACCCTATGTAAATCTGCCCCCTAGTGTGTGAGTTGTTGTCAAGAAAACAAAAATTATTCCAGTTACATTATTTGCATTAAAAGTTTAAGGCGTGTGGCATTTTCTGACCACAGAGGTTCTTGTAGGGAAAATCATGGCAAAACCGTGTTCTATTAAATGAGAAATACTAAAGCTGGCCATAGACTCAAAGATCCGCTCATTTGGCGACATCGCCAAACGAGCAGATCTTTCCCCGATATGCCACTAACGGCATGGCTATATCGGGGGTAATTCGAACGTTCGGCCGTATGGTCGAACGATCGAATTACCATACGCCAAGGGGCTCCGACGGGTCGATTGGGTAAAAATCAAACCTTCCAGATCGAAGACCCGTCAGATGCCCCCATACACGGGCAGATCAGCTGTCAAATTGGTCTAAATGATATCGGCAGCTTTATCTGCCCGTGTATGGCCACTTTAAGCCTATTGTTGGTTCTGCAACTCAGAAATCACACAGAAACTATCACTTTGGCTTGGTTTAGAGTCAAAATGGTCCGGTGGTACACCAGAAAAAACCTGGTGGGACTCACCAACCTTGCACTCCCCCATACCTCCCAACTTTTCCATTTTTCGCTGGACAGTCCCAATTTTGACAGCTCAACCCGCAGTCCAGGATTTGTTACTGAAATGTCCCGACTTTCTCTTTGATCTCCTGCACTGAACAGCCAGAAAAAGATATAAAGTTTCTAACTTAATTGATTTTGGCAGAGAGCCCAGAATAGTTACTTAGATAATTTTGTAACAATCTAACTTAAGCAGGTCTCTTGGGAGAACTCACTTTTTAAAGTGCAATTCACCGTCATTAGCAAAACTACCACAGAAATTTCATAACCTGTCAAATTTTGTAAAATGGACATAGTAATTTGGGGGTATGGCCACAAAATGGGCATGGACAAATCTTTTTGACCCTCTTTCTATTTCAAAAATGTTGGGAGTTATGCTCCCCCCGACTTCCCCTCCTGACCATGGCTGCTACAAAGAATACAAGCTACACATGGGGTAGGAAGGGGGTCTGTAGTGAAGTGTAGTGTATTTGATGCCTGGTGGGCCCTGGACCCCAATCTGACCCTATTTGGGTTGCCATCTGACCGGTATTTTACTGGCCTGGTAAAAATGATGTTTGTTGATAATCCTACTAATAGAAGAGAAGATAAAAATATAGATAAGCCAGTATTTTTTGCAGAAAAGGTGGCAACCCTACTGGCAGGCTAAGTGTAAACTACAGGTAATGTTTTTCAATGTAAACAGGTGGAAAGAGGCTGCAGGCAACTACAGGTTTATGACTAGGGTTGCTTCTCAAAGGGCTTTGACAGCTAAAGTGCCCATGCACAATAGGCCAAATGGTCTAAAGGTTAAAAGCCAGTTAATGTAAAAGTTATTTTAAAAATATACCAGAAGCCTACATGAGAAAATGGAGGGTTGGAAAAGTTGGTAGAGAATTGTTTCTTCATCCTTGGATACATATTTCACAAGGATAGATACTTTACAAAATTTGCTCACAATATGTGGTGTGAAAAGGTATAATTATGTCCCATCTTCATCCTACAAACGTTAACATATCTGTTTCAGACATCTCAAGCTAAAGACCCCTCCCCAGCAGCAGTTGAAAATTAAAATACCCTTTGACCGAGGATGCTGGAACATTTAAAAACACATCTGACAGTGTTATTAGCTGTTCTGTCACATAGGATCCACTAGTTTCCCCTAAAAACTGACCATATATCTTAGCCCATAAGCCCAGCAATCACTGCTGCTGGGAGGTAAATGAGCAACAATATATATATACCCAGCAAATAGACAGGGCTGACAAGTTGTTATAATATAAATTACAGAGCTGGAAGAGTCACTGCTTAGCAATAAGTCTTGTTTGAAATATTTTATTTGGTTTTCACAATAAACCATAAAAATCAATATGATAACAAATAGTATGCAGAATAAGAAGATTCACAATAAGTCTTGATTGCACTTTCATTGCCTTTTCATTGAATAGTTGTGATGGATTATACCTTAGCCTTTCTTTTCCAGGCCTGGATTTGGGGAGAGGCCCCCTAGGCCCGGGCCTAGGGTGGCAAGATGTTAGAGACAGCAAGCAGGCCCCCTAACATCATCTCTATAACATAGTAAAGTGGAGCGGTCCGTGACAGTCACATTTTCAAACAGAGCAACCGCCCGCCCCCCACATTGACCCGGCGCAGCAGCTTGTGTGGACTCCTGCTGTGCGCCTGCCTCTACTCTACAGAGAGTAGATAGCAGGTGCAGATCTCCACTTCTTCCGGTCTGCGCTCTGTGACGTCGCCACGTTACCATGTAACTGCGCTTGCGCGCTTCATTGTGACATCACTTGGCGCGCTGCACGGGCACCCACGGCGCCAGACTAATTAGAAATAGAGTCTAGAGGATTGGGAAGGGAGCTAGTTCAGCTAAGAGCTGCTGAGCGCATGCGTGCACAGTGCAGGTGCAAGCAGCCAAAGATTTACTTCCAGAAAATACGGGGGGGGGGGGCGGCACAGTAGCTGGGCCTAGGGGGGCAGGAAGGGTAAATCCGGCCCTGCCTGGATTGTGATGGGTCAGGGTGTTGAACCAGGATCAAAAGAATACAAAAAGGATATCCATTATGATACATAATGCTGTTCTGATGGAAGCCTTTGGATGAGTGGTGGAGGATTTATTCCATGAGTCCACTAGAAAAGAGTAACAGGGTGTTATCCCTGTCTTTTCATTGTTGCATGTTGTGACAGATGTTTTGTATTTTTGTTATGCTTACAACAAGGGGCAGATTTATCAAGGGTCGCATTTCGAGGTCGCATTTCCCATCAACTAGAAATTCGATTAAAAAAAGAGCAACCAAAATCTTTTTTAAAAATAGATTTTTTTTTAACTTTGTGTGAATAGGCTGTATTCGATAGTTCTAATCGAATTCTGATGGAATTCAGTTTGCCCTTTTTCAAAGTACACCAAATGACTCCAAATAGGTTATAGAAGGTCCCCCATAGGCTAAAACAGCAATTCGGCAAGTTTTGTATGGGAAATAGTCAAAGTCGAATTTTTAAAGAGACAGTACATTATAAATTTCGATATACAAATTTTCAAATTTGGACTATTCCCTAGTCGAAGTACACTAAAATGAGCTCAACATTCGAATTTAAAAATTAGATTTTTCAATTCGACCCTTGATAAATCTGCCCCCAAGTGTAACCTTGCTTTAGACTTACTTAAACCCAAAGCAGTTATGCCAAAATTATATTATTGGGTATGAGATGTGCACACCCTTGGGTACAATTATCTCACAGGGCAATAAGTGTTGGACTGGGTTGTGCAAAGCCCACTGGGGTTGCTACCTCAGGGCTCCCACACCCCCTGCCAGTCCCTTCCCAACTTCCCTCACACCTTATACTTACTTTCACAGTGATCAGGGGAGGAAGGGCAGTGGGGGGGGGGAGTGACAGTGGAAGGCAGGTTTGAATCAGGACATCAGGTCTGTGTCGGTGAGGCCCACTGGGTTTTTTCCTGTCCCTCTCTGACACCGACTAGAAGTTACTGGGTCCCACAACAAAACCCTGTAAGGATGAGTTTGGAGGCAGGACTGCTTTGTATTAATCACACTTTCATTCATTCGGGTGGCTATGCCTTTAAATGAAACATATTGCAAAAAATATCTGATTACATAGTATTGAATTATTTACTTTATGTACTTTGAATTGAAATACTCTAATTTTTGCTGGCTATTCTGGTGCCTGCACTTTAGATCCCTGGCAAACTGGGGTACAATTCATCAAGCTATCTTGTACCAAATAATCTCTTTCTGAGAAAGCCACTGGAGCACAATAAAAACACGAAAATAACCAAAGCTACACAAGTCATCTCTCCCTGGTGCTTGATTGTAAGAAAGTGTTGCAGTGTCCTTTAATCACTGTTGGCATGGATTGAAATATAATCCCCAGATTTTAACTTTCTCTATCTAATCCAACAGTTGTAGAGTAAGGCACAATAGTCAAAATAAGTAAATACTGTAATTATTTGGAGCTGTTATGCAGTTGCTGTGATTTATCAGGATCACACTTTATTCCCACAATCAATGAGGAGCTCCAGGCAGTCATACAATCATTACTACATTAGTGTGATCGTTCTTCTGAGATGTTTACTGTGTCAATGATTGCCTTCTACATACTGCAGCTCTGGTTGTACTAAGGGGTTTAGAAATCTGCCAAAAGTAGTTGGACAGGTTCCTGACAGAAATGATGAATTATGATTTTTTGAAAAACAAACTTGTTTTTCTGCCATCATGTGAGAAGTACTTTAATGGTTTGTTCTTATAATTATACATGAGGTTTATTTTTTCTCTGTTTTTGCCTTGAATACATTAGCCTTAATACAAAAATGTTCATAACTCTCTTTACCCTTGGAACAGTTGTCAGATTATACTGGTTCCACCCCCCCGAAGAACAGCCACTGTTTGCAAATAACATGGTTATAGACATAGGAAAACATTGGCATAGCATGCATTCGGCCTGTGTTCCAAGAAAATCAAGGGAAGCAAATAAGTGTTTTTCCAAAATGACCCTCTTGGCCTTTTAGATGTATTGAGGAGAGCAAATAGGTATTCTTCCCTTACTGGCCAGAACAAGTCAACAACTTATTGGTCCTTGTATATTCCCCTCAGACGGGCCTACCTAACAGATGTCTATCGGGCAGGTTTGAAAATTCCATTGGGAGTGGAGTGTATCAGTGAGCTGATGCATCACTTGTCTGAAGGACCTCTATTGGTCTGCTCTATTTTATCAATTTGTTTGATGGTTTGGTCAGAGATCCATTCACAATCTAGCAGATCTCACTGTATATAACCATCTTAACACATTTTTAACACTAGGAAACTTAATAAGGAATGCATTTCTATTCTATGATATATTAGTGTGTAGATGTGAGGCCCTACTTGTGGTGAAGTATGGGCCACTCCAAAGATTTCTTGTGGGGGACGGAGGTGGACCCATGTAGTTACGTTGCTGTATATGTATCTCATTATCAGGGTCAAACTGGGGCAGCAGTAGCCCACAGGGGTTGCAACAATTTCGGAGGTAAGTAATTTTGCCCCTATGGGACATGACCTTTCGGTAATTCAGAGCTTTCTGGATAACTGGTTTCTGGATAACACTCCCCACACCTGTACCTGTAATAAATACAACATTATAACATTAATTTTTTTTTTTTTTAAAAACTGTTGCTTTAATCCTTCCAGAAGTACCAAACCAATGTTGTACTGAAGCACAAAGGAAACTATCAGATGTAATAATAATCTACTCAAATGTAAAATAAGAAACACATTTTAATGCTTAGGGTTCCTAATAAAATTAAACTCTATTGGCTGATTTCCAGTTGTATACAGTAAGAAAGCTTTAGATCAAACTGCTCACTTAAGCTTCTATATAATATATCTTAATATACCATATTTGACACTGATATGACAACATGGCAAACAGCAAACAGTGTCAGTGTTCACCATGGGAATATTTTGTAATAACTGATGAAGACATCATGATAAGAGTGTGTTTATGCCAGCAAAACAGAATAACAACTGTTGATCCCTTTTAACCCTTTAAGTGCCATCAGAATTTGACATTTCGGTTACACGAAATGACAGATGTTTTTGAAACATTTTGTGCTCTCTCATTTTAGGGGCATTTTTTTTAAAATGCCTGTGTTTGGATTGAAATATACATTCTGACAATATTCCAGTCTCACCATTGGTTGAATTAGCACATGTTTATATCCTGTACATGCGAGCAGTAATGCCACGCCAAGGTTCAACCATGTTACTGGCCATTCACTCCTGGCGTAACAAGCCTTGCCTCCTATAACATATATAATACTTAACATTAACATTATAACAATAGTAGAATAATAATAACATAACTATGGAGGCTGATAAAGACATGTCTGTGAAGCACAACCCTTTGCACATAAAATTCCAACTGGTCCAGAGGAAGGTAAAAAACCCATCTGAAGCGGGGGCCAATTTGCTACAGAAGGGAAAAAAAACCTTCCTGAGCTGGATCAGTTGTCTGTGTATTAAAAGCATGGTATGGGCTTTACAGACATGGTATAAAGATAGAGCATGCTGGAATTTGGAGCCATCTCTGCCAGTCCTGTTACACCCTTAGCCTTTCATATGTTACATTCTCACACACAATGACGCACCATTCACTCCAAATAAATATAAATGCACTTACCTTTTCCTGATGTAACTTGGTAATGTCTAGAAGTTGTTTTCCTGGGTGATACTGGATCAGATGGAGATACTCCCAAACTTATTCTTTAGGATTTAAATGGCCACAAACGACGTCCTGCTTTTTAATGAAGACAGCATGACCTAAGAAGAGAATAAAGTAATTTATAGATAAGTCTCTATTGAGGACATTGCGGATGCAATAAAGTGACATGATTAAGGGTTAATTAAGGGTTAAAGGATTGATTATACTCAGAATATACAAGTGTATATTAATAGATCTAAGATTCTGAATCCTTTAAAACAATATCTTTTACAAAAAATTTTTTTTTAATTTAAACTCTATTTAAATTCATTTTTTTCTTTTTCATGTCTATTTTAACGATAATAATGAAAAGTAACTTGTTCCATTTTTTGAAGCCTGTCACCTTGCCATATCCTCCTCCCCCAATCATGGAATAGAAGGTGTAGTTGGATATCTTTCACGGTTCAGCCCTATAGGATCAGCACGGGGGTTCACCTAGCCTAGATCATACAATGGATACCTTAATTATGGTAAATAAAAGAATGTGTTTGGAGAAAAAAGGTAATTTCTATGATGCCCAGCACTCAATACTCCTCCTGTAAATAAAGTAAATAAACGGTTAGCATAATTGAAAGGAAGATTGATTAAAAACAATGTATTGTAAGCCTTTGTCACAACATGCAAAGATGCTTAAGACATACAAGTGAGACAACCAAGTCCACACTGTGATGAAGTGATACATATATTGACATAATGTAAAATACTGTGTGATTGCTGAGGTCAACAACCCAGTAACCAACTACTTTTTATTATTACTAGTTATTGTGTACCTCTCTATTCAGGCAATTTAGGGAATTAGCCCATTGCCCATCAGGACAGATGCCTCCATTAACCATTTTACCTGGAATAACTTTTGAATAAAGCAACTTTGATAAATGTCATGTTAATATTTATATAGACAAGGCACAGAACCGAATTATTATTAACTTTACTTTTCTCTTCTGTAGAAATGGTTAGGGTACTACTGTTACAAATCTGCTGGGACAAGGAATACCTCTTGGATCCTGTGCTTTAAATCAGCCCTTATTCATCTCCCAGTCTGTCATTCAGATCTATGACTATTTGAAATATGGATCCCTAGCAACAAGATAAAATCTGAAAGTTGCATACAAAATAATCTAAAAACAGTAAAGAATAAAAAATAAAGAGCAATTGCACATAATACAATACTTCTTATTTCTTCAAATTTCCTGGGGCAGACCCATGCGCAGTAGAATGAAATAGCTGACTTCTTCATTAAAGTTCGGCTTTTGGTGCTACTGCGCATGTGCACCCATGCAAGGAAAAAAGAAGGAATCACTACAGGAACTCCAGGCAGTTTTCTGCTGATAGGAGCTCCAGCCGGGGTGTCAAGTAAGTATATACAATCACTTTGGGGTGCCTAACTTTTGGCACGCCCAAGTAAATACTGACTTTCCTTCTCCTAGCATTTCTGGGGGATGCTGCAATTATTATGGACAAATGGTTAATGGTAGCCCCCTGATTTGGTGGGCCCTGGGCAAAGCCCCCTTTTGTCCATTTATTAAAACAACACTGTAAACTGTTCTAAATTCATACAATAGTTGTTACATTCCTTTTCTTTGGCCCTGTGGAGCAGAATCCCCCAAGTTTCATTAAAGGCAGCTATTAGAATTGAAACAATAGTTGCTAAAATTCCACACATACAAAAAACAAACAAACAAACAAACAAAAACCAGTAACAAAATGGAAAGCAATTATTTCTGAAAATTTGCAAAACATCAAAGATTTAAAAGAGTCAAGTCAAAACACAATGAGTATTATTTAATGGTGACTTTTTCCATGCAAAATACAGTGAAGTCTTAGATTTTGTGGCATTTTTGCAAAGATATTAACAAATGGCCCAATGTGGCATTTTTCTGTGAATCAGTACCTGTCAAAAAATGTAATTACTGCTATTGAGTGGCCTCCCAACACCTTTGAGGATAGGATCTTGCTTTTCTGCTCTGCTTAACTCTTCTTATTTGATGGACCTACCATAATACTGTGTGGATTACCCCCTTATAACTGTCTTGCTTTCTTTTGGGGGTCAGAAACCATCCTTTTAACCTTAGTATTTCTCATTGGGACCAGCACATGCCGCACCTTGCATTACAAACACCAAAGAGGCACCTTTAGCAAATTAGGGCACACATATATTAAGCATATAGTAGTACACATGGGGGCATTGTTAATTCCATTTTTAGGGCAGTAGCATCTGATCCAGTTAAGTACGAAGTAAGGTTGCCTCCTGGTTTGGTATTTTAGTTAGAAGGTTCTATGGTTCCAGTGAAGATCTTTACTGATCACAAAAATCTGGAGTACATCCAAACTCTTAAACGCTTAACTCTTAAACGCTTAAATCCCAGACAGGCTCGGTGGGCACTCTTCTTTTCTCGTTTCAACCTTTTCATAACTTATCGTCCTGGCTCCAGAAATAAGAAGGCCGATGCACTTTCCAGAAGCTTTCTTCCTGAAGACCCGTGTATCGAGGACGCTGAACACATTGTGCCTCCAGCCAAAATCGTGGCTGCCTTAATTCCCTCCATGGCTTCACAGTTGTCATCTGCACCTCCTAACACCCCCTTGGGGATAGCATATGTTCCTCCAGATCTCCATCCTCTGTCATATTTCCAAGCAGGCTGGTCATCCTGGAATTCGTAAGATGACGGACCTGTTATCTCGTCTTGTCTGGTGGCCTTCCTTTCAGAGAGATGTTAAAGACTTTGTGTCATCCTGTGCGGCATCGAAGTCTGGACATTCTCCTCCCAAGGGATTACTTCTGCCTCTACTGCCTCTACCCATACCCTCTCGACCCTGGACCCATTTAGCCATGAACTTTATCGTGGATCTTCCTGTTTCCCTGGGGCACACGGTCATCTGGGTGATGGTGATCGGATTCAGCAAAATGGCCCATTTCATTCCTCTGCGTAAGTTACCCTCAGCTCTGGAACTTTCAAAATTGTTCATTCAACATATTTTTCGTCCCGGCTGAAATTGTGTCTGAAAGAAGTTCCCAGTTTGTCTCTAAATTTTGGAGATCTTTGTGCAAGTTTCAAGGCCCGAAGGTGCAGTTTGCAGTGTGAACCAAGGAGGAAGCGGTATAGGAGGAACACAGTTCGCGGTACAGAAAGATTAGGCAGAAGAATCATCAGTTCAGGCAAAGGTCGGTTTAGGCGTCAAGATTTCATGGTCAGGATTCAGGCTTGGGTTAAGGATCAGAAAAGAGAAGTAGAAGAACTTATAATCGGGCAAAGATTCAGGCCTCTGACGTCCTTTTATGCGACTTTTCGCGCCAAAACGTGCGTGATGACATCACACGCTGACGACGCTCGTTGACGCTGGCGTTATTAAGCTGCCGTAATTATGCTGCACCGGAATGACGCACTGGCGTCTAACGACCCACGTGACTCTTGGGGAAAATGCTGAAAGTGTAGGGAGTGCTGGCGAGCGCTCCTTACAGCAAGGCTCTTAAAATTTTTTCCTTCAGTTTTCTTCTGCCTATCATCCCCAGTCTAACGGTGCAGCCGAATGAGTCAATCAAGCACTTGAACAGTTCCTACAATGTTATGTTTCTTTGTGCCAAGACGATTGGGCAGATCTCCTCCCATGGGCCAACATTGCTCACAACAATGCCTTGCACGTCTCTTTAGAAAGATCTCCCTTCTTCTGCGTTTTTGGTCAACATCCACTGGCTTTACCTCAAGACCTATTGCTCACTAACGCTCCTGCAGCTAATGACCAAGTCGCTCATATGTCGGCCATCTGGCACGCTGCAAGAGCCAATTTAGAGAAAAGTTCCCTCTCTCAAAAAATTTTTTGCTGACAACAAAAGAGCATATTCCCCAGTATTCTCTTGGAGATTGGCTTTGCACCAGGAATATTCATCTCAAGATTCCTCTCCCAAATTCATCGGTCCTCTTTCAATTGTCGAAATCATCAACCCGGTTGCGGTTCGTCTTCAACTACCCCTGAGATGCCGATTCCTAAAGTTTTCCATGTGTCCCTCCTCAAGCCAGTGTTGTTCTCAGGGTCTTCTTCTCCCACTCCTATTCTTGGCAATGGCCACCAGGAGTTTGAACTAAGAAGAGTTTTAGATTCCCGTGTTTCTCTGCAGTACTTGGTTGAATGGAAGGGCTTCAATCCTGAGGAATGTTCCTGAGTGAAAAGATCTGACATTCATGCTCCTGCACTCATCCGGAAGTTCCACAAACAGTTTCCTTTGAAACCTAGTTATGGTGGTCCTGAGGCCCACCATAAGAAAGGGGGTACTGTAAGGAAAACTTACTGGCGCTGCTACCGTCGATCCCTCCTGTCTCCCCAAGATGGGGGTGCCCAGGCATCTCACGCAGCATGAACTGGTGCCACTTCTTCAGAATGGACGCAACGTCGTGATGCCAGTGTCAGAATGGATGCATCGTTGGGATGCCATTGTCAGAATGGACACAGTGACATGATGCCAGTGTCATGATGTCATCACGTTCGTTTGGCTCCAAAAGAGGCCTATTTAAGGCGCCAGAACATTGCAGACATTGCCCTAATATAGGTTCTACCTTGTGTGTTCCTGGGTGCGCTTTATTCTTGTGATCATTGATTCTCGTGTTTGACTTCAGCCTGTTTATTGGACTTTGAACTTTTCTGCCTGCATTGACCTATTGCCTGGACTTGACGATTCTTTCTCTTCACCCTTGTTGGATACTTTGAACTGTGTTGGACTGGTGTTTCCTCCTTGTTCCGCAATCCTTATGGAGACTTTGGGCCCCTTACACCCGCACAACTAATTGCAGTCTAATTGCCTGATGCACTGTTCCAAAAGAGAAGATTTCGTTTGGCAGATACCCGTAATTCCTATGAATGTTTATAATATCCAGTTTATCTTTCTTTTGTCATGTCTATCTACATAGTTCAAGGGCAGTCTCTTAAGCCTTCCAGTATTACCCTAGAGACCCCTTGGGAAATAATTGTATATCTTTCCTGTGACGCAAAATTTCTGTCAATTGGCTCTCTGTACCTTATGTTTACTAAAAAATAATTTAAACCAAGAATTAAATGCAATAGTATTGTTTTGCCTCCAATAATTTAGTTTGTATCAAGTACAAGGTACTGTTTATTAGTACAGAGAAATAGGAAATATGTTTTGTAGTTATTTTTTTATATTGGGTTTTCATATTATGAATTGTATGATTAAAATAGAGTATATAGGTGATGGTCTTCCCATTATACAGAGCTTTCTGGATAACAGGTTTGCAGAAAAAGGATCCCATACCTATTGGTTTCTTAGCTTTTAGAGCAGAAAATTATAATACCTACGTTTGCAGTTTGAGGAATTCACTGTTTTAAAATTAATTAAACTGTTATTTCAGCAAAAGTTCTACTCTATGTAATGTTTGCTACAAAAATTAGTGCAGAGCATTTTAATTTGTATTTGAAAATGTCCTAGTCACTTTTTTTGTAGCAATAGAAGTGAATATAATCAGTTCTACTTGTATTTATAGGTGTAGGTATATATATAGATGTAGGTACAGTATATGTAGTTTATATATAGTTTCCAGCAGTCTGTTTAGCATTATTTAGCATTAATTTTATATCAACTTAGAGTACAAAAAAGAAAGGTGTAGATGAGTGGGCTGGTTTCTACCCCTGTGCAACATGCAAGGCCTGTAGATATGGGGTAAAAAAGAGGAGGTTTATGTCAAATATAACAAAAATGAATTTTGATATCAAGCAATGTATTAATGGGCACATTTATCAAAGGTCGAATTTATGTGAATTTTTTTACTCTAATAAGTTTGAATATACTCACAACTCGAATGGGAGGTTAGTTAAGAAAAAACACAAATGTCTAAAACTCGATCTAATATTACTGATTCGAAAACTTGAATCAAATCCATTTTTTTCCTCGAAAAAAACTTGAATGTCAGAAAGGCTATTAACATCTTTAAATGGGTCACTGGACCTCTGGCATTGACTTCTACATGAACTCGGCAGGTTTTAGGTGGTGAATAGTCAAATTTGAGTTGTTCCCAGGGTCAAGGTTTTTTAATTCGAATATACTCACAATTCAGTAGGCAGGTTTTAGGTGGCAAATAGTGTAATTTGAGTTGTTCCCAGGGTATGATAGATCTCGAATTTTAATTCAAGTTTGGATTATTCCCAACTCGAATTTGTAAGTTTTGACCAAAAATCCAACTCGAAAATTCAAATTCGAAATCTTAATAAATCTGCCCTTAAATCAAAGGTCAAATTTCAAATCCATGTGCATTTTTTTTATTTGAATATACCCACAGTTCAACTGGGAGGTTATTTAAGAAAAAATTTGAATGTCTAATATTCAATCTAATGGTTCCGACCCAAAAAATTTGAATCGTATTCAAATCATATTCGATTCGTACAAACCAAGTTTTTCTCAGAAGGCTATTATCATATTCAAATGGATCAAGTGAGTGTGACCTCTGCCATTGACTTGTACATGAGCTCTGCAGATTTTCAGTGGCGAATATTCGAATTGGCACTGTTTCCATGGTCGAGGTGTGATAAATCTCATATTCAAATTAATCGAATAGGGGGATTAGAATTCAAATTTGAAGTTACTATTCGACCCTTGCTAAATCTGCCCTATAATGTTATATATTGTATTGAAGGCCCTTGTAGGCTACAATACATAGGAAAGACAACCAAACAATTAATTAAGAGATTGCATAAATGAACATTTGGGAATATTATTAAAGGGTTGGAGACACACACAGTGTCTCTAAACATGTTAAGATTCACAATGACAAAAACCCATGGGGAATTGGGGGAATTGAAATTGTGAATTTGAATTGGAGGGAGGGGAGGGCACATTGCAAACCTTTACTCCTATGGGTTTAAATATTGACATAAACTTGAAATCATTTTTCTGAAAAGATTTATACTATGTAAAATTTGGATTTTTTATATTTGTATCTTTTTGAACTATTGATAAGAACTTGTACTTGTACTCTTATGGTTTCTTTTATTTATTTTACTTTAAGATATACGTTTTGAAAGTTGATGCTATGTACAACATCCATAGTTACGATGTTTGTGCATTTGGACAACTTTGCATCAAATTTGACGCATAAGTGTCAATAATAATATGTGCAGGAACAATTTTAAACAGGAGACAATTAGGACACCTCTCTGAGGAAGCCACTGAGCAAAACATGTCAGATGTGACACCATCACAGCGAGCCAGACCAAACACTGACTTTATCAATACTTAACACTTCATATATTGTACTGTACACATGCATTATTGTATTAATTATTATATTTCTCAGCCTGAGCATGTCCATGAGCATGACATCTTTGATAAAAACAATTTTTGTTTACACAGAATTATATATTTGAAATCAGTCTTAATTTGAAATCAGTAAATGTAGTATCATGTATCAAAGTGGCAAATGGATTAAAACTTGTAAAGACTCTGCACTGCCATATTTTGAGTCATACGTTCAGTTCTGGGATCAATGGAACACATTTTTATTTATGTGTGAATTAAAAAAAATAAAATTGACTTGCCTATAGGCAGTAAGGCTGGATATTCCCCAATTTGGTTAGTCAGATGGTTGGCCATCTTTTGAGATGTTCCTTTTTGCGGAATAAACCTTTTTATCTGCATCACATTTTGAAGTGAAGTACAGTCTTTATGCCAGCCTACTTTCGAATCGTATTTGTATGACATTACCTCCCTAAGCAGAAGGTCTGGGGCTTGAGCACCTGGACCCCCCCATCAGTATTGGTAAGTGTACCTTACTGCTCACCCGTTCAGGATATTGGTTACAATACCCTTTCCCTTCATCTACCCCTTATTATATTAGTCAGATGGTTAACCAAAGAAGATTGATTGACCAATGGCCCTACAGAAGTGAGAGGGAACATTGTCTCCAATCAGTTCTTAAAAGGAAACTATTGCTTTTGCGCCAGAAAGCAGGAGAACAAGTCACAACAAGTGAAAAAGATGCAGTGTGTCCAGTTGTACTTTTACAGTTAAGGTCAGCGCTAATAACTCCAGTGTTATAGATGAAATTAAAAAAGCAAAATGTGTAGTGTAGTGTAGTATTTAAGCACTTCAGTGATATCACATAAGTGATGGATCAGTATGGAAAAGTGTTGAGAACATCACCCCTATAGTACCATAATAAAAAGCAAAACAGATTTTTGGGTTGCCCTTTGCCTGGGAGCAAGCATAACATTGGCTAGAGTTATTATTACCAAACCTACAGATTCACTGTTTGGATTTCTTTTGTGAGACAGAATTACAAATGAATGCCTGCTGGCCCTGTCTAGCATCATAAATATATTAATTAAACTCCCAGCATTATACTAGAGGGTCCGGTGTCTGACTGGGATATGCTGGGCCCACCAGGTGCACTGCAGCCTCAGCATATTTATCCCACCACCCCAATCACAGGCATGATGAGGTCCAAGGCTGGTGAGACCCATTGGGTTTTCTCCTAGGGTTTTTTTTTTCCAGATCCAACACAGAGGAGTATATAAAAATAGCAAATACTATATATTTTCTGTCAGCTTCAGAAGCAAATTTAAAATGTTTTGAAGTCAATGGGCACTGAAGTCAATAGGTGTATTTTTTTTGGTAACTTTTTTCAAATTACATTGTACATTGAAATACACTAGAGTGAATCCTGGAGTAGATAAACAATAACACATACAAATCCATGACATAAGTTCTACCGTGTTCAATTTTTTTCTACTCTCTCCTCATGGTTTTGACTTCTTTAAAAGCAAAATAGATCTGGGTGTTAGGACCCAAACTACCCTAGCAACCATGCACTGATTTGAAAAAGAGACTGAAATGTGAATAGGAGAGGGACTGAATAGAGTAATTCTAGGTGGAATAAACAGCTTCAAAAGGCAGTGGTTTCAAACTGCAAGTGCTTTCTTTATTTAGCAGTGTAGCACACTACGTATTTTGGGTCAGAGCCCATTTTGCGAGAGAAGGCCTGAATAGAAAGGTGAGTAATAAAAACAGGAGGACTAACAATAAATTTGTAGCCTTACAAAGCATTTGTCAGATGTGTTTGCTAGATCGGGTGACCCACCCAAATGGGTAGAAGAACAAGGCAAATAATTAAATAAACAATAAGAATAAATAATGAATATATGAATGTTTTTAAAGCTACTAGGATACTTTTTTAAACTATTAAATTATTATTGTTAATGTCAATTTAAAAATGTGATTATTCAAGCTGCATGCTGATGCTTTGTACCTTTCTAACCAAATATTTTTGTCTTTCTATTCTAGCAAAGCCCTGTAACCTGTTAACATTAGTGTGGCGGACAACTCCAGTCTCTGTGCAATGCCTGCTGCTGTACTCTTTTTGCACTCTGTCTTTGGAAAACCTAATCATTTGTCTTTAAATGTTATTTGTATGCAGTTAATATCTTTATAATAAATAAATAAAACTATATGTATCTATCCCTTCACTAACACATTAAATACGACCCAAGTCTCTAGCTATCTCTCCCTGGATTAATCACCCCCATCTTAAACTTAAACTACCAAAAGTCTATAATATACATACCTACATATAATATTTTATTGCTATATCGGTTATAAAGAGTTGAATAACATTTAACACAGAGTTCATATAAAAGGTAAAAAATGGCTTGTTCTTTGATCAACAAAGCAATTTCTCTAACTAATCCTTGAATTTATGTGACTGGCAGCTCCTAAGAGAGCAAGCCTGGGGGACAAAAATGTATTCTGAGAATCATGGGAGGTTAGCAAGCACTGCTGTTAAATAGATTTGCTTGTCCTGTATATCAGTTCCTAGAAGATTACCATGCCCCAGCTTCAAAACATCACATGACTGTACAGCACACATCATAGACTACCAGTGTGTTTTCAAAAGAGAACAAGGCAGACTTTGAATCTTTTTTACTTCTGGCTCAGCAAAGCATGTTGGCAGAGAGTGCTGAAGTAATCTGAACTTGGGTCAAGAAAACTGGGAGGGTTGAGGGGGTTGGATGCAGAATTCCCAATTTTGCAATATTGTTGGCTGCAGTAAGACACATTCTTATTAGCTTAGTTTTTCAACTGAAGCCTCCCTGTTATCGATCAGTGAACATGTTCTGGGTTGGGAAGTACATAATGTGTTGTTCCAGAGACTTCTGCTATTAGACAATATGAACTTCCTTTGGAGACAGCAGTTTTAATATTTATAATTAGCATTAATGTAAGGATCATTGACTTGCACAAGGGCTGATTTACTAACTTTTCTTTAATTTCTAAAGATGGCCATACACTTTGTGACTTCCTGTGCTACCAATCAGTCTGAACAGATGGATAGTGCCCAAGAATCCACTTGTTGTACAGCAGACAGCCTAAATGATTATCAAGGAGAGAAGATGCTCTTTACTTTCTCATCTGCTCATGCACATAGGTTGAAATTGATGGGCTACCATCAGATTTTATCAGTACACTTATGACCAACTTGACTGGTAGCAGAGCTTTTGTAATATACTCTACAAACATTCTGTTAATTATTCCTTGTATGATCTTGACATTGGTTGCATCTAGATGTAATCAGAGTTGGTCTGGGGTACCCAACCCGAGGGCCCACCAACTAGCCAATGGCACTCACCGCTCCAACTCCACCCCCAGCCAAAGCTACTACCATTCCCTTCACTACTTACTTCACTGTTAAAAAATAAAGATGGCAGTGCATTCCACAGTGGAAGGCACTACAGAAGAGTGGGAAGTGGTGGTGACTGACTTGTGGGCAGAGCCCAATATTGTTGGGGCCCATAAGGAATTTTTCTTGGTGTCCCGAAGTGCCAGTCCGACCCTGGGTGTAATGTATTAATGGTTGAAAAGTTGTAGTTACCAATAGCAGCCAATTAGCTTGTTGCATTTATAGATCTGCTGTTTGAAAGAAAAGATCTGATTTAAAAAGATAAACATACAGTTTGTATACACACAGTAATGGGGTCAGTGTGCATTGTAAAATGACCATATGGAATTGTAGAGCAACTCCATGATCTGCAGGGGATGTTACATGAGACTGCACACGTACTGCAGGAATTTTGCTAAACAAATTTAGAACTAAAAGATTGGTTTGTTAATCTTGTCTTAAATATTGCTATAGGGCAGGGGTCCTCAGATCACCCCTGTTAAGGACAAAAACATCCTGTTTTGCGAAAAATAAAAAAAGATACAAACTTGGAAGAACTCTTGGGTGAATATGTAATAAATGGGGTATAAAAACAGCTAAAAATATCTCAATTCTGTATGGAATAATAATTAACACTGTCCACTGCACTTTTTGCTTCTTTACGGAGCAAGCGATTAGATGTAAGTTTGATTGCTGATGGTGAATGCACAATAGGACTCTTTTACCAGCCTGTCTGATGAGAAAGCTTGAGAAAGCCTCACTTATCTGTTACAGTAGTTACCCATTCTGCTGTCTAAGCAATTGCAGAATTTCGCTGGGCAGACAAAACACATTACAGCAACAACAACAACAACAATGAAGGAGTGTTTCTCCATCAGGGGTCTAAAACAATGAGATGAATTACCTATGTGCTTGACCCTATGAACCTTACTCCTACTGCATTGCTAGACCCTAACATATTAAAGGCACAGATTATATTATTATAGACTATCTGTGAACTATTTTTAGTGTTCAATACTAATCTGCTTTTAGAAGTTCACATAACAGGTATATGTATTTAATAGAACTGTGTGGATTTTCTCCCACTTCAACTTGCTCCTGGAATTATCCCTAGTCTGGAGAACCCCCAATAAACTTTATAGAAATTTTACTGTGAGAGAAGGAGCTTATGACGTAATCCAAAGTCAGTGAGATGGCCTATGACATCAGATAGAGAGAGAAAGAACATTTTGTTTTTTCTTGGCAGTAACTAAATATTTATGACAAGTATTTAAAAGTATAATGAGAGCCTGATTATCTTGTGTACATCACAGTAATGATAAACAGGGGCGGTGTCATTTATATATCTGCCAGCCACCACCTGGGCACATGTGCAATAACATGTGATGCAAAGTCAAGGTGTAACTTATAATTCTGGTCGGAACATATCTCTTTCAAACACTTTCAAACAACATTTTAGCATGTTGCAATTGGTCTTTGTTTTTTTGCTATTCCATTTTCCCTTTCTTCAAAGTGAGACAAGGGTGTCAGGTGGTTGTTAGTGGCAGTGGTCCCAGCAATGAGGATACAGATTAATTGTAAAGTTAAATTTCTCTCTCCTCTTTATTGCATGTGTACCCATAAGCTTTGGCGCTATGGTCTGTTTATATGCATATATACAGTTACATGAAAAAGTTTGGGAATTCTTTGGAGTTTTGTTTATCATTGGTTGAGCTTTCAAAGTAGCAACTTCCTTTTAATATATAACATGCCTTATGGAAACAGTAGTATTTCAGCAATGACATCAAGTTTATTGGATTTACAGAAAATATGCAATATGCCTCATAACAAAATTAGACAGGTGCATACACGTGGGCACCCCAACAGAGATCAATACTTAGTTGAGCCTCCTTTTGCAAATGTAACAGCCTCTAGACGCCTCCTATAGCCCTTGATGAGTGTCTGGATTCTGGATGGTGGTATTTTTGACCATTCGTCCATACAAAATCTCTCCAGTTCAGTTAAAATGTGATGGCTGCCGAGTATGGACAGCCTGCATCAAATCATCCCATAGATGTTCGATGATATTCAAGTCGGGGGACTGTGATGGACATTCCAGAATATTGTACTTCTCCCTCTATATAAATGCCTTTGTAGATTTCAACATGTGTTTAGGGTCATTGTCTTGTTGGAATATCCAACCTCTGCATAACTTCAACTTTGTGATTGATGCTTGAACATTATCCTGAAGAATTTGTTGATATTGGATTGAATTCATCCGACCCTCAACTTTAACAAGGGCCCAGTCCCTGAACTAGCCCCACAGCCCCACAGCATGATGGAAACTCCACCAAATTTGACAGTAGCAGGTGTTTTTCTTGGAATGTCGTGTTATTCTTCCGCCATGCAAAGTGCTTTTTGTTATGACTAAATAACTACATTTTTGTCTCATCAGTCCAAAGCATTTTGTTCCAAAATGACTGCGGCTTGTCTACATGAGACAATCGACTCTGTTTGTGGCGTGAGTGCAGAAAGGGCTTCTTTTTCATCACCCCTGCCATACAGATGTTCTTTGTGCAAATTGCGCTGAATTGTAGAACGAGGTACAGATACACCATTTGGAGCAAGATGTTCTTGCAGGTCTTTGGAGGTCTTCGGGTTGTCTGTAACCATTCTTACAATCCTCTGTATATGCCGCTCCTGTATTTTTCTTGGCCTCCCAAACCTGGGTTACCTGAGCCTGTGGCCTTCCATTTCCGGATTACATTCCTTACAGTTGAAACTGACAGTTTAAACCTCTGAGATAGCTTTTTGTAGCCTTCCCCTAAACCATGATACTGAACAATCTTTATTTTCATATCTTGTGAGAGTTGCTTTGAGGAGCCAATGCTGTCATTCTTCAGAGGAGAGTCAAACAGAAGCACAACTTGCAAATGGCCACCTTAAGTCCCTTTCTCATGTTTGGACACACCTGCCTATGAAGTTCAAGGCTAAACGAGTTAATCCAACCAATTTGGTGTTGCCAGTAATCAGTATTGAGCAGTTACATGCATTCAAATTAGCAAAATTACAAGGGTACACATATTTTTGCACAGCCAGTTTGTCACATTTGATTTAATTTCATACAGCTGAATACTGCTTCACTAAAAATCTTTGTTCAGAAAACACCCCAGTTCCTGGGAAATGAAAGACAAGCCACTGTTATCTTTTTTGTTGAAAGTGGAGTAAATTATTATGCAGGCTGAAATGGGTTCCCAAACTTTTTTATATGACTGTATATATACCAATGTTACAAATAATGACAGCTTGAAACCCAGGTATAGTTTTTTGCATAATAAGCCTCTAGCTAAATGATCCCCAACCAGTAGCTCGTGAGCACCAACCCCTTAGATGTTGCTCCCAGTGGCCTCAAAGAAGGTGCTTATTTTTGAATTCCTGACTTGGAAGCAAGTGTTGGTTGTATAAAAACCAAGTGTACTGCCAAACATAGCCTTCTGTAGGTTGACAGTCCACTTAGGGACTACCAAATGATCACAGCCACAGCCAGGAACATTTTTCATGCTTTTGTTGCTCGCCAACTCTCTTTTTACATCTAAATATTGCTCATGGGTGAAAAAGGTTGGGGACCTCTACTCTTGCCCATTTAATTGCACAGGGATTCCAAGGGATACATGTCTGCTTCAGCTTTCTGTCAGTTGATGAACTAACTTGCATCTAAACTACTAAATTTGTGTTATTTCCCAACAAGGTTTTTCAGCTTTGAACAATCACCTGCAGTTCAAACATTATTCATATTATTGAGGATCCCATATAAAAAGCATTTATCAGCCAATTCAGATGAAAATGACTGTAATGCAAAAGATATCTCCACAAACATTCACACACAATTTCTTTATTCAGAAGAAGATTGCAAAGTATACAGATATCTTCCTTTGAGGACTGACCACACCACAGCAAACACGGTACTGAAACCGTACTGAAGGGGGGCCCGGTGCACATCCTGCACCCAGGTCCAGAAGGGTAAGTCCTGTGAGAAGCCTTAGTTTCAAAGAATGAATTTTCAGGCAATGATCATCGGAGAGGCACTGACTATGGGCTATTGCCCTACAGCAGCACTGGCCAACTTTTTACATAGAGTTTGTAATAAAGCAGAAAACCAAGGCACAAGCTTTCAGGGGCAAACCCCTTCCTATCAAAGGAGAATATAAACGTGGGTTTACATACCCTTGTATGTAAAGAGAAGAGACTAGGAGAATAAAAAGGTCAAAATATATTTTAGAGTGTGCTCCCTTGGTACCCAAGCCTTACTCTTCCTTTTTATTCCACTCTGCTTCCAACTTTTGTTCCCTCCTCCTCTCTATTTTACTCCTCTTTCCTTCTTTCTCATCCTTTCCTTTTTATGAAGACTGCATTTTCTGAAATAAGCACCTTTTCTGAAATTACTTCCAAGGCCTTTTCATCACAAGAGATTTAATGCTTCCACCTCTGCTTCCTCCCCCTTTCACACACTTGCATTCCCTGCATGAAAAGTATCCTATAGTGATTTATTAAGCGTTTGTGCATCTGTCCCCTGTTCAAATGCTATTAACACCTGTTTCCCTTTCTGATTTGCTAATAAAAAGATAAATAAATATGTGAATTATGATAAACTATTACTGGCCTTCTAGCTATTGTTCTGCAAAGTCACATTAGCTGCCAAGATTGGAACTTAAATAGAGGCAGGCAGTTCCTTAGTGATAAACCAGCAGGTGTTCAGACTACTTAAGCTGTTTAACCTTCCATGTGCAACACAAAATGTGCATAAAATGTGTTATGAAACAAAAATTTCACTTAAAATTGAGATATAAATAATTTCTTAAAGGCGTGCTTAAGCCACAGATATAATATAGCTACAAATGCACTGATTTCTATGCTGCTATGTAATGTTAAATTTAATTATTTACTACTCAGATTTTATTATTGCATTATTATGTACATATTATTTTGTAAATATACTGCGTGTTGTTAGTCATTCCCTAAGCTCAGGTAACTGAGAGTCGCCTAGAAAATGTGCTGTAAATCAGCACAAACTGATTTGGGTATCTAATGAGGGCAGATTGGGAGACCCAGATCTTTACTACCAAAGAGCTGTTGTGGCCTTGTATTGGTACTAACGCCCAAACATATGATGTAACATGTCTAGACTAATTATTTGTTGAACTGTATTTGATCACTAAACGTAAAATACATGTATTTGCAATTTGAAAATGAAAAGGAGAACTAAAGCTCAACATTATTTATACTAAAATACTGCACATTATGCATAGAGACTCTATAGCAGCCCAAGGTGACCACAGCAGTGAAGATCATTTCAGTGATGTTAGTGGAGCGAAGTGAGCATGTGCAGAACGGTTTCCGCAGCTTCAGGAGAGGTTTTGCGCATGACATCCGCTGACAGCTCTGTACTTTGTGCTACTGTCTGTTTCCTGAACTTGGGACTCACAAAATACTGTATGCAGTATAAAAAAAAATAACAGTTCATGGCGGTTAAGTAATTAAAGGGGTTGTTCACCTTTGAGTTAACTTTTTGTATGATGTAGAGAGTGATATTCTGAGACAATATGCATTTGGTTTTCATTTTTTATTATTTGTGTTTTTTGAGTTATTTAGGTTTGTATTCAACAGTTCTCTAGCATGCAATTTCAGCCATCTGGTTGCTAGAGTAGAAATTACCCTAGCAACAATGCATTGATTTGAATAAGAGAATATGAATAGGAGAGAACCTGAAAAGAAAGATAAGTAATACAAAGTTTTGATAAAAAATGTGTAGCCTTACAGATCATTTGTTTTTAGATGGAGTCAGTGACCCCCCCCCCTTTTGAAAACTTGAAAGAGTCTGAAAAAAAGGCAAATAATTAAAAAACTATATAATAAACTAAAATAAATAATGAAGACCTATCAAAAAGTTGCTTAGAATTGTCCATTCTATAAATTAAAGGTGAAACACCCCTTTAAATTCTCATTACATTGTAGCTCAGAAAAATGTGCAATTTGCATAATTAGCCCTGTAACATCAGCTTCTATGACATGTGAACTTCATTTTCTCCCTGAGTTTTGCAACAACCACTAAGCTTAGCTTCTCAACAGCTGCACAGAACACAATTATCATATGCAGTGTCGCTGACACTCCTAATAGAATCCAAGATGGTGACCCCATGTGCACAGCCTTGAAGGCCTAATCTTCTTATTCTGCATACTATTTGTTATCATATTGATTTTTATGGTTTATTGTGAAAACCAAATAAAATATTTCAAACAGAAAAAAGCCCTGAACACAAATTATACTGTAAGTTGGTTTGAGAAAATGCATTTTGAAATGTCAATCAATATACAGTATATGTATATTCAAATGAATTGGGGTTGATCATATTGGTCAGACTAAAGTTTGTAGCAGAGGCCATGTAGTTCCAAATCTACTAGTAAAAGCCCATAAACATAACAAATCATATTTTCGGTGGAATGACCTAGAAATATGACCTAGAATATGGCCCACAAGCAACAGTGATTGTACAATTCTGTCAAAGACAATCACTTTTCATACAAATTACCTTCCTTGTGTTGATCAGAGTGCAAGTGAGAATAGAAACTGACACTGGACTAAAACAAAAAAACATAAATGGGTCAATATAGCATTTCTGGCCTGAATTAGTTGGCAGGCCCAGGTGCATTGTGAAGCGCAAATGCTCTTTCTTATCCAGAAACTGTCTGCCACTTCCTTTCCCAGAAAAATCCCTCTTTCCTGCTTCGTGAGTTGTGCCAGGTCTGCTGAGACTGTGAGTAAATGGAGGAAGTTTCGCCTCTCACCCTTGGGGTTCATGTGGCCGAACACAGAGGCAGCACTGCCAAAACTATGATATTTATATCCTTCCTTATCATCACATTTCACATAAAAAGTGCCCACAGACTGATAGTGGGATAGTGACTCACTCCCTGTCAACAGTTACCTATTCATTTTAAAATCTTGCACCTACTATCAGAGGGCAGTACTACAGTGCTGGGGCTTAGTGGGATTTGCTCAATTAAATAAAATACATTTTGTGGCTTGATTGGAGATAAAATATCCAGTCAAAGTCTATCAGATTTAGTTTTCTGTGAAAAGCAACTGTTATTATATATAGCCCGTTATATCGCACATTAATTTGCTTGTGCCTCTTTCAGCATGCATATTGCTTATAGCTTGTATTTCTGATTTAAATCACATCTGTAAAACATGGGTAGCTCATTATCATGGACATGGGGAGGCACATTTATTAAAGATCTAATTTCAAATTCATGTGAGTTTTTTTAACTCTATTAAATGCAAATATACTCGAAATTCGACTGGAGGGTCATTTGATAAAAAAAAATCAAATATCTTAAACTCGCAACTAATTTTGACTTGAAAACTCGAATCAATTTCAAATCTAATTTGACTAAACTTGATTAGAGGTTTTTTTCAGTTTTTAGGTGGCGAATAATTGAATTCAAGTTCTTAAAGCGCGAGAGTGTGATAAATCTCAAAAATCTAATTAAAACTCGAATTAAGTTTGGATAATTTACAATTCGAATTTGAGAGTTTTGACCAGAAAGCTCCAAATTACAGAAAAAAATGATTTCCTTTTTGTATGTAATAATAAAATAGTACCTTTTACTTTACCCCAGCTAAGATATAATTAATCTTTATTGAAGGCATAGCAATCCTATTGGGTTTATTTAGGAGCAGATTTATCAAGGGTCGAATTTCGAAGTAAAAAATACTTCGAAATTCGACCATCGAATTTAAATACTTAGGGGCAAATTCACTAAGAATTGAAGTTGCGCCAAGCGCAACTTCGCCGCTCTTCGCCGCACTTCGCCAGGCGAATTTTCGCCAGCGCTCCGCAAATTCACTAAAATGCGAAGTTGCGCACAGGGGTAGCGAAAGGTTGCGGAGTTGTGCTAGCGTTGTTTCGCTATATAAAGCGAAGTTGCGCTAGCGAAGGCTAATTTGCATACGGCGCGAAATTCAAATTTCAATGGAGGAACACGTATCTGCACTACAAATGCCTAGAAAACCTTCAAATCTGCAAATAAAAATTTTATTTTGCCCTACACATGTGCCCACTGTCTAGGTAAGTTGCCATGAGTCAGGAAAAGTAGGGGGGAGGAAGGGGAGCCCCAAAAAAATTTCGATCTTTTTCAGCCTATCAGCCATCATGTAGAAAACATGCCAGCGTTTTTTGGGACTTAGAAAAATTTTTGTCTTTTTTTGAAACAATCCCTATCTACTCTATTGCGCTTCGCCAGGTCTGAGGTGGCGAAGGAAGTCTAGCGTAAAAGGTAGCGTTCGCTACACTGAGCAATTTAGTGAATTTGCGTAGTTTCGTCGCTAGCGAAGATTCACCTGGCGTAAGGTTGCGAAGTAACACTAGCGAAACTACGCCAGCG
This sequence comes from Xenopus laevis, assembly GCF_017654675.1. Taxonomy (NCBI): domain Eukaryota; kingdom Metazoa; phylum Chordata; class Amphibia; order Anura; family Pipidae; genus Xenopus; species Xenopus laevis. The sequence continues at coordinate 64,633,550 of NC_054380.1, forward strand.
TTCGTTAGTGAATTTGCGAAATAACGCTAGCGTTAGGCGCTTCGCGTCTTAGTGAATTTGCCCCTTAGAATTCGAATATCGAATTCGAACTTTTTTCATCGAATTAGGGTATTCTGCAGTCGAAGTAAAATCGTTCGATTTTACTTTGACTTCAAAAAACTTAGAAAAATGCTGTAGAAGGTCCCCATAGGCTAACATAGCACTTCGGCAGGTTTAATTTGGGGAAGTATTGAAGTCGAAGTTTTTTTAAAGAGACAGTACTTCGATTATCGAATGGTTGAGTATTCTAACGATTTTACTTCGAATCGAATTCGAAGTCATAGTATCCTATTCGATGGTCAAAGTATCGAAAAAAAGCACTGCGTATCTTGACAGCGCTATATAAATAAATGATGATGATGATTACTTCGAATTTCGAATTTTTTTAGTTAGAAAATTCCCTCAAATTCACTTTGACCCTTTATAAATCTGCCCCTTAATGTTTAAATGATTTTTTAAGCATTCGAAAGGCATAGTGATCCAAATCGAATCATGGAAAGATCCCTTATCCAGAAAACTCCAGATCCTGAGTATTCTGGATAATGGATCCCACACTTCTAATATTACACAGGCACAGCAAAAAGTGTGACAGCTATTATATAGTAATTTGTTTTTTTACATTTTACAAAATTTTACTAAAATTATAATATCATGCATTTTTCAAAAGTACAGAATCACTACTGTAAGGAATTTCCTTCAGAAACATCTTATGCAATGAATCGTACCAGTAAATACATTCCAAAATGTTTTAGACAAACTCTGAATATGATACTAAAGAAACCAGCATCATATTGTTTGCATAGAGAATACACATTTGATTCTGAAATATATGTGCCATTGTGCCTGATGCAAAATAAGCATTTTTAATTGCCTTGGTATGCAGGCCCAGATTTGTGGCAGGGCCACAAAGGCCCGGGCCTAGGATGGCGAAATTTTAGGGGCGGCATGCCGCCCAGCCGCATCCTGAAGCGTATGGGGAATGCTGCTATGACGCACACTTGTGCATGGAGGGGGAATGGTGTGAGCCGATATCCGGCGCTGTTGGTATGAAAACTTTTGGTTTTACCACCTACTGCACTACTGTCACACCCCATTTCATCTTTGCCCAGTTACAAGTTATTTAAATGTATCAGAAGGCATAATTGAGTAAGTGTACCCATCAATATACAAAAGAGAACATGTTACATTTCTGGCACATTTGCTACATTTGCCATAAAGTTCAGAATTATGTGAAGGTCATTTCCCATAGACTCCATTTTAATCAAAATGTTAAAATTGATTTCCCTTTTCTCTGTAATAATAAAACAGTACCTTGTATCATAACTAAGATATAATTAACCCCTTTGGCAGAAAAACAATCCTTTTAGATTTCTTTAATGTTTAAATTATTTTTTAGCAGTCTGGTGATCCAAATTACAGAAAGACTCCTTATCAGGAAAATCTCAGGTCCCGGGCAGAATCTATCTATCTATCTATCTATCTATCTATCTATCTATCTATCTATCTATCTATTATCAATCTATCTCTCTCACTTTCCCTATCTATTGATCCAGTTCTATCTGTAAGGGGTACTCACCCTGGTGGTCCAGTGAGCCGTTGGGGACGCCTGCTGCGCCTCTGGCGGGGATGCCTGCCGCGCCTCCGGCAGGGACACCCACCGCATGGTGCTTCCTCTTTGGCTGGCCTCAATGCTCTGCCTTTGTGCAGCGCGCACTTCTGGACTTTATTTGCGCATTGACGCTGGCGTGTTTACGTCAGCGCACAATGGCGCGATATTCATATAGTATTTAAAGGGACTTTGCGCTGTAATGATTGCCCGTTGTTTGGCTCATCTTCATTAGTTCCTGGGTGCTATTCTTTTATTCTGATTCCTGTTTTGACCCCTGCCTGCTTGACTTTCCTGACTTCGGTGATCCTGACCTTGGCCTGTTATCCGACTATTCTAAACTCCGTTATTCGACATGTGCCTGTTTGAACATTCTGATTGATCTTCTGGTTTTGAACCTTGCCTGTCTGACTCTGCTTGAATTCTGCCTGCATCGACCCGGCCTGTTTTACTACGCTTTTCGTCTATCCCTTGAACTGTGACCTTCTGCCCAAAGACTTTGCTAAACGATCGTGCCCCTCAGCTCGTCCAGAACTCTCGCTTGGCTCCTCTCTTTTATAAGACCTTGTGGCATCCAATTAGCCGAGGGCTCCTCCCGAGGTGAAATGTGGCTGTTAAAGGCAGAAGTAAGAGCTGAGACCAGGGAGCCTTGCATTGGTTCTGGATTCTGGGTGCCGTTCGTGACACTATCTCTCACTTTCCCTACCAATTGATCCAGTTCACTACCATCTATTTCTGTCTTTCTGCCTGCCTAGTGTGCATTTACAAGACTACAAATTGTTGTACAGGTATCAACACGTTTTGAAACATTATTTGCAGAGTGTGTGCTACTTATGGTACACGTTGTATTAACTGATTGCAGGCTGTTCTGTCTTATCCTATAAAAACTTTAATGTTTATAGTCATATTTATAGTCACATTCATTTGAGGCTTCTTTTGCTGTACACCACCACCATATCATTAATAAAGAAGCCTAATTCTAAAACATATTAAATCAGTGTTTCTAATTTAAAAAGCAGGAGCAGGACATAGGGATATGGGAAAATGGAGCAGTAAACTGCAAGTAAACAAAAGACATTAGATGGGGACTGCGGTTTCAGTTTGATATGCAAGTATTTCTTGTCACGTATATATACATATATATATTTTCCTTTCTTGCTTGTTTCTAAACATTTCTTTTTTTAATTCTGTGATTATTTTAATGTGGAAACTCCCCATTCGCTTAGAGAGAAGGCAGGCCTCCTTCTTTTTCCTACAGCTTGTTTGTGGCTGTAGAGTTAAATGTCTTTGTGGCTAAACTGCAGGAAGCTGATGCAAATAAAGAGAAGTCAAGACTTTGCCACCTAAAATTTTAGAAAGATAAAGAATATTAACCCTGTACAAGTACCTTATTTTGTGGCTGATGACAGTGTTTAACTAGCCCACCAGGGTACCAGGAGAACTCTAGTTGGGCTTAGGTGTCATTGGAATCTTATGCTTACCCAGCTATGTGGCCTATACCATGACCACCTTCCAAGGGTTCCCCTTGATTCTAACAACACACATGTAAAGTCTGTACAGTGCATGCTCCAATCAGGAAAGAAAGGTGGTAGGTGCCAGTGGTGCATAGGACAGCTAATGCAGTTTTGGCTACAAAGCAGAAGGCTAGCCATTGTACCACTGAACACTGAGGCCTAAAAAAATATTGGAAAAAGAGAAGGCCATGTTTTCCCAACGCCAATGTACTGGAGCCAGATTTTCTTTACCACTTCTTCTATTCCATTCCCATCTATAGATGAGTTTTTTCTGTCTCAGTGAAACCATCAAACACTACAGTATATTAACTTAAGACTGCAGTCTTACTGAACAAATAAATCTGAGATATCTCAATAGTGGGCAAAATGCCACTCTATTCTTTAAACTGTATAGGAGACATACCCTTTACAGCATTGCAATGCATTATATTACAAAAGGAAGGAAAAATTGGTCAACTGCTCTCATTCACTTACTTGTTCCAGCAGTTTTATAGGAGGTTAGCATACTACTTTTTATATAGTTTTTTTTTAAATGCTCCAAGTAATGGTATGCACTTTAATAATATTTCATCAATAGTGGTTTTACTGAGCAGATCACCCCCCCCCATTGCTTTCATCCCAATAATCAGAAAGTATATACCCATCCAAAAATCGAATAAAGCTTATTGGTTGTATGCCTTATGCCAAGCTGTGAGACCTGTGGTGTGATCCACTGCAGCCTTATTAACTAAAGTTCAGGAAATGTGTCTGTGAGACCATGCTGAAAATTGATTCTTATTCTGCAGAAACAGAGTGGACCTCATCCATATTCTCCATTGTGTAAACAAATCCAGATGTTTATCAATTAAAATGTTAAATACATCAATGTGTGTAATACTTATAATTATAAATATGCATTACTGAACTCTTCCCAACTGCGTCGGTCCAATTAATGAGTGCAGTTTCTCCTATTTATCAGCATAACATATAATAGAGAAAATACCCATGGCATTTAAATTTGGAATGCACCTGAAAAGACAAAGCAAATTATAAAAATGGGAAGTGAATTCTAAATTTCATTATCTAGAGATGTCATATCACAACTGGAATCCATACAATATAAGATGGACATATATGACAAGAGTATTTATAAATGCATTGCTTTAGCGCTTTGAAGTCACATTGCTGGATCGCTTTTATGATTAAAATTGCATTATTGTCAGTATGAACATATCACTCTACATGTATCACACTCCCTACTCCTTTGGGAGAACCTTCAATTATCTGTTGTGGTTCAGATGTTTACATTGTAGAACTGTAGAAGCATAAGCTCTGATAATAAGACACCTATAAATACAGTATGTGCTAGCACCTGCTGTAAAGGCATTTGTTTTCCTGTGCATTAAGTATGATTCACTTCTTGCCACATCGAAAATTGATTTTCGCATGTCCCTGAATTCCCGAGTATGCTCCGGGATATTTTTTTCCTTCGTCTTGTTCCTTCTTTTTAAAATAACTAGTTATCACATTACGTGTGCCTGTCCCAGCTTAGCTCTGCAGCCAGGGTGACTCAGATGTGAACTTAACAACTGCTGTCCATATTTCTTGGTATGCAATGAATCTATAGGGGGAAAACAAGCTGAAAATGTCAGCCCATAAGGCAATCACAACCAACTCTGAATGCAGCTTTAAAGAAACATTACATGAAAGTGCTAGTAAGTTACTTTCTCAGATAATGGTCTGTATTTGTGATTAAAAGTTATCATGAACATTTAAAGATTGTCAGCATGGACCCAGAGCTGCACTAGCCTTATGTGCTAGTGGTTTGGTGTCATGTGTAAATTATTTGAAATATTGAAAATGTACAATGTACAAGTAAGATTGTAGTCACGTTGTATATGTTTGGAAAAGAAGCAAGGCAACTGTTAACATTATGGGTACTCACGCAGCTCGTGGGACAATTCAGGAGATTTGACTTTACCAGAGCAGTTTATGCTCAGGTTCTTGATCTAGCAAATAATAGGACCAATATTTTTTTATACATTTCACTCAACATTCAGTGTTTACATTAAAATATCTATATTTTATACCACTCAAATACAAATACATTGTTTATTGCCATGTAGTTGGCAGTAGGTATCAATTTTAAAATGGGTGCTACAATGCACTGGTGCAGCGCCTGTGCCTCATGGGAACCACCAATTAAATTTGCCCATCATACATGTAAAGATCTTGTTGTTTTGATGGGTTATCAGATGAATGAATCTTTGCTCTATTTGAATTGCGGAGGCAGGGTCCTCTGAAATGCGGTCAGCTAAGAATTTAATACAAGGTCTGATGGAGACCAAAGCCAAGGGGATTTTCCCGGGCATATTATATTTATTGATTAGGACATATGAGTCCTTTTTAGTCCAGTTAGCCCTTCTAAAAATGCATTGCTAAAATATTCCCTAGCACAAGGCAAGGGAAAGCTGAGTCACACATAAATATATAATTATATAGCCGATTACAAGCTAACAGAAACATACTGAGTGGCAGAAAAAGGCCATAAAGCACTGTGAAATCTAACACAATGCAAAAAATGTTTCTGAGACATCTGTGATATAATTGCTCTTGTATGGAACACAATTATTAGTACAACACCTTACAACAGAGTATCAGATGGCTGGTGCAAAGTTCTTGGTCAGCAGACGTTTTCATGTTTAAAAAAAAAAAAAAGTTTTCTAGGGGCTAAATCCACATGTAGCTGAGTTTGTCTACTTGGTTATATTTCTTTACTGTCAGTTAAGTCATGCTGTTCTATTGCATTAAGAGATTTGGAGAAGTTAGGTTGCCATATCAAATGATCACACATCTTGAAGTTTCTAGCTTCCTTGCCACCCAGAATCTTTGTAACCACAGTATAATTGGGGAAGGAATGAAACAAATGCAGCTCCTGTGGGAATCTAAAAAATGGGCTCCCAATAAATTCACAAGGAGGATTTCTTTACTAATACCTAAATGGCAGGAAAAGTGTATGTATATTTTTAAAGACAGTGTGCTTTTTATCTCTGAATTGCCTTACATTTCTTTTAAGAAGCCTTTTATGATTACCTGAAGGCATGTAGTTAATATTCAGGGTGGTGAAATAATTCTCTGTAATTGAAGCCAGAGATCAAGATGTTATACATGAAGGGTAGAGGGTGAACAATAGAGGAGGAGGCAAGGTGGTAATGTGTTGCTTAAAAAGATGGCAGAGTAAATAACCACCAGACAAGAGCTGGAAAGAAACAAACCTGAGCATCTGCTGGGTAGTCAAAACATTTTAGGATGCTAGATACATATACTGAATTTATATTCAATGGAAATGTGCTTAAAATGTGTTATGCCCAGTTTGCCCACCTCTTGACTGTTCTAAGCAAATAATGTTGTTAAATAATAACTACAACTATATTACATTGTTAGTTACATAGTTAAATCAATTGAAAAAAGACAAAGTCCATAAAGTTCAACCCCGCCAAATCAAAACCCATAATCCTCCATACTTTTTACACATAATTATATAGACCCATATCTATACTAACTATAGAGTTTGGTATCACAATAGCCTTTAAAATTATGTCTGTCCAAAAAATCATCCAAGCCACAGAATCAGCCATCACAGCAGCAGTGCATTCCACAATCTCCATGTGTTAGGTGGATGTATTTTTACTCCATTTTACTGGTATTATTTTTTTTTACCAGAAAGACAGAGGCAAGCTGTCCACAAATGGAACAGTACTGTATGCTTGTCAGCATATCTAAATAGACTGTCCATCACTCAGTGTATGAGTTGCCTACATTCAAAGGCAGCCTGCTCTCAGCCTTTTTTTCAGGCAAGATCCTTGGATCCATTCCATGCCAAATCTCAATTGATCCGTCTATATGCATGCACACGCAGCAGAGCAGAAGTGAAAGGTCAGTCCAAATACGCCAAAGGGGATGACCTTCGCTCAACTGAGTGTGACTAGATGCAAGGCTCAGATGAATGGAGCAAGGGCATGGAGTGGATCTGATTTTCTAATGCAAAAATACACAGACTGAGAGCAGCGGAGCCTATGCTCTGGGTGCCCTTGCCCTAAAAGATCATTGTGATCGCTCAAAAAGGAAAATGCCTTTAGCCATAGAGTTCTGTTGTGTATGCACAGAGGGTTATCCATTAAGCTCCAAATTACGGAAAGGTCGTCTCTTATAGACTCCATTTTATCCAAATTTTTAAAAATGATTTCCTTTTTCCTTTTTAGTTTGTAGTCGATCCAAAGTAAAAATATAATTAACCCTTATTGGAAGCAATAATAAATAAATAAATTGGGTTTATTTAATGTTTAAATAATTTTATAATAGACGTATATATATATATAGACACATACAAGAGTCCTCTGCACTCAACCCATTATCAATATATTTAAGACAGGGACATTTTGTGCATATTGCTACTGAAAAAAACATTTAATGGGCATGCTCTTTTGGGCTACACACTCTTATAGAAGCAACGTTCTGTCATGTTGACTGTTTGCCTGTGGTGGGAACTTCATTCTCTTTGACATACTGTAGATAAGGTTAAAATGAACGTCCATATGAAGGCCAGCTATGTTTTGCTGACACAGCCTTTTACTTTGCATGCAACTTTTGCTTCAGAATTTCCCCTGGGGCTTAAGGAACAGGATGGGATGGAATTGTAGCTGGCATTGACAGGAAGTTCATAGGAATGTCACCATATTATCACAGTTGTCTGCAGCCTTCTGGCTTCCAACTACAAGGCTGCAAGGAAGAACTGTGGCAGGGAAATGTCTGATTTGGGTGGATTTTTTTCATCCTTCCTTTACAGGACAACTGTCATTATTATAAAAATACAACGAACTGCTGTTGATGATTAATTCTTTTTCATAAACGTTTATATATATTTTTTCTTATAGTTTTTGAGATATATAATTGTTTTTTAATTGTTTCCTAAACATATCATGTTTTAATTGCATTATTGTAAACAACTCAAATATGCTTGTTGTCAGTAGTGCATACCAAATTGAGGACTCATGCTAGACAGATAGAGCAGGTGAATTCTACTCTGCTGTACCTTCTCCACCCTCAGCTTGAAAAAGAGCCTCGAAATGTTGCAATGCTGCCCTGCTGTTGGTGAATAAAGGCAATTTTTAACTTTATTCTGGAGTGCTGCCCATTTCGTTTCTGATTCCTTCTCCACCCTCTGAACAGACAGTGGCCCATTCAAGCATATCTCAGTTTGTTGCATGTCCTTCTAGGAGCAAAGTGCTTTGCTACAGGATGAAATCCACGTAGCATCATGCAATGTGCAAAAAAAGGGCATTCTTGTATCATCAAGGTGATGAGCAGCAGACATACAATTCTAAATACAATGGTAAAAGTATTTTTCTTTTTGTTATTTGGTCTCAGTATGAGATTCTGTTACACTAACACTATTAATTTTTAGCTTTTACTTTTATAAATGCTAAATAACAAAGATGTATCCTTCCAACAGCTGTGTTGAAACTAAACCTCCCATGGTCCCCTACAGCTGAATTGAAGGCTGCAGGAGTTTAGTTAAATTGTGATTGACAAACAGCTGTAGGCTGGACATTCTTGCTCTATGATTACATGGGCAATGATACTAAAATTGTTACCCCTAAAAAGAAAGCATGTCATAACAGCCACACACACAAATATATCTATCTATCTATCTATCTATCTATCTATATATATATATATATATATATATACACACACAACAGCTCAGAAGGACCCCCACTCCACATTTAGTAAATCATAATTCTTCAATGATCATATACACGTATCCATGTAAAGGCACATATTGGGGCCTTTCTTTAGCTAGATTGTATGTAAAAGGCATGCTGCTAGGGTTGCTACCTGTTCGGTTTTGTTTTTATTAGGCCTTTTCGGGTCTCAGCTGTCTGCTCAGTTTTCAGTCTTGTGTAATGGTTTAGGAGTATTCGAATTGGAAAGTTTTTAAATAAAAATAGGAACTTATGGGCTTATGTACAAAAATTCAGTTACAGACTGTCCACCCACCCTTTATATATACAGTACAGCTACAGTTCCCCTCAAGCAGCATACATAATTAATAGCAGCAATGCTCCAGGACTTCAAACTTGTCACAGGGGGTCACCATCTTGGAAAGTGTCTGTGATACTCACATGCTCAGTGGGCTCTGAGCAGCTGTTAAAAAGCTAAGCCTAGGGGTTGTCACTAATTATCAAGCAGAATATATGGTTGGCCTGTAATATACGCTGATTATTACATTCAGATACTAGTTGCACTTCACTGTGCTGCCATGTAGTAATTATCTGTATTAATTACTAATTAGCCTTATACTGTGACATTTATATTCTATGTGTACTGTATAGAGGGTCCCTAAGCTCAGTAAGTGACAGCAGCACAGAACATGTGCAGTGAATCAGAAGAAATAAAGATGGGGAGCTACTGGGGCATCTTTGGAGACACACCCCTATATGTAAAAAAAAGTCACAAAGTTTGCCCAGGAGCAGTAACCCACAGCAACCTGCTGATTGGTTACTATGGGTTACTGCTCCTGGGCAAACGTAGTGCCTTTTATTACATAACCCCCACAGATCTTTACTGCTAAAGGGCTGTAGTTGCATTGGGCTGATAAAGAAGCCCAAAGCATAATGTACAACATTTCTTACCTATTTCTTTAGTTAAGCTTTAGTTGTCCTTTAAAGCTTATGATATTATATTGCACCTTATTCCTTTTATGCCATTATACTGAAAACTGTTTTGTTCACGTGCCGCATGCATCTATGTATTAAATTATATATTGTAAATTACTGTATATGTATTTACATGCATTGATCTGTTATTTAAGCAGGTAGGAAGAAGGTTTGAAAATAAGCACTTGGAATTAAATTTAAAAAAAAAACATTCCCTTACAAAACCTGCAATTACCCCTTTCTTGTGTCAGCAGGAGAGCACAGCATTGTTGCCATTAAAAAGAAACAGAGCAGTGATTAGGGCCATAAACAACATATGTATATACATATAATGACACATTCTTCCTCTTCTTGTCATTGTATAAAAATGCTCTTTATGTATGCCAAGTCAAACTTCTTTTATTGTCCATAACAGAACAGAAAAAAATTAAAAACAAGAGAACAAAGAAAAAAAAAAGAAACAAGCCCTTTTTAAAAAATCATCTTCAGCAAAATGCTGTGGTATTATATTTTTTGTACAGCATGTTTGTTATTGTGGCAGACATGACAAAAACAAAGTAAGCCACCTGTTTATGTAAGCAGCATAGTCCAGACAAAGGAACAAAGAAGCAGGATAGTCAATTTGTGGTGTGTCGTTATGGAACTCCCAGCACCCACTGAAAGATGTGCTGGCAGTCGATGCTGGGAGTTGTAGTTTTTAATCATCTGACCCAACATTTGCACAGATTAAGAATGCGGTCTCTATATATATCAGTTAATTATGTCACGTCAACCTGACTATGAGCACAGGCAGCATTGCAGCCCTGGAGCTGTAAAAGGGGATGTTCACCTTTAAATTAACTTTTAGCATGATGCAGAATGTTATATTCTAGAACAGTGATCCCCAACCAGTAGCTCGTGAGCAACATGTTGCCCTTCAACCCCTTGGATGTTGCTCCCACTGGCCTCCCAGCAGGTGCTTATTTTTTGAATCCCTGGCTAAAAGGCAAGCATTAGTTGCAATAAATACATGTATATTGCCAAACAAAGTCTCCTGTTCCTCCAGGAAGTCCACATATGGGCTACCAATACCCAATCACAGCCCTTATTTGGAAGCCCTGGGATCTTTTTGCATGTTTGTGTTGCTATCCAATTCCATTTTTCTTTTGCACAGAAATTTACAAATTTGAATTCTATTTTAAAAAATGAGAATGTTTGGTATTTATTAACTAAAGACTCAAATATAAAAAAAAGCTGTGTCTAAAAGCTGGCAAGTTCATGTAGCAGTCGGTGGGCGTTGTCCTAGGCTAAAAGCAAGCCATTTTTTAAATTTGAGTTTTCGAGTTTCAGTTCGAGTCTTTGTAAACTCACACAAGTTTTCGAAGCCTATAAACTCAAAAGATTTGAGGTATTTGATTTTTTTTTCACAATTGTATTACATCAAGTTTTTTTCTAACTGTGGATTTTTTCATAAATAAGCAAACATTCAATTTTTTTAAATTGTAAGTATATTTGAAGTAGAAAAAACCTCACAAATTAGATTTTTGATAAATAAGCACATTAAAGTTAACTGAAATGTGAACCACTCCAGTGGCATTTCTGCCATGAGGCAAGGTGAGAACATTTCCTCAGAAATTACCAGGGGTGTCAAAGCTGCTCCTGGTAACTTTAATAGCCGAATTTCCAGTTATTAAACCGGCAATTTGGCTTCTGTAGTGCAGAAAGCGCAATTTAGCTCTCAGAGCCATCAATGTGTCACCCCCTGGACCCCTGCCGGTGATGTAAAGGTAAGTGCCAGGGGAAGCATTGGGAGCATCACCTCAGGCAGTTTTAATGCTAGGAACACCCCTGAACCACCCCTTTAAAGGAGAAGGAAAGTGTTGTTACACCAAAAGTTAGGCACACAAAGTGATTGTATTTACTTACCTGACACCCCAGTCCGGTGCTCCTATAATGAGAAAACTGCACCAGTCTGGGGGTATTCCAGTGAGCACAGTGCCGATCCTTACCTAAGGGCCGCCTGAGGTGGCTCCTGCAATGCCGCCCCCCATCGCCGACTTCCCTGTTCGGGATGGGAGGCAGGAACACTAATGCGGAGAGCGCAATTGCGCTCTCTCGCATTAGTAAAGCCGAATTTCCGGTTTAAAAACTGGAAATTCATCTCTTAAAGGTGCAGGAGCGGCTTTTTGCCGCCCCTGTAAACCTCTACGGCGTTGCCGCCTGAGGCGAGCGTCTCAGCTCGCCTCATTGGCGGCGCGCCCCTGAGTGAGCATCACAAAGCGATTGGCTTCCTGCTTCTTCTGTCTCCTGGCTGCGCATGCTCAGTACCGTGAAAAGCCAAACTTTAATGAAAAAGCCCTGCTATTTCATGCGTCTGCCCGGAAAATTTGAAAAGAGAAGAAGTGAGAAACTAACTTTTGGCACCCCCAAGTGTAAATGAAATTCCTTCTCCTTTAAATTTGTGGCTATATAGATGCTGATATAGCTTCAAGCATCCCCTGTCAGGCATATTGTAAGTTCATAGTTCTGTAGCAACCCAATATCTGGTAATACAAATTGTGAGAAATAATTTGATATTAAACTTTAAAACCATGAAAACAATTTTATAAACAGCAATAAAATCAATTTAAGGTGACATAGAGGAGAACAGTGCACAATTCTGGGTGCCTAGTAGGCAAATGCTAGAGAAGGCTAAGTCTTGACATTCAGTTACAGCACTGAAGTGGTTTGGAACTTATTGGCTGACAGTACATGAGTAGATAGAGCAGTGTAATTGGCTCTGCCGTAACAGTCTCTTCCTGTCCTACCTAGGGAACGTGGCTTAAGTTCATGCAGGTGCAAGGCTGACAGAGACACAGGAAGTTAAAGTTGAAGTGCAGCACAAGCAGGGAACTCCCAAAAGCAATGTACAGTCAGCTTTGGTACAGGCAGTTAGGTCTAAAACAGGGCTGAGGCAATGCTGTGAATTTTCACTTCTGCTTTGCAGCCTATTTCTGCTGCAGAATACAAGTCACATCTTGTTTTTTTTTTGTTTTTTTACATTTAGGGCTTAGATTTACAGGTAGATTAGATTGCAAGCTACCAGGTTCTATTGTCTACTGCAATCCTATGAAAATCTTATTTCTTTTTATTTCAATAAATTTTTATTCTTTTAAACCACTTTTGTATACAGAATGCTTTTTACACAGGATCCTTTATATTTCCCATATCAATCTTACATAATAAACATAAAAACAAATCCATAGAAAATTTTAACCTGATGGCCTGAGGCCAAGAGGGAAACCCCGACAGCCCGGAACAAAAATGTGGGTTCCATATATCACCCCCCCCCTAAAAAAAAAAAAAAAAAAAAAAAAAAAAAAGGACCCACATGCCCAAAATCTTATTTCTATTAGACTGGTATTAATTGTTAATACACTGTAACCAATCAAATAATTTCTTCCACAACAGTAACCAATACATCTTGCCTCCTTATTGGTTGCCAGGTATTGCTGGACCTGGATCAAATTCTGCACATTTTATTACATCTGAATATCTGAAAATCTAGGATTAAAGGGTTGAATGAGGCAATTTGATAACAACTGAACATGTTTAGTTAACTGTAGCTACCAATCAGCAAGTATAATTTACTGTTTAACTGGGGACAGAACAACTGCTGGAGGGATTCAGGAAGAGGAAGGGTAAGAATGGGGCTGATCAGGGTTTAAGTGGGCAGGTCAGGGTCACACAAAAAGGGTTTTACCAATTTACCAGCAAGTATATTGCTTGCATATAAGTCTGAAATGCCATAATGCTTGGCCAAGCAGATGAATTATCTGCAAATATTGGTCTAAAAGAACATTTAGCATCACTAATATAGCAATACTGCTATTTTATTCTCTATGGATAATACCTTTGTAGGGTCAAGCAATACTGAGCCCTCAACCAAATAGTAAAACTTAAAATGCCATGGATAACGTAATGTAAATAACTTATAATGTATATTAATGGTATCCTCAGCTACCATGGGGTAACTATAGATGCCTACTTCCCTTGCAACCCACAACTCCAGGTTTACTCCCATGAGGACCCCAAGAGATTGCAAGTTGTGTGCCAGGTATGTGAGTTTTCTCCATCTGCTTCTATTATAGTAATAATACTGCTCAGCTATATCACTTTCTCTTAAGAGAGTAAAATTAATGCACAATGAATACAGAACAGGACTAGTTCTGAGAATCATACTTATACATGAAAGTAAATCCATGCAGTTTGTTCAAACAAGGCAAGTCTCTTTAATAGCTCTCTGAGCTCAATGCAGTACTGGCACACTGTGCTCCATAATATGGGGTATATTTATAAAAGAGTGAAGTTAGAGATCACCACAGTCCACTAGAGTGAAATACCACCTCTATATTAATTTCTATGGGATTTTTAAAGGAGTATTTATCAAAGGGTGAAAAGGAAATTTCACCATTTGATAAATACGGCTTTAAAAATCCCATGGTAATGAATGGAGAGAGGCGGTATTGGAGATCTCTAACTTCATTCTTTGATAAATATACCCCTCTGTGTGCTTGCAACCTTCTATTTGGCCTGTTACTCCATGGGACAAATTCCCTAAGCGGCGAAAATTTGGCAGCAACGGCTTCGCAGCCATCGCAGCCATCGCAACACTTCGCCAGGAGTAAATTTGCTCGGACAATTCCAATTCCTTAAATTGCAAAGTTGCGTCTGGGGGCACCGAACGCTGGAAAATTTTCGCTAGCGTTACTTCGGCAATCAAAGCGAAGACGCGCTAGCATTGCCTAATTTGCATACGGCGGGAAATGATAGTTACATGGACATATATGTTGCAGCAAATACATTATATTACACAAGTCCAGGGAATGATAAAATAGAGTTGTTATAATGCCCTACACATAAGCCCAGTGTATAGTTTATGTTCCATATAAATATATGGGGGAACCCGGTTACCCAAAACAAATTTTACGGTCTTTTGCAGGCTATCACAAAAGACGACACCGTTATTTGGGACTTTCAACAAAATATCGAGGGAGTCCTGTCCACTCCATTGCACTTCGCCTGGTCTGAGCTGGCGAAGGCAAGTTTGGCGAATGAGGTAACCTTCAGTAAAATCCGCATCTTAGTTAATTTACGGAGTTATGTCCGTTCGCCAGAGCGAAAATTCGCCTGGCATTAGAGTGCGAAGCAACGATATCGTCTATCTCCTTCGCTAGGGAAGTGACACCTGGGCCCGTTAGAGAATCGGCGTAGTTACGAAATGACGTTTCTGCCCCTATGTCTTTGTGACGCACAGTACTACACTCTGGTTGCAATTTCCACCTTTTCTTGAATAAGCCCAGAATGTCACACGGGGCATTGCAGGAGTCATTTGTGGCTATCACAGATGTAACACAGATTAATTTTGCCAAGGTGACCATTGTATATGAAAATGCATATTAGTGCAATCGGTCAACATTGAACAACAAGATGCTGCATTTTTCAAGCCACATGGGCTGTTTTGGGAAATTGGGGGCAGCAGCATTGAGTCTATGGTGACATTCACCACAGGTAGGGTTGCCTCCATTTCTGGAAAAAAAAATACCGTCCTTCCTATATACAGTATTTATCTTTTTTTCCTATTAATAACATTGGAAACAGCCATAATTTTTACCGGCCAGGCCGGTAAAATACCGGCCAGGTGGCAACCCTAACTACAGGGAATGCTGCAGAACAATTTAAAGGGGATGAAGACCTTACATCAACTTTCCTATTTTCCCCCTCACCAGCTTCCCAACTTAATTACAGATGCAAAAGAATTCATCACCGAGAATCATCATCCCTACCAGCACAACTTTAATCACATAGCTGTTATTAAACATAAGAAGATTAATGTTCAGTTTTGGCTTGAAATATTGGACTGATGACAGCACAAACAATATAATTCTGTGAACAAGGAGCTGCAAACTTGTTGCAGCTACATAAGTCTGCACAGCAAGCTCCATAGTCTTGTGTCTGCTCAAAGGAACTGGCTCTGCATATTTGTTGGAATCCTCCTGCTGACCTATAAACTCTCATACGTGTTAGCTGGTCCAGCTGTTTCGATACAGCATTACTGCTGGGGATAGTGGGGGTTTAAATTCAGAATTATTTCTTGGATAGAGATTCTTGTCTTTCTGATCTATTGGGACAAGTGCTCACATAGAATATTGTTTTGGATGAAGCAGAAGCAAATAAAAAAAAAAAAAAAAGTTGTGCAAACAAAAGAAAAGCAGCTGAAACAGGCAGCAGTCCACTTTCTAACTGCCTGAGGAACAAAAGATTCCGCCTAGAAACAGCAGCAGCCAATAGAAGGTTGGCCAGTCACGTAAGAGATGCCTTGAAGGAGGAGTAATAACATGTTACCTCTCCCAGCCTTGGTAACGTCAGCTATTAATAAGCTGAGAAAAACACTTCTAATATTGTGCTTTGCTATATTTGCTTTCATGTGTAGGGAAATGCTCCTTTTTAGAGATTGCATGTCCTTTAAACATTATCTCTCCTTGTCTATGCACACCTATCCTATGGCATCTATAGCCATTAACCTCTTATATGCTGCTGAACAAAAAGCCTTGGTGGAGTTATTAACCCTTGTTTGACAAGGTAATATAACTAGAACATGACTGCAGCATTGCATATGGAATGTTATGCTGAATCCAGTTTTATAATATAATCATATCATATCAGACATAGGGGCAAATTTACTAAAGGGTGAAGTGACTAACGATGGCGAAACTTCGCCGATTTACTTACGGTTGCTGCCATAACTTCACTAGTGAAGGATATAGACTCTAGCAGTACTTCGCTCCCTAACGCCTAAATTTTCGCTCTGGCGAATGGACATAACTACGCAAATTCACTACGATGCGGATTTTACTGAACGTTACCTTTGCGCCAGACTTGCCTTCGCAAGCTCAGACCAGGCAATAGAGTAGATAGGAGTCCCTAAAAAAATAAAAAAAAGTCCCAAAAAACGCTAGCGTCTTTTCCTTTTTTCAGGGTGATAGGCTGCAAAATTCTTCCCCCCCACATTTCCTAACATATGGCACATAAACTATACACTGGGCTCATGTGTAGGGCAATATAATGTTTAATGTATTTGATGCAACATATACATCCATTGAACTTTAACTTCCCACCGTATGCAAATTAGGCAACGCTAGCGCAACTTTGTTTCGATTGGCGCAGTAACACTAGTGCAACTTCGCCGGCATTCGGCGCCCTGGACGCAACTTCAGATTTTAGCGGATTAGCGGTCTCCTGCCGAATCTACGCCTGACGAAGTGTTTGCGCTGTGAGCAAAGCTGTAGCTGGCGAATTTTTGGAGGTTAGTGAATTTGCCCCAAAATTGGTACCTCCCTGGGTGTAACTATGGATGAAGCAGACCCTGCGGTTGGAAGGGGGGGGGGTAAGAGTGTTGTAGGCAAGTAAGGCCCTAAATAATAAACAATATCAATATATCTATGTTACCAATGTTTAGGGGCCCCAAATTAATTTTGCTTTGGGGCCCACTGTGTACATTTCTGCATTAGAAGCATTACCATAGATATGACTTGTGTACTGGGTCTCAGCCAGTGGTGTAACTAGTGTGTGCTGGCCCCCCCCCCCCACAAAGAAGAATCTTCGGAGTCACCCAGTGCACAGCAATACCAATGTGCCTACACAGAGAAAAAGAAATCATTTTTAAAAATGTGGATTATTTGATTATAACGGAGTCTATGGGAGACAAACTTTCCGTAATTTGGAGCTTTTTGGATAACAGATCTCATACCTGTACTGTAAAGGGACTGCCAGGGTATCTCATTCAGGTATCTGGTTGGTATCTTCAAAACACATCACAGTTTTGAAATAAAGCTGATCTCAGACATGTCACTTCACCGGAATAAAAATGTTATTTAGTGCTACTATTCTCATCTTTGGTGTCAGCGCCTGCTGCTGCTGCTTACAGAGTCTTGGACACTTGCCTGTGAAGTAAAACTGTGAATTGCATTAGGGGGCTCACAAGGTTAGAAACCAGGTCTCTACTCAGAGGGGCTCTTTAGAAATATGTCTGTATTAGATAAAAGAAGTGCGTCTCAGATTGCTTTTTAAACTAACATTGGGATTATACATATTGGCAGGCATTTACAGAGACAGCACGGCAATAATGCTTTTCTCTGCGAAACTGTAAGTGTCCTGCTGTAAAGAGT
This sequence comes from Xenopus laevis, assembly GCF_017654675.1. Taxonomy (NCBI): domain Eukaryota; kingdom Metazoa; phylum Chordata; class Amphibia; order Anura; family Pipidae; genus Xenopus; species Xenopus laevis. The sequence goes on from NC_054380.1 coordinate 64,651,593, forward strand.
ATGCAGAGTGTTCGGGAATACACACTGGTCTGAAGCATTAACTCTGTGGAGCAGAATCGCTCAGCAAATCTTCTCACATGGTACAAATATTGGTATACACTAGACACAACTAGAAGTAGCCTCCCATTCTGTGGATGCTCCCTGGCAGCACATCTGGGTAACATTGGCCAAGGAACCCCCCTATCCCCCATGTTGTGCCTTTACCACTCAATTAAAAACTCAGAGACATATTATGGCAAAATCTGTGGAGGTCACAGGCTTTATTTAACAGTTTAAAGAATTAAAGTCTAGGTACACCCTGACCCCAGCTGTGGCTCTTATTCTCCAAATGTGGGCTCACTGCCCAAAGGATTTCCAAACATGAAGCAGGGATCACGGGTCCGGGCACACTCAGTGACCGCCTATTTGCCCATCCCCCTACTCCCTCGTTGTGCATAAATGGCGCTAACCCAGTCTCTTGCATGCATCAGAGAAGACCGTGCAGTCCCAGTCTGATGCGCACTCATGACTCACTCAAGGTAGGCCTACACTGTAACCAATTTGTACTCTTAGAGCCGCCTTGGCGCAGAGCCGCAGCTGACCCCCGCCAATCTGTTGACCACCACAAATAATGGTACTCCAGAGGAAAGCGAAAACTCAAGCACTTTTCAGCCAATTAGTGCTACGAGAAAAATTCCTTCTTGACCCCATCCAGGCGATCGGTCGTAACAACCCTGGAGCACCTACTTCTCGACTGGATCCGTCTTACCTAGGAAGGGAGGGTGGGAAACAAAAAACAGGTAAGTAATGAGCTCTTCACAACGGCATCCCCTTAAGAACCCTGTCCTGCGTAAACACTCCTCCCCTGACTCCTCCCCCAGACCGCCCATCTTTTTCCCGCTGTTGCTAGCCCCCTTCCATTGTTCTCATCTGGGGGCTATCTGGGAAGGGTTGGGGGAGGCTGAGAAGCTGCACCTTAGGGGGAAGGGGGGCCTTGCCTAACCCCCTTTCGGCCCTAGGCGGGCTTCATTCCCCCTAAAGAACACACTATACACAAACTCCCTTTTTGCACCAGGTAATAAGTTCATGGATGCAGGGTCACCAGTATCAGGTTTGTGTAAAATATACTATTGTATGTCTTCCAACAAAGCTTGGCTACAGATGACCTAGTGCACTAATATCAAGAACATGGGTCATCATGGCAACACAGCATAGGAATTTGTCATACTTTCCTTCATGATAAATCACATATTTTATGTTCATGTAGCTGGTGTTTTTATAATGGTGCTTTTCCATTTTTTGGGAAAAGTCTCCTGGCCATTGCTTTGTTCCTAATGAGCTAATCCTCTCCCCACTGTGGCTAAATATATATATATATATATATATATATATATATATATATATATATATATATATATATATATATATATATATATGCAACTTTACCAGAAAATAATTTCAATTGTCTTTTGTTTTTATGTGTTATTTCAATGTGTGATCTAAGTTATTTGTGTCCTCTAACTGCATTGTACTAAATAATGTAAGATGAATACTGCTTGAGTAAAATCCAGTTCCTCTCTAGGGTCTTTAATGTGGCTTGACCTGAAGAAATTCATTGTACACCCCAGTACATCTGTATGTTCTCCTACACTTTCCTGTGTATCTTTATCTCTTAACACCTACTGTGCATTAACACTCTGTCTACTGTACCCTAACTTCCCCTTAAAGTTGGCTGCTGGTATTAGCAGGTGGAACATTGCATTTGCTTGAAGTGCAGCAAACTACCCTACACTTTCCACTGTCCCCTGGCAATTTACTTAGAACAGACTTAAAAGACCAGTTTTTGCAGAAGTACTTTCAGAAGACACTGCAGTAACCAGATGGGAATACATGTTCTAAGTGCACTTTAGATTTGTAAGCTCTATTTTACTTTGGCATGTAGATACTTCATTTTCAGTTTCTTTCATTTAGTCTATTCTGCACTACTCTGCACCTTGCTATTTGCAAAACAAATTATACCATTTGAAGTGCACCAGTTACTGTTCTGTATAAACATTTGTTAAATGCTAATATGTTTAAAGTGGGATCTATACATAATAGAAATCTCCCAATTTAGTCCCAGATTTCTCCACAGAATATAGTGCAGCTGTCCTGTGTTTTATGTGATGACTTTAACCTCAGAGATTCTGGTTTTTGCATAGCAGATGAGAGAAGGCATACTTCCACGTACCCCTCGCTTTAGTCTTGTCTTGGTAAAAAAAAAGACATTGTACCAATATAGTAAGGCTGACCAGATACTGTAAGTTATATTAAACCACACATAGTAACATAGTAAGTTGAAAAAAGACACACATCCATCAAGTTCAACCATTTTACTCTATTTTAACCTTCCTAACTGCTAGTTGATCCAGAGGAAGGCAAAATCAGTGTAAAGTGTAAAGAGTTTATTTCAATAGACAAAAGGAGTTTTAGGCTGTGGATCTCACAGCAATATATTTTTTGGCCCTCATAAAACGTATGAAGTTGACAAATTAAAATGGCACCTTAGTCACGAATCTACTGGCCCTCCTACACTGTTCCTCCCCTCCATTACTTATAGGGTTTCATAACCCCTTTATTAAACCTATTATGGTCCATGCCATTCTTGCATTCCTACATAAAAAAGAAGCACATTATGCCCATAACTATAATTTGACCCACCTATGAATGATCTATCCATAAACCTGTCCACTTTCCAGTAAAGCCAACTCACTTCTTTTCCCCATAATAAAGGACCTCCCCACGAAAAACAAGATGGTTGGCATCTCTGCTTTCCCGAACTACAGCTATTGCCAGGATTTGGTTCTTGTTACCACACTCCCGTCAGAATCTCTCTTAGTTATTTCCTCTACAATTCTGCCCTGTTGAGAAATCCCGGTTACATTTTTAATTGTCATCTCAACTTAAACTGCAGACCTCCCAGGCAGGAGCAGCTCTTTGCAGATAGCGTAAAAGAGTATCTAGTAATGGATGGTGAGGTGGTGATTCTTAAAAGAGAATCTAAAGTTGGATGGTGAGATAGATATTTTCTGAGGAAGTGCCAAGCTGAGGAAAAAATGCCGCAGACATTTTTGCACTGATTTTTGGATGCAATATAATGGTCTATTGTGAATTAAGTGAGTTTTTAAGGAAATCTGACGAATGAGTACTGCCCATTTCCACATTCTCCTTTGAGGTATCTGCATGCGCATGAACCAAATCTGAATGGACATTGCTGGCTCTTTTCCCATCTGGTAGGTTGATCCCCCCCCCCGTTATTTATATCTGGCATGTCATTCCAAAATATAAAATATATTTATGTGCAGTTGTGCTTGAAAGTTTGTGAACGCTTTAAAATTTTCTATATTTTTATAGCAATGTGACCGAAAACATCGTCCTTAAAGTACATTAAAAAAACCTAGTTAAACAAATGAAACAAAAATTATTATGTTTGGTCATATATTTCTTGTAAAAAAGATCCAATAACATATCTGCATTTGACAAAAGTAAGTGCAGCAATAACAACGAAACATTTGCAGTAACTGTTGACATTGACTCGGAGGAATTTTAGCACATTCCTCCATATAGAACAGCTTCAGCTCTTGGATATTGGTGGGTTTCCTTGCATGAACCCAGGGCTGGAGAGACGAACCAGACGACCCAGGCAACCCAGCCGGCTGCGTCGCCCCCTCCACTGAGCACGTGTATAAAAGTACGTCACGTTTGGGCAGATGCCCAGGACTCCAGACCAGACTGGGGTAGGCAGCAGTTAAAGTTACGTGCCAGGCTCCCCCCAAGCCTTGCACCCTAGGCATGTGCCTACTCTGCCTAACCCTAGTTCCGGCCCTGCATGAACCACTCGCTTTAGGTCTTTCCACAACATTTCATTTGAAGGTCAGGACTTTGACTTGGCCATTTCAGAACAGTCTTGAATTTGGTTCATTTGTACACAATCTGTCTGACTCTTTAGATATAGTCTTGTAAACTTTTCCAGCTTTATAGGGATCAACAACTCTTTTTTTTAAGTCCCCAGACACCTCAGATACACATGTTGTATGTGTGATGAGGTTTTGTTGGATCTCCATCCGTTAAATAAAACAGGGCCTCTCACTCACACCCAGTGGCGATTCTGGGACTGCTGCCTTCTGAGGCCCAGCATCGCTAGTGCATTGAGCGCAATAGTGCTCTCTGCACTAGCGGAGCCGAATTGCCGGGTTAAAACCCGGAAGTTCGGCTCTTAAAGTTACAAAGGCGGCTTTTTTGCCGCCCCCTTGTAACCGGCCACTTGCTGCCGCCTCTCACCTTGCCTCATGGCAGGAGCTGCCCTGCTAACACCGGATTGTCATCCTATTGACTGAAAACACCAGCCTCTGATTTCACCTTCATATTATATGATAATCTTAAGGATTCACTTACTTTTGCTTCACACAGAAATGTAATTGGATCATTTATTTTTAATAAATACATGAGCAAATATAATAATTTCTGATTAATTTGTTCAACTAGGTATTCTTCATCTACTTTTCGGAAAATCATCTGATGTTTTAAGTCACAAACTTTCAAGCACAATTGTAATATAAACTATTACTATTACTGTTAAAGGGGTTGTTCACCTTTAAATTAACTTTTAGTATGATGTAGAGAGGGATATTCTGAGACAATTTGCAAATGGTTTTATTTTTTTTATTATTTGTGGTTTTTTAGTTATTTAGCTTTTTATTCAGCAGCAGCTAGGGTTAATTTAAATAAGAGACTGGAATATAAATAGGAGAGGGCCTGCATAGAAAGATAAGCAGTTAAAAGTAGCAATAACAATACATTTGTAGCCTTACAGAGCATTTTTTCTTTAGCTTCCTTCTCTAACTCTACTTCTACTACTTTCCCACTCTCTGTTGGAGTTCCTCAAGGCTCTGTTCTTGGCCCCCTGCTGTTCTCGCTCTATACAACTTCACTGGGAAAACTTATTCAGTCATTTGGACTTCAGTATCACCTTTATGCTGATGACACCCAACTCTACTTGTCTACTCCTGATCTTTCTAATTCTGTCCTTTCCCAAGTCACAGACTGTCTCTCTGCTGTCTCCTCCTGGATGTCACAGCTCCACCTGAAACTGAACCTTTCTAAAACAGAACTCATTATATTTCCTCCAAGATCTTCCCCTGTTCCCTCAGATATCTCAGAAAAATTCGCGAATTTCATGCGAATTCGCGCCTGGCGAATAAATTCGCCCATCACTACTTAACGCGGCCGCTAGACTCATTCATCTAGCTCGCCGCCCAACATCAGCTGCTCCCATATGCATATCCTTTCACTGGCTCCCAATCTCTTCTAGAATCAAATTACTTAGACTCACATTCAAGGCCCTTAATAATAAAACCTCTCCCTATATTTCATCTCTAATCTCCAAATACACTCCTTCACGAAACCTACGCTCTGCTTCTGATCTTCACCTCACTTCTCCTCTGATCACTTCTGCCCATTCTCGTCTACAAGACTTCTCTGGAACTCTCTGCCACAAGCTGTCAGACTTTCTCCTTCTTTCCAAACTTTCAAGCGCTCCTTAAAGACCCATCTGTTTAAAGAGGCTTATTCGATGTACCTTAATTAATCATTGCTGTATCAAAAATGACAAAGTGTTTATATAATCCTAATGTCTCAATTGTACCCTAACCTTTTAGTTTGTAAACTCTAATCTCTAGGTCCTTCTAACCCTATTGTACTCTGTAATCCTTGTTTGTTATCCACCATTTATTCCCTGTTTGCTATAACTGCCGAAAGCACTGCGTATCTTGACAGCGCTATATAAATAAATGATGATGATGATGATGAGGTGGGGTTAGTGACCCCCATTTGAAAACTGGAAAGAGTCAGAAGATAAAGAGAAATAATTCCACAAATATAACAAATAAAAAATGAAGCCTAAAGCTAGCCTAAAGGTGAACCACCCCTTTAATAAAATGCTGTGTAGCACAAAATATATATGATCTGAAAATCTGCTTCATTTAGAATATTTAGAATGCAATGTTTTTGGAGAAGACACCAGAAAAATATACATGGTCTGAGAATGCTATAGAGTCTGCAATGTTTTTGGAGTAGACAGCAGAAAATTATCATTCAGTGTTCTTACAGAATATAAAGGATTTTCACTTTATGGTATTATTCAAACATCAAACATGCCAAATTATTCCAAAGAAATTCAAAGAGCTGAATATACAACATGTATCAGAAAGCGGAGAATCCCATAACCTAATCAAAAGGCAAATATAGACAGGTATAAAAAAAAGTTAAATATAAGCAAAAGTAATGAAAGCACACATTCAACCAACCATAACGTACTAACTATCAAACCGTGAGGTTAGCTGCACAAAGGAAGTTTGTTTCCAGGACAGAAGTGCAAGTGAGACGTGAAATAGAGGCATCAGCAAGCAGAAATATATTTGCCTGACTCAACTTTATTTCTAGTTGGTTCTGTAGAGTTTTCGTTTTTATGACTATGTGAACTGCACTTTATGAGATAGTAGTTGCTATGTATGCCCTTTTAAGTGCTTTCACGAAGATAACAATAAATTATAAACATCTTGGCATTGTGAAAAGTGCTAGCCTTTTTAGCTGGGCAATTATGGAATTTTGAATCAACACTTTTTTACAGCTTTTAACAATGTTTTGAAGTATAAATGAACTATAATGTTAACGTTAGAATGCATATTATTAGCTACTTCTCTTTGCTCGCATAAAAAGTAAAATGTTAAAGAAAAGTTTAATAACTTTATCTATTCTGATGATGTACTGTAGGTACTTGTAGGTCAGTGACCAAGATGAAGCCCGAAGACCAGGTTGATAAGTTGGAAACGACATGTAGAAATTGAAAATTCTTTCCTGGAAAGGAACCTTATTCTGATTTTCCAAGGACACATATTTGGTTACACACTTAGTACTCTACATATGCAATAACAAATTTATATTTTAATGAACACATCAGAGAAATTGTAAGCCATTCCAAGTGGTGTCAGCCAGAAATAACATCAGATCTACATTTTATTTCACATCACTTTCTATTTTAGGAAGAAAGAGCTAGTGAATTTAATTAAAATTAAATTAAAATTAATGATCCTCCTTTGCTGAAATATAGATATTTTAGAATCTGGTTACTTGTCCCTGATCAGGAAAATAAACTGTTTCAGGTATATTCTTCTGATCACAATATATGAATGGTAAATTTCTACAAAAATCGTGTTTTGCCTGGTCCCAGGATTGGATATTGTGCAGTTACCTGGGAGACAATCACTAATAACAATTGGAATGAGAGCAAGTTATAATTATTTCTAGGGATGTACCAAATCCACTATTTTGGATACGGCCAAACCCACGAATCGTTCACAAAAAAATCGACCGAATACCGAAACGGAACCCTAATTTGCATATGCAAATTAGGGGTGGGAAGGGGAAAACATTTTTTACTTCCTTGTTTTGGGACAAAAAGTCATGCGATTTCCCTCCCCATCCATAATTTGCATATGCAAATTATAATTCGGATTCGGTTCGCAGGGCAGAAGGATTCGGCCGAATCCAAATCCTGCTTAAAAAGGCCGAATCCTGGCCGAATCCCGAACCGAATCCTGGATTCGGTGCATCCCTAATTATTTTACTGTAAATCCAGGCCCATTAATTGTATTGGAGTGACCCTTTCACATGAAGTGGCTTTCTAGGAGAATTCTGCACTCTATGGTGTTCAGACAGCTGATGGTATATGGATGTGGGAAATAAGTAATCATAAGGTTGTTCACCAATGGGTTTGCGTGATTTCTATTGCCCATCTACACTGCTAGCATATAACAATGCAGGTATTTATCTTTTTCTTCAATCTTATTGGTGAAATTGACCTAGACTAGAGGTTATGAGAGGCCCAGAAACTAGGTTAGCACACTGAGCCTGAGCCTATGGTGAAATTTGGGGAAAAATTTGTTTGCTTTCATATATAATCCTGTAAACCAGATTTAAGGTAATTTATAGTGAGGTAAGGGGTACTGTAAAGGTGTATTTGGCCATGAACACTACTTTCATCTAATAGATATTCTTGGAATTACTGGTGACACTTGAATGTTTTTATATACCGGTCCAGTGGCCTTGTTATTAGCTAAGTGGGTGTCCTGGCCCTCACAGGGGGAAATAATGCAAAAACATTCAACCTTGTCTAAACTAGAATGTTCACAAATAAGCAGCAGTAATTGAGGCATCCAAAATTCAAAAGATCACAATTCAATAAAAATCATCAGAAGTTTATATTAACTGCAACAACAACAAAATGCTCCCTCACAAGCCAAGATAATACATGCAATTGCTTGGCCATTCCTTGCTGTATTCACATGCATAGTGTCATAATAAATGCACTAGAATAAACTCATTACCTACTGTTAGATGAGAACATGCTGTCCCTAACAAAGAGTAAGCAATCATGATTTTTAAAAGAGATGTTACATAAATAATCATCCTTTTTATGGAATAATTAGTTAGCTCTCAATATGAACTTATGACTTTCTATTGAAATATGTCTCTGGAAAATATAAATTGTTGGGTAAGCAGTATAACTAGATCCCCTGGTTGCTCATACTGGCAGCTAAATATCCATGCTCCCCTTCACTTCCCCCTCTATTCACTCATATACCTAAATTGTTCCTTTTCTGCTTAAATTACAACTCTGTTGAATATCCTTATGCCTTAATTTGTTGGTGAACACCACCGAGTTTATGTTTCTGCTTTAACCTATGATAAGCACCACACCACACCATTGAGATCAAAAACAGTTGACACCAAAACTGTAAATGGGGGAGCTCACCGCTGAATATATTGTATATAGTGTTGTTCCAAAACAGTTTACAATCGGTCTTCGTTTTTTAATTATTCTAAAGTGCACTTGAAGGATAACAGCCATATGTTAGTGATGTCGAAATTCAGGCTGAATAAAGATGTATCTGTCTTTAGGTAACTTTGTTATATGTTAAAGAATATATTTTTCAAGCAAGTTTTAACAAGTAACACTGTATTCGTTTTTAATGTACATTCTTAAGTACTGAACCATACAAAAATGCCTGTTAAATATATTATTTTAATAACATGTTTCCCTTTCTTTCTTTTTGTTTCCGGACTAAAAATTTACAAGAGGGAGAATAGCTAGTTATTCCAAACATGAAAGCTTCTTCTTAAAATTTCTCCACCCTGACCTCCTTCATCTACCAAGGTTTTTTTTGGCTTTTAATGGTAGTTTCCCTCATTGTTATGCCACCAGTAATGGTGCAGAGAAATGGTAATGGATCCTTTCCTGAGTCTTGTGAGAATACAATCAGAGGCGCTATTTTATAAAGCAAGTTGAGAAACTTTCCTCATGCGGCAGGGCACCACATGTCACTAGGGGTGGCAAAAAAATCATCCTGATGACTTTAAAGAACAAGGAAAGGTAAATAAAATCCGTATTTTATGATGTATAGAAATTTAAGTGAAGTATGTTAACTATACTGCACAGCTTTCATAGTAGAAACCTTAGCTGATGTCACAGGAGTTCCCCTTGTCTAGGGCCAACACATGCGCATACACTATACCTTCTAAAAATTGCTGAATGATACATGTGTGTCACTTACTCTACCCTGCTAAACATGCAAAAACATGCAAGAGACTATATATATTAAAAGGGGCAAAAACAATAGGTGCTTCTGGAGGGTAAACTTGTATTCTGGGAAAAAAAACAATATAGCATTTAGAAACAGCTCCTTGATAAATATCTTTAGAGATGATAGCATTAAAATACATTCTCTTTTCCCTTTAGAGCTGAATTTCTGGTTTCGGCTCTTCTAGTGCTTCTTAGGCTCTCTCTTGTGTTAGGGTGAGTTTTCAGTAATTTGCAGTCATTATACTGAGTCCCTGAAAATACTTAATACCACAGAAGTGAAATATTGTAATCTATTGGTAAAGGTGTTGAGATGAAAATGTTCTGTTGACGTACCATAAATTCATGATTTCACTTAGATACATGGCTGACTAAAATAATTATCTAAGCCTGACATTGATACAGAAATTGTTTTTCACCACCATCACAAGGTGTTAAGTTCCTGTTCACACCACTGAGAACTTCAACTAAAAGCTTTATTTTGAAAATGTGTCTGCATAAGTATATTAATTTCCACTGCTGAAGATATTTCCAGCTATTTGAAATTCTTATTTCCTCCTGTTTTGTGCAATAGTTCTTCTTAGCATCTTAAAGCATCTTAGAGAAGCAAGGTTTTGAGCATTTTGCTCTTTGTGCCACCTGACCATTTGCCCACTGAATCCTATGCCAAGCTCCTAGTGTTTGTCCCTTTGGGCTTCGTTATGTTCTTTCTACCAGTACAAAAAAATGTAGCCCCTCTAAATAAGACCCTTTCTATCAAACTGAACTCTGTCTTGCTTAAGCTTGGATGACTTATGTTATAGCGCCTTACTAAATTTTCACAGACCAGAGGCTCCCAAACTGTGAAGCTACCCTAGGAATGCTTACATCATAGGGTAGGTATGCAGCCAGGATGATATTTGGAGTGCTTAATTTCTATTCATAGTTAAATAGTTACATAGTTAAATCAGGTAGGAAAAAGACAAAGTCCATCAAGTTCAACCCCTCCAAATGAAAACTCAGCATCCATACACACACCCCTCCCTACTTAAACATAAATTATATATACCCATACCTATACTAACTATAGAGTTTAGTATCACAATAGCCTTTGATATTATGTCTGTCCAAAAAAATCATCCAAGCCATTCTTAAAGGCGTTAACTGAATCAGCCATCACAACATCACCCGGCAGTGCATTCCACAACCTCACTGTCTTGACTGTGAAGAACCACTTACGTTGCTTCAAATTAAATTTCTTTTCTTCTAGTCTAAAGGTATGGGCTCTGGTACGGTGATCCACTTTATGGGTAAAAAGGTCCCCTTCTATTAGTGTATAATGTCCTCTAATGTACTTGTAAAGTGTAATCATGTCCCCTCGTAAGCGCCTTTTTTCCAGAGAAAATAACCCCAACCTTGACAGTCTCCCCTTATAATTTAAGTCTTCCATCCCTCTAACCAGTTTAGTTGCATGCCTCTGCAATCTCTCCAGCTCATTGATATCCCTCTTAATGGCTGGAGTCCAAAACTAACTCTGAAACTGAAACTATTCATGGAAACCTAGAAGTCAAATGTAAGAGATTGGTGAGGGTGGACATTTATCTGATCCCCTGATGTTTTTGGAATCATAGACAACATTTTTTTTGTATCTGTGAAGCCCTGACCAAATATTGGACTATGAAGGATGGTTATATGAGCAGGACCCTTAGACCTACTGTTTGGATTGTTTGTTTCTTTCTTACATTATTGGTATTGTGCACTATGGTAGAGATAGGCAGATTGGAGCTGCAGAACTTTAGTTTGTCCAGCACTTTAGTCATTCTAGTGAGGCAGGGAGCCGAGTACCAAGCCTGAGCCAAAAGTATAGTCGGTGCTTATTAAAATTCTGATATTAAATTATAATAACAGTAAATATTTATGTGTTCTTGTGCATAGCACATACTGTCCTGTATAAGTCAAATAATATAACATTCATTATGAAATGTTTATAGTTGTAAATAAGGCTGTGTCATCTTTTGGTGCTTCCCCCGATTAGATGTTTCAATTGAAACTGACTTGGACTATACAAATCCAGGAATCTGTCATCTTTACTGAATATGAAACCAATCACTTTCATTTCATACCAAAGCACAGTTGAATTACTCTGGAGCTTTGAACAAAAGCCCAATAGTGTACTTCCTTTGTTTCAATTGTGCCTGCACAGATTTTTTTCTTTTTAAAAATGTGGGTTCCCAGCAGAAGTCAGAATGAAATGCAATTCCATATGTTTCAAATTAATATAACTCATTTTTTAGGCCAAATATTTGTCAAAATGTCTGCATTGTTGCTATGTGTTTAGGCATGTGTTTGTACATGCAAGTCATGAGATCAGTTGTGTGCACTTAACATGGTGAATTATACCACACTGAATGAAAAATTTGGTAGCATTTCCATTGAGTTTTTACAAACAATAATTAGGTATGAGACTGTACTTGCATGTAAATGTACTGTTGCAACTTAAACTTAAAAATATATTTTTGAAAAAAAAACTGAAACTGCTGAAAAATTGAAGGCAACTTTCATTATTGCATGTTCACTCATCCCCAATGACATTTATATATGCAAGCAAACTTGTAATTTGTGCTGATATATCTAGTGGTCTGATCACTGGCCTGCTTTTTTAGTGGGCAAAACAGGTAAGTGAATATATCCCCTTTAAAACAAATTGGAATGCTTTAGCTACGTATGTCCTCTACTCTTCAGAATGCATTTTATGGTATTTAGTACCTGGCTGTTTCTCTGCTGTGGGTGTGTTTACACAGAATGATCAAGCATAGCACAAACAACATGCAGGGTTGTGCTTGGCTACACGTAGTAAGCTGGATTCAGTGTTTCAGATGTCTCTAGCAGAGAAGATGACTAAGACTAAACAGAGAAATGTATCACTTACTGTATAAAGACTGCATGTGTCAAAACAAATTTGAGGAATAAATTAACATTTTCTGTTGGTTATACAGTATGTAGAATTCACCTGTTGCAACATTCGCCAATTTTAAAGATGTACCTCACAGCAGGCAGACTTTCCTGTGGTGGGCCACACAAGGGGGGGGGGTCACTAGTTGGACAGCACTGGCCTAATGTATCAGATTGTAAATCATATACCCCCTATGCACATCCAGTGCTCTGAAAGAAACGGTAATTATGATTAATATACCAGTTAATGGAATGGATACAGGCCCACATAATTCACAAGAACTTCTAGGATAATCATGTCTACTTGCTAATGCTTAATTCAGCCTCTGTAACAGCTTCAAAAGGAGATAGACCGCAATTGTTATGGCCTGACCATTGTGCATTAATGCATTTGATCCTGAGTCCCGGAGTCTAACTGTGAATGTAACACAGCTAAAAGAAATCACGTGTTATGGAATTTTGTCGCTGGCACATGGAATGAAAGTGACTTTTGCCTAAATGAGAGAGCCATGGTTTTAAATGTAGGGCAGTAGTTTCACTATACCAATTTGGTATTCCAAGTTAAACCAATTCAGCTTTGAATACAAGACTGATACACATGTTGCATAATGTATGTGATACAGTGTGCATCTCTTCTCATTCTTTCTAGTAGAAATAATATTATACATATAACTTTAAGCTAGAGAACTCTGATTAGTTAAACCCTACAGATTGTTTGATTCACTTTAAACTCTGAGCTTGTCATTGGCTACAGGAAATGCAATCAACAACTTTTTTACACTTTGCTAGCTGCACACAGCTTTGCCTGGCATGTAGCTTAGTCACATTGCACGTCTCATATGGTTATAGCAAAGATGTAGACAGCGTATTGTTGCATAGGAATGAAAACGGACTCTTTTATGTTTCCCTGGTATTAATGCTTGTTTAAATCTTCAGGGATGGTTATTTTTTAAGTCTTAGCTCTGAGAATATGTAGACACTTGTTTTGTGGCTTAAAATAAAACACTGATTTTGTACATTGTTTATATTAATAAATATATCTATCATATAAATATGACCTATGCATAACAGTGTTGATATTAGACAAAAGAAGCCTTTGTTTAATATGCTTCACCATCTTGCTGTTGTAGCAGGTCAAGTTGACTACAAAAAAAGAACATTTGTGCTGTTTGTGATCATTTCACAGGTACATCAAAATAAACATATGCTTTTTATTTACATCAGTAACCAAAAGCAGACTCTGCTGAGCAGCAACACTTACTCAATGCATTGTTTTCAGAATGCAGGTATTTTGTTTCAGAATACATTTCATGAGCAGAATTGTACTTCTAAATGAATGCTTTTATTCATGCTCTTGACAGATTTGAGTTGAAGGAGTATACCAGTCAAATCATAGCTTATAGTAGGATACAGTAAGCAATAATAAAAAAAATCTACGTCTTCTGTACTTTTATTGCCCTTACAATCTAAAATATGTCACTTCACTCTAGATACATGCAAATAACCACATTAGCTATATTCCTATCTTCATCTGACAGTATGCACTCAATAGTATTCTAATTGTCTCCTGTCCTTTAACGCCTGTTTAGCTCCTGGAATCTTTTAATGTTATTTTAACTGTATTCTTGTTGAAGAATTCATCTTGTTTTTGTCAGCAAAACAGTAAATGATGTAAACATGGCTCCTTCCCAGATCGATCATGCATGCGCTGAGTAGTTGAGTAGGTAATGCAAATTAAAAGGTTGGCTTACAGAGCAAGGGGTTACCAGTGGAAAAACTTTCTAACATGCCAGATGCCTCATGAAGAGACACAAATAGGCCTCAAATCACTGAAACTCATTAGAAATAGTTTAACTCATTAAACTATTTCTCAACAGCTGAATAATCAATGTTACTGTACCTGCGGATTGATTGCTTTACAGCATCTTTTATCCTTCACCCTCTGCTGGAGTTATGTAATTCAGGTTGCAAAGTTTGCTACTATATATATATATATATATATATATATATATATATATATATATATATATATATATATATATATATATATATATATATATATATATATATATATATATATATATATATATATATATATATACTGAGTCCTGTACTGGAGCACACATTCAAAAATCGCAGCTGCCTGGGTGCTGGTTAGAATCTATAGCATATAAATCAAACATAATAAACCGCACTACACAGGACTTGTAAATGCAAAAAAGTGAAAATATTTATTTCGACGTTTCGGTTCAGATACGAGAACCTTCCTCAGGTGACCCCACCTGAGGAAGGTTCTCGTATCTGAACCGAAACGTCGAAATAAATATTTTCACTTTTTTTGCATTTACAAGTCCTGTGTAGTGCGGTTTATTATGTTTGATTTATATATATATATATATATATATATATATATATATATATATATATATATATATATATATATATATATATATAAATTATTTCTGTAATACTGTCAGGTCTGGATTTTCTAATCGTTGTTGCTAAAAGAACAGAAGCGCTTACTTCCTATAACCTCTGTTAAAGTTTATTTGCAGAAACCTCCCATTCCCTTTTTTGGATCATATGACTCAATCTAAAAAAAAACTGTTACTAATCCAACTGTTAACTGGTGATGCCAAGAAATTCTTTTAAGCCGTTTCCCCCATTAATCAATAATTTGTTAAATGGAACATGCAATTGCTACAATAAGTTTCACCAAAATGTAAATGGAACAGAGTGCTTGCATTCACTGTATATTTCCTTCTGTCCTTTCCTGATGTGAGTTTGTAGTTACCCATTGCCATAGATGTCTAATGAATAACCAGGGGTAGTCATTCCACAAAACTTCTTCTTACTTTTTAACACAGTGTTGGACAACATCAGTCAAAAAAGTCATAGTTTCACTTGCTAAACTTTAATTTGTGAAGTTGATCACAATCAATCTCTAAACAATTTGAGTTCATGGGCTAGATCTTATATAGGCAATTTCCAAACAGTCTCTCTAGAGACCTTAATGAACATATCACCCCTCTACAATTACATTGCTTTTGAGATTTTCTCTTTACAGATCTAAGTGTCTGTAAACATAGCATTATCGTTAGCCACTGTGGCAGTTCAGTTGTGTGGCCAACCATTGCATTGACTCCTTGGAAGGCAGTTTTCACATAGGATTTGGTATGATTGGTCTGTCCATACAGATACATAGCTCTGCCTAAGCTACTGGCATTGGCATATGGCCAGGGACAGAGGAACTTTATTTTATCATTGAGCCAAGGCAAAAGATCTCCTTGGTGGGCCTCCAAAACTATAACTTGGGGACATTACATTATTCTTCATAATAAATAAGTTTCAGTGTGCAATGTGACACAAGGGACTTCACTAATTGACAGGCATCACTGATGACATTACTAAGCTCTATTTATGAAGATACATTTTACAGGAAATTCATAGTTTTTGTGTATTATAAATTAACCTAACAACAATTGGCTACAATAAGGCGGCTTCTCAATTGAGATTGCTGTCTTTGCTGATGGAATGAAACTCACCTCATAATATTACTATACACAATATTGCTATTGCAGATGAAAATCCAATGGTTTAGGGATCTTAGAGATCACCTTGTAAAGTCTTTGTATTTAAAAAAATACAAACTGTCCATAGTGCACTGATCTCCCAAATTGATTGCTTTCCAAATAACAGTATGCATAAGGCATATCAAACAATATACCCATCATATCAGAGGTGAGATTCTGAAAAACTACCCAGTTTAATAGGAGCAGTTTTTAAAAGTAAGTTCAAATGAAACAATATTAGTAAAGGAATAGTTCTGTGTGAAAATAAAAACTGTGCAAAATAAAACTTTCTAATATAGTTAGAAACATTTTTTTTATTTTGCACAGCCTATATATTTACCTAGTTTTTATTTTTATATTGAACAATTCCTTTAATACTGAATATATAATGAATAATACAAATAACTCACAAATACCTTGTCATTTATTAAAATGACAATTCAGAGAAAAAAAATTAGAAAACCTCCAAAAGTCCAATAGGATAAGTGCAGCTCCCATTACCTTCTATAGGACCTCCACTGCTTTTGCTTGGTAAATCTAAATTTAGCTTTTTTTTGTGGGTTTTACACTTTTTTTTAAAAAAAAAAAACACGATTTTTTAGATATTCATGAAAAATATGGAAATTTGAATGTCAGTAAATAGGTTCATATTGTTCTGGCTAAATGCAAAAATGGTGATCTGTGATTTTATGCTGCTTGGTTTGTTTCTATTGACCTATTCATACAGTTGTATGTATCGGTATGTTTAAGGCAGACAAATCATATCAAATCAACTGGAATTTATATTTCTTTCCTCAGTTGTAGCATTCTCTATAAGGTATCATAATTTCCTTACATTCACCGTAGTTACTTTTTTATCATAGTTTATGGAGACTGACCGATTCAGCCTAAAAATAAGAAAGACGTTGCTCGTTTGTACAGTTTGGGCCTATTTATTAAACCTTAAATGTTTCTGGCATTTTTAGAGGGGAAAAAACAGACTTTTTCAAGATGTATTATGCTCCAAAGCTGCATCCAATTGAAAAAGTTGCATGATTCTAATAGCAGCAAGATTTTGTTGCGCGCCAAATTATTTGAGAATAATTTAGTAAATTTGAGTTTGGTCGAATTTTTTTTTCATGACAGAGTGAGAAAAATTCAAGTTTTAGTAAATAGGTCTCCCCATAATAGAGGGCTGTTATGAGAACTTTTATGCCATTGCAGTCTATTTAGAAGGACATACACTGGAGAAAGTATTTACTTTTATATAAATAATTGTATGAATATAGATTGTGGTCTAACTGTGGTTACACTCTGCAACAGCTGGGGGCAATATGAAGTTAAAATCCTTTATGTATAGTAGCTTAGTTAAAGGAGAATGAAAGGCTAGTTGCACTTTTGGGCGCTCACTGGTACAACCCCGGGCCGGTGATCCGAGTACCGGGTTTCAGGTAAGTCAATACAATCACTTGGGGGTGCCTAACATTTGGCACCCCCAAGTGCAACAAGCCTTTCTTTCTCCTTTAAAGGCAGTAGAAAGACTAGATTTAACTGGGCCCTACAGCATATTCAATTTAGGGCCCTGAAACAGAGGTAAGCTGACCTATTCCGCCAAGATATATTGAAATTGCTCATTAATTAGGGCCTTACTGGGCCCTCCACATTCCTGGGCCCCTCTGCAACCTGCTTCCTCTTTAGTTACTGGATGAATGTTTCTGATGATGACAATTTGATCTTCAGCATGAAAGCAAAGAGCTGATGTAAGACTAAGACATAATTGCACCAAGATTCATTTCAGTGCTGCCCCTGAATAATGCTTTAGCTTTGACGTGCTGGATCTCGATCCTTGGTTTAACCGTCATGTATTTAATTTAAGCCTTTTAAGTAAAAAAAAAAAAAGCACAATTTAAGCAATTTTATATAAGACAGCTATCCACAAATTAATAGGTAGAGTTTATAGGTAGGCCTGCAGTGGCCTCAATTTCCATTTTTCATGTTTAGGTGTGTGTCTTTTCCCAAGACATGAATCTAGCAGTGCTCAGTCTTTCAAAATGTCTGGCCATAGCTTATGAACTATAAGATTATTTTACATTAGTTCAATTACTATACTAAAGATTACAGTTGATTTGCAAACATTTTTTAAACTTAAACATTACAGTGACCACTCAATGGCAGACAACAAATAAATCCATAAAGAATAAATAAGGGTATATCTACAAGGATAACAAAAAGCAATGATATCTCATTTGGTTTATAATGTTGAAATCTACTGAAACTGATTTTGCAACTACTTGCACAAACAAATCTCAATACTAGACATTAAATAAAAAAGATTTAGCAACGTTTTAACTGAAATGTGGTTATGTGTTTACTCTGACTCATATTTCTGAGCTATAGTCTAGTCTTAATTTCATGACCAAATGTTTTTTTTCCCAAAAAGAAAAGAAGTTAAAGGGCAGGGATTGTTTTGAATCCAGTAAAAATAATGAAATGTAAGGCTGATGTAAAACCTGGATGTGCTGCACATGTAAGCAGTGATCTTTGGCAAGGAAAGAATACAACGCACACCCTTCCTCTGCTGCTCCAATAACTGACCTTCTGTGAAACTAAGGCATGAGAACAGGATCATGAGGGAAGCACCTTTAATCCACTGAAGGTTTTTAACTCCTGAGTAGTGCTACTGTATTCATTATGTTTAATAGGTCAACCTATCCCCAAGGGGTTATGCTTGCCTAAATGTAATTTTTTTGCATTTTTTGCATTTTCTTAGTTTATAATCGTTTTTGTTAGCAGTGAATATCCATCATTCATTTAAACTCTCACTATTAGTGATGTAACTTCAATACATCAGAATCCCCGGGCATGGGAGGCCGGGGACCCCTCCTTAGTGCAATAAACTTCGCAGTTCACTGCAAGTAAGTGAGAACTGGGACTGGGTTGGCAGTGGTGTCCGCATGGCTATGAGTAAGTACTGGGCCCATAAAAATTTTATTGCAGGGGGCCTGGTTCGTTGCAGTTGCACCACTGAGCGTTACCAATATTTTCCCCATTGTGAAACCTTCCAGGGGTACTTTAGCTTTAAATTAACTAAATATGGTACAGAAAAGCCTGCTCTAAGGTAGTGAAAATTCTTATAATGTATGGATTTAATTGTTGCATATTGCTAAAATATTTTAATTGTAACATGTGGCTGCCCAAGGACTGAAATTCACACTTCCAAAATCCATTGAGGAGCTGCAATAGTCAGGGAGATAACTGATCCTGACTTTGAAGCAAAGCCATAAGCCATATATTCACTAGCATAACCACATAACTGTACTGCACAAACTTTATACCAGCCACATAACAGTACCTCTTTTACCACTGTACTAACACATAACACTTATATACTTTTTACCACCCACATAACAAATCTGCATTAGCAATGTGCCACCCACATAAATGCACTTTACAAGCAGTACCCAAAATGTATTTTGGCATAGGGAAGTGATATACAAACACCATCCATACTTATATGGATACTTTATAATGTGAAAAGCATCATGTATGTTCCCTTAAAAATAGGGCTGCAATCTCTTTACAGGGAATTTGGATAATGTCTAAGATTTTTACAAAGATTAAGACATGGCCCAGTCAGAATTCCAACGATATTTTTATTGTAATAGTAATGTGGCATTCCAGGGACTGAGAATTGCAGTCACCTTCAAAATTGAGAAACAGCAACAGTCATTGAGATAATAACTGATGCTAAGTTTAAAGCAAAGCTGTAAGCAATATATTCACTACTAAAAGACATACTGTGACTGTAGTATAAATAATTAAAAGGTGTAATTAATTAATTACACCTTTTATTTATTTACATTATTTATTGGTATCCTCAAAGGGACCTTGGGGACCAAAGGTGTATTAAGGACTGACTGTAGAGAAATATTTCTCTTTAATGCCACATTACTTTTTGTTTCTATACTGTAACTGTAGGTTGTCAAGTTCTGCATTGGTTCTTGCCACTAATGCTACCCTAATGTAAGTAAAGAACTTACCGTATTTTACAGAACATGTAGATCACAGATACCAGCTCTGAATGACCTTAGTGAATGAAATGTATGTAGTTGCAATGACAGCAGCTCAAAAGAATAATGGAAGAAGTTGGGTTTAACTATGTATTTTATTTATTTTACAGCTAACTAAACTTTATATAATAGAAGTCAGCTTGGAATTCTGTGACCTATATAAAAGCACTTAACCTACTCCCCATTGACTTGTAATATACTTATGGGTTACATTTGGGTTTAAAATTTCCAGTAAATAAACATGGTTGCTTTGTTCCCACTAGACTACCAATAAACCCTCTCATGACAAGATCATCAAGATGTGTGACAAAACAGAGGCAGAATTCTTTGCTGAAACCATTATTTGGGTCTGGAGGAGATAATGTCATATCACGTACATAGTTCAGTTCTAGTAACTAATAAAACCAATCTGAAGGTACCATTTAATGACCTGCTATTAGAAAGCTCACACCTGGGACCTGAAGCCAACTTTGGAACATTTCTTACATATTATACTAGGTACCTAGAATATTCTAAGATCTGGAAAGAGTGTGAAACTAGCATGTATGTATCACCAGCTTCTTGGGGAAGTACCTGAAAGTTGGCTGAATAAAATCACCCATAAGTAAGTACACCAGTGCAAATGAAGAATCCTTTTTGGGTTAAGCAGCACAGCATATACCTGTAATGTTCTGTCAGAACTTGATATGAGTCTATTCAGTTAAACTTGTGTAAAAAGGTTGCATTAACACATCTAAACTTACAAAAATAAATATAAATGTAATTTTTCCTGATTCCAAAATATTCTGATGAACCATTTGCCAGCCATCTTTAGGTTAACAGTGTCTTGCAACCCTTTCCCCAATGTTAAGTGAAGAATTATGGGACTTGAAGTCCCTCTGTTTTCCATAGAGGTGACTGCACAGATTCTCTGGAAAGCACAGGGGCTTTGAGTCCCAAAATCCATCACTTTACAATGGTAAAGGTTGGATTGCGTTACACTGTGAGCCTAAGCAGGGTGAGGAACTGGTCCTAGTGATCATGACACACTATGTTTCCTTTTAATCTGAGAAAAGTGTGTTTAAAAATATAAGTTCAGTGTTAGCCAGTAAAAATGTTACAATACTTTCATTTCTCTGAAGAAGGGACTAAACCTGGGCTTTGGATTTATGGCTAATTATGTGGACTAAAAAAGGACTGCACCGGGTCAGAAATACCAACATTTGTGGATATGGATAGGAGATCATATGGAATTCCTTTGATACTACACTCCAAATAATTCAGCCCTAATTTATACTCAGCCTCTTTGACCCACATTATCTTGTACCATATCTTCTTGTCTCTTGCAGATCCCCTTGTAAATGACTTTGACACCTTACACATAGATTGATATTCCTTTTTGTTGGTCATTTGACCTATGAGCTGAATGTTGTATATATACCAGAGAACACAGCTTCATTGTAATCAGCTTGAAAAAGGAACTAACATGTTCTGAAATCTTGCTATGATTATATCAGTTAGCCAATACTAACAAAAAAAACACTTTTATTATTTTTTATTTCAAAAGGGTTGCCCTGTTGCACCTTTTTTGAAATACATTCCTTCAACTGAGTTCATGTCAAAAGAGAGGAGTATATCTACCTTTCAAGATCAATGAAATTGGTTGTGTTGTTTTTAATGGACTGGTTGGGTAATCATGCTGAGAAAAATGCTCTGACCTGGAAGTAGGAAGGGTTGAACTGTTGCCCCTCACACCAGCTATAATACACTACAAGGTGCAGGACCACCATCAGAAATCACAGGGCCCCATACGACAACATTTCCTGGGCCCCCTGGGCTACGCCCACCGCAAGCCCCACCTACAAGTCTGCCCTCCCCACCACACAGTAAAAAAACAAAAAAAATATTGGTGGCTAGGGTTCCCACATGTTAATAAAAAATAAAAAGATATTGGTGGTCAGGGCCCCCCCATAAAAAAACATTTGTGGCCAGGGCCCCCCATTAAAAAATATTGGTGGCTAGGACCCCACATGAGAAAAAAAAATTGGTGGCCAGGCCCCTCCCCCCACATTATAAGAAAATTGGTGGCCAGGGCCCCTTAAACGTCCATGCCTTCCCGAAGTCAGCAGCTCTCAGAAAGATGAGGGGCACGGCTAATCAAGTAAGTGTGGCGTGGCCAGGCCCCCCTTACCCTCGGGGCCCCCTACAACTCTCCCCCCTGTACTCCCTGATGGCTGCCCTGACAAGGTGTGTCATTGTGTAGCAACATTACCAATGCCAAAATACATCTGATATATCACTGCTTTCAATAAAACAAAGTCGAATGATCTGATATAAGGTAGGTACCTACCTAGTTTTTTCTACTTTCCAGTGTCCCAGGCCTCTAGATTATTAACCACATAGGCTGACACACTTAGTTCTTTTCAATTCATCAAACGCTCCCCCCAAACCTGTTTGGCACCCACCTTCCTTCTGAGTTAAGAGCTGCATACTCCTTGCACACAGGCAGGAACAGTGAGTGAATGATATATGTGTTATTGCCAGAGACACAAATGACCTCTTTATACAAGTGCTTTAACAAACAAGCATTTGTGAACGCATTTAAACCAATTCCCAATTTCAAAAAAGGGAAAGGTAAACTCCCTTGTTTCTGTGCTCTCTCGGCAGAGCTCTGTGAAGCGTTTTCTTGTTCTTGTTTGCAGAACCTAAGTGGTTAAAACATGAAAATGTTTGCAAAGCCTGGTGTTTTTCAGAGACTCTTGTTTTCAACAAGCTTGTGAGCGCACACCCCCATTACGTCAGGCTGGCACTGATCCCCCGCCTACTCCTCAATCTGACTTTTTTCTATACTCTGCACCGGATTGGCGGCTGTAGCCATGCAGTTTCTGTATTCTCCGTTTCATTGGTTTATCCTCACAGGAGGTTTGTTGGCCACGCCCTCTTTCTGGCTGTTGTTTATTAGTCTGTGTGAAGGGTCGAGCTCGATGCCAATGAGCTGGGAGAGCTGTAGGAAGCGGAGCTGTGCAGGGGTCGGTAACTACGGTCACATTGTGTGTTCTGGACGTGTATTGTCATTCTATATATATATATATATCAGCTCCCAAAGTGAAGCCTGTGAAAGTGGAAGTAAAGCTTTTGTGTTAATAATAAAGCTGTCCCGGGACTAAGTGCCTATTCATTCGCCGAACGATCATCTTTGTCTGCACATTGACAGGACGCGAAGACGATGAGGTTATCTCCCCGGGCAGCTCTCTCGCCTCCAGAGATCATTTGCAGCCGCTGCAGCCAGACCTGTAACAACAAGGTAAGGAAAGCAGCCCCAATCCTCACACCCCTCCCGTGTGAAGTTAAAGGGACAATAGACTGCTGCTGCTGCTTCTTCCCACTCAGGGCCCTGCAAACAATACAAGTCGCCTATTGGTTTGCAGCAGATGGCATGCAAGCATTAGAACAGTTTTAAGGATTATTTGGCCTCTGGTGACTAATGGGAGTCTGTGTATAATGTTTCCCTTTAATTCAACTGTATGGCATCCATGTGAATGTCATCTTCTTTTTTTTTTTCAAAAGGAACAGGATTGTAAGTAATAAGTATGCCTTTATATAAGTACATGCATTGTGCCCATACATGCTGTAACAAAGCGACTGCGCTGAGTGGGCATGGGGTGCCAGCAGGCTGTTGGTTAGCGCTAGGCTCCTGATCCTCTATTGATCACAGTGCACTTAATGCTCCTGCTCACTAGAAGGAAAACATAAAATCTTCCTCTGTAATCAGAAAAGTGCTGATTTTCTGTGGTATTGTGGATATCTCTCACTGCTTAGATGCCCACCCGGAGTGCCAGTCCTTAATGCATTTTATGCTTAGGTGCCATAAAGAATACCCCCCCCCCTGCATGTACCATCATTTGACTCCTGAATGCCTACAGCTGTTCATTTTTGGGTTGGTCATTATTGTGTCACTACGTTTACTCATTTGCCTTGATGCCTGTAGTGTCATAACATTATTCATTTAAAAGAAATATGTTGTCCAAAAACGCACCCAACTCGATTCGGAATAAGAGTGCAACTTTCTCAATCAGGTCACCAGTGTCCTGATATATACATATATAACTCAAATTTGATAATGGGCACACAGGCCCGAAACATGTCGTGTAAGAGTAGTCGCCTAATAAAAGGAAAACCACAGCACTGATATGCTCACAGAATGCTCTCCTCATTTCCCAACAATTTGAACATTATTCATTTCAGTCAGTCAAGAAATAGGTATTGCAGTATATATTGTTCTCTGCTAAAACTCACACGACAGTGATAAAAGCTGACTCTGTGGTTATGTTTTTAGTCCAGAGATCCTCACA
Organism: Xenopus laevis; assembly: GCF_017654675.1. NCBI lineage: Eukaryota > Metazoa > Chordata > Amphibia > Anura > Pipidae > Xenopus > Xenopus laevis. Next base: position 64,676,131 of record NC_054380.1, read on the forward strand.
CTGAGAAAGTTCATTTAGCAATGGATTTCTGGGGTGGAGGTGAATGGTAACACGACCATGCTTGCTTTGCCTGGAAGGAATATGCCATGGCAAGGTTGCCGACCCATTGATATGAACCTTGAATAGTAATGTTTCTTACTCTTGGCTGTTGCAGCTGACAGCAGTTGTTCATGTACTACAACACACAGATGGACAGGGATTGTATAGCTATCTGTTACAGTGAGCACTAATCTTACATTTTTCATTGTTTCTTCTGTAAGCCATGCCCGTTTTGGCATTATAGAGAGCCTGTTTTAAGTATCTAACCCTCCCCTTCCTGGCCCCTGTATTCTGCTGCCTGACCCCTTCCTCTTGGGGTTTTTTTTACAGACTCTCTGTGAAAAGCTTGAAGACTCCCACTCTCTCTCTCTCCCAATCCCTTTTAAGCTTTGCATTAAACCTTTTTATTATATACCAAATATTGCTTTTATGATTTTGTTGATTGAAATCATTTTTAAGGGTTATGACCCACTAGTCTTTCACTCTCCTTTACTTACAGTCAAATGCCAGTCTTTCTATTGCCTACACAGGGAAGTATGCTGTTGATTGGGATCGAACCTTAGCGACCCCTGGCGTTTTGATTGGAAGTCATGGCAAATAGAATGGCTAGTGTGGCACAGCCATTATAGACCCATCTTGCCCCTTACATCTCTATTTAAAAGAATGGATATTTGGGCGAATTAAGCACAAATAATGGTTTTGCCACTGTGACAAAGACTAACTAGTCCCCATTTATTGTTCTGTAACTTTACACTCACAATGGTTTGCTGAATGTGTGAAGCTTGCATAAAGTTTGTACAGGGATGGGATCTGGAAACCCGTGATCCAGAAAGTACCTTGTACTTGATCCAGACTAAGATATAGGTGTTGCTGACCCCATCTAAAAAGCAAATCCTCTGTAAGGCTACAAATGTATTGTTATTTCTACTTTTTATCCCTCATCTTTCTAGTAAGGTCCTCTCCTATTCATATTTCAGTCTCTTATTCAAATCAATGAATGGTTGCTAAGGTAATTTGGACTCTAGTTACCAGATTGCTTAAAATGAAAATTGAAGAACTGCTGGATAAAAATAACGCAAAAACCTTAAACAATAAATAATGACAACCAAATGCAAATTGTTTCAGAATATCACTCTCAACATCATGCAACCCCTGAACAACCCCTTTAAGGGTATGTGCTGTTCATTTAGTGGCACTGACCACCCTGTATTGGCTTTTGTTGCTGGGACTTTTTGTTTGCCAGAACATGTATGGACACGTCTGTATGGGGAAAGTGCAGTCTATACTTTCACCAGAACATCCGTTTCATGACCGTGTAGGAAGGCTTTGAACTGGTGCCAAACCTTTAATTGTACTGCTCGGCACAAGCAAACTGTTACGCAGAGGAGGAAGGAATCACCCTTGTTTTGGGTTTATGATTTAAATAAAAAGATATTATGTACGATGAGTGCTGCAAAATGTGTTTATAGTCCTTGTCTGACTTAAATATAGTCCTATTTAAATGAGTAATGGCTGTATGCTTGTTTTCATTGGCACCTTTTTTTATTTCTTTATTTTTAATGCTCGTAATCCAGACCCTGGGTATATGAATACATGTATCTATAAATACCATATATACCATTAATCCTCTTTGGTTTACTGTATTGAATTTGAGAATTAATGAATGATCAGTATAAGTGACACAGCTGCATAATTGCTGAGTATTCAGTAAGCACTTTGGTGATGTAATGAAATGAGGATGTGTTGGCATGTAAATGGGTGTTGCAGAGCTGGCTGGTATCTTGTTAACAGCACAGACAAAAGGCAATGCCTACCTGTGTATTAACAAAGACGTTTAGCAGAGGCACAGATGCAGCTCTCCATGCAGCAAATACAGATTGGTTTTAACCCAGAAATATTGAGGGGTGAGGGGGTGACAGAGGATCATGTTAAACTCTTCCTTTTCTTAAAATGATGTCATAGGCTTTGTACATAGAGCAGCAATTTGTATCCCTTCTGTACTTCTGCCACTGACACAGTTTTTTGTGCCTTTACATTGGAGTCGTCTTTTGTCAACAACTCGGCAATGTTTATTCGCCGCACCTACTTTCATGGGATTGCATGAGGGAGGGTGGGATGATTCTGCTGGAAAAGATATAGATACATATAACTTTGATAGAGTATCCCATTCCATAAACATATGTAGCAGAGATCCATGCAGTGTTATATAGGAAGAATGTTCTACCTTTGTTTGGAGGGTGTCTATTGATAAGATGAGAAGAGCTTGTTCTACCCAGAGGTTATTTCCTGACAGAGAAATTAGTACATCTAATTATTATTTTTTTCTCAGTAGATATATTACAGGTATGGGATCCGTTATCCAGAAACCTGTTATCCAAAAAGCTATGAATTACTGAATGCCCATTTCCCATAGACTCCATTTTATCCAAATTTTTAAAAATGGTTTCCTTTTTTTCTCTGTAATAATAAAACAGTAGCCTGTACTTGATCCAAACTTAGATATAATGAATCCTTATTGGAAGCAAAACTGGCTTATTGGGTTTATTTATTGTTTACATGATTTTCTACTAGACTTAAGGTATGAAGGTCCAAATTATGGAAACATCCATTATCCAGAAACCCCCAGGTCCTGAACATTCTGGATAACGGGTCCCATAACTGTATTGACTTATATTATAGAGTAGGTACGGGCTGCACTTTTGCCTATAAACCATGACATATACTAAATAAATAAATAAATAGCAGTAGTTTGAGCAGGTCTCCTGTAGTGATTTCCAAGGGGCAGTTTGTGTGCAGGCTGCTTTGCCACTCCTCGTGTATATACAGTGAAACCTCCATTTAACATCCCCTGATTACGTTTTCCCACATATGACATTGTTGTTTTTTGGTCCCACCTATATATTATGCATAATACTTTTCTCTGATTTTACATCTTCCTTTCTGTTCCCCTGAAAAACATAAAATGGGGCTTCTACTGTAGTGAGAGCTGTGCCATGTTTCCAAGTGATAGTCGTCTGACTCACTAGTGCCCAGGCAGGTACATTTAAGTCAATACAGGGGCAACTGGAAGAATTTTGCATGGGCAGCAAAACACACATTTCCCCGAGTGACATTGCATTTAGTATTGTAACAGCAGCTTTTTAGAAGTACTGGATCATGGAATGCCTTTATCATAAAGAGGGACACATTTAAAACCAGGCTGCTGTGTGCCAGTGGAAGAGTAAAGCTGGCCATAGACTCAAAGATCCGCTTGTTTGGCGACATCGCCAAACGAGCGGATCTTTCCCCGATATGCCACTAAACTGCATGGCTATATTGGGGGTAATTCGAACGTTCGGCCATATGGCCGAACGATCGAATTACGATGTGCCAAGGGGCTCCGACTGGTCGGTCGGTTAAAAATCAAACCTTCCCGATCAATATCGTGGCCAGATATCGATCGGGAAGACCCGTCGGAAGCCCCCATACACGGGCAGATAAGCTGTCAAATCGGTCCAAACGACCGATATCGGCAGCTTTATCTGCCCGTGTATGGCCACCTTAAGAGGCAGATAAGCATAGATTTGTCTGCCAACAGGGAAACGATTTTGCCTTTTGTTTCTTGTTGGAATTTTGAACTTTAATATGTAAATCAAATGTCTGAAGGGCTTGTTTTTTGCTCCTACACTGGTGCATTTCCTAATCAGGAAGTTGTATCTGTATTGTGGCCTGATCATTTCAAGGAGCATTTAAATATGAAAATTACAAATGAAAGCATAAATTGCACAGAACAGCATTTTCCAGCTCACAACATCTGCTTGCTCAATATTCTCAATAGCAATTCATGATGAGCGTGCTTCGTTACTGAGAGTGATTCCCAGCTCCCTGTGGTATATTATGTGGCCGGTACCATTGGAATAAAGCAGCTTTCAAGTACTGGAATGCAGTTCTGTTGTTATCTGATTATTGTCTTTATGTTTAGACTTTAAATCAAAATAAGGTAATGGTTCTTTTTTTTATTGCCCAGGAACTTGGAATCCGAATTCCACGACCACTAAGACAAGGACCCAGCAGATTTGTTCCTGAAGAAGAGGTTAGTTGTATATTCTCTGTAGCACTTTTTGTAAAGGTGGCAATAGACTTGTTTTACCTGCCAACCCAGTTTATATAATGAGACCGTGGCCATATCTATCTGTTATACAACAATAGTCAGATACTGTACATGGGAGAAACCAAGAAGCCATCCACACTGTTGAAATAGAAGAGTTTTTATAGAAGCCAGTAGGACTTAGCTCTTCTGAAAATACATTATGCAGTCCTATTGGCTTCTGTAAAGCTATTCCATTACTGCGTGTGAGATGCAGACCAGAGTGGAGGTAGGTGGCCATGAAAAAATTGCAAGATGATCCGCCTGGCAAAAGCCACTTGGATAGAACGCTATTATGGCTTGGCTTTATTTTAGGTTTTCATTTTGATTTCCAGACTGATTCCTGGTTGCAAGTTGTAGCAACCAGATAGAAATATGAGAATTGAACAACAACAAATTAAAAAAAAAAAAAAAAAATAGTTCAACAATTTTAAGATGAGGCATGCTGCACATGCTTGCTGCATTTTGTAGGAAACCAACAATAGTACTGTATGGTATTAAATGAGAATTGCCTGGCACATGCTTACACGATAAGGTGATTTCCATAAGGGCAATGCAGGACGATTTGGGGCATTTTGGTTTCAAAAATATGCCAGAAAATTCCTGAAATTGACCTATTCTCCATTAACCTATAATGCTATCTATCCTATGTTTGGTTTCATTGTGGCTTGGTGACCTTATATATGTAATGAATTAAAATTTAATGCAGTTGTTGTTGTAGTGATGGCTCATCATTTGCTTGTAGCAGATGTCCTTTGATATTAAGCAATTTTTGAAGACATACCTGTGATCACAGAAAGTTTAGGTTGTAGATACTCTATTTAAGTGCATATTACCTTGTAATGAAGCAGAGATAAAAGTGAAGCAAATGTGATGTCTCCTGAATAATTTACAGTGATACATTAAGCCTAGAAAAAGAACGATAAAGAATGCAATTAAATCTGTGTAACTCATTCCCTCCCCTACAGATTCTGCAGGTGGCAAGTGAGGATGCAAACATGCATTCTGTGTTTGCTGATGCTTTTGTAGATTTGGGTCGCTTAGATAACATTACCCTAGTGATGGTATTTCACCCTCAGTACTTGGGCAGCTTCCTGAAGACTCAGCATTACTTACTGCAAATGGATGGGCCCCTCTCGCACTGTTACCAGCACTACATTGGCATCATGGTGAGTGTATACATCTTTTTTGTAACACTGTTATGTATGGCAGCAATCAAACTGCTTCTACACGCTCCTCATCACTTTCCATTTTCATTCAAAATAGTGGGTGCCATAACCAGACTTCTCTTGCTTTTAAAACACAGTGCCCTATTTTTGTCTGATACAAAGAAGACTGCTAATTTTGTTGTTGTTGTTTTTTATATTTTCAGGCAGCATCTAGGCATCAGTGTTCCTATCTTGTTAATCTTCATGTCAATGACTTTATACATCATGGAGGGGACCAAAAGTGGTTAAATGGCCTGGAGAATGCCCCCCAAAAGTTGCGTAACCTTGGGGAGCTGAACAAAATGCTAGCACACCGGCCGTGGCTCATCACAAAAGAGCATATTGGGGTAAGATATTTTTTACGTCTGAAGATGAATGGCAATAAGAAAAAGGTTTAATTTGCCTCTCCACCTGGCTTTTACATAAGATTTCACATAGGAGATGAATGTAAACTACCAGTATATTATATGCTGACATACTGTACATAATCCTAACAACGCCCTCCCATATGTAATTAAAGGCACACCGTTTTCCTGGTTGCTCTAGGCGACTAGAATAATTGTAATGTGAAAATAATGTCCCTTTTCTTATGGCAATGCTTGATCTCCAGCAGTGTACAAGTTCTGATTAAATATGGCAACACCGAACAACAGTTGCAAAAAATTTAAACTTTAATTTTAAATTGAATGTTTATGTTGTGTAAATGGTACTAAACTGAATGATAATCTCTCTAAGGCTCTATATAAAATATTATGTATATGATAATAATAATAACCTCTAGTTATAATAATGCTTTGTTTAATTTGTTCTTACAGCAATTGCTAAAAGCTGGAGAACACAGCTGGTCTTTGGCAGAATTAATTCATGCAATCGTTCTTCTGGCTCAGTACCACTCCTTAGCCTCTTTCACATTTGGTTGTGGAATTAACCCAGAAATACACAGTGATGGTGGCCACACTTTCCGCCCTCCCTCTGTTGGCAACTACTGTATATGTGATATTACCAATGGCAACCATGGGAGTGAAGGACATCATCCTGTTGGAAGTGTGATGGTAAGTAAGATGGTCCATTTTTGGTCCTAGTAAATGAGCTCATGTAAAAGAGGGGGGTATATTTTAACTGAATTGGTTTGACTTTTTTGGTTGATATATATTATGGATCATGGCAGACAGGCTTTGCCCCTCAAATGATTTCCAGCTTTCCAGGCAAATGATAAGATGCACACTTGCAAATCCACTGAAAGACTAAGACTACTTTTTAAATGTCTATTATATACCTGTATGTACTGTTTCTTGCAGCCAACAGACTCCTCTTGTGAAGTTGAAGCTTTGATGGTAAAGATGAAGCAACTTCAAGAAGGCAGAGATGAAGAAGAGGCAAGTCAGGAAGAGATGGCAACTCGTTTTGAGAGAGAGAAAACTGAAAGCATGGTGTTTGCTACAGGTATTACTTACAGTGCACTTGGATTCACTCACCGTGTCAGTTTATGTATTTAGTTGTTTATTTTGCCCTGTGTGAGGGAGTTTTGTATGTTGCTTAGAACAGAAATGGGAAATGGCAGATACAGGTAAGGGACCTATTATTCAGAATGCTCGGGACCTGGGGTTTTCTGAATAAGGGGTCTTTCCGTAACATCTCCATACCATAAATTTGCTCAAAAGTGATATAAGTATGAATTAAACCCAACTGGATTGTTGTGCCGTTAGCATGGATTAATTCTATCTTATTAGGACCAAGTTCAAGGTACAGATTATTATTATAGAGAAAAAAAATTTAATTACTTGATTTAAATGGATTCTATGGGAGATGGTCTTCCAGTAATTCTGAGCTTTCTATGTAATCTGTTTCCAGATAATGGATCCTATAACTGAAATAACAAGACATTTAGGGCTATATTTATCAAAAAAGTGAAGTTAGAGATCACCAATCTGCTGGAAGTGAGATTCTGCCTTTCACCCATTGATAAATACTCTTTTAAAAATGTCATAGAAATGAATGGAGAGAGGCAGAATCACACCCTGGCAGATTGTAGCAATCTCAGACTTCACTCTGCATGGTCTTAACACAGCAGTGAGAATAATTACCATTCTTTTTTTTATTTGTTCTGTTTTCATAAAAGAAGATGAAGACATTCCTCCAGATATAGATGTTTCCCGGCATTTCGAAGATACTAGTTATGGTTATAAAGATTTCTCCCGACGAGGGATGCATGTGCCTACTTTTCGAGTGCAGGTATAAATACCATTTTATGTACTGCCTGTATAACCACATCAGGTGCAGGAGCCCTTGCTTAAATGCAAGCAATTCTTTTCTAAGAGACATTTTTAAAGGAAAACCAATTTCCATCTTAACATGTTAACTGGTTTAACTCCATGCTGCAAGCGTATGACAACACACATCAAAACATTATGTAACTTTAGTCACTTTAACTTATTGTTTCCTGCGGGATTCATAAGGGTTTCTTATTCTTTGGTAGAGCCAAACAATTTGGTTAAAGTAGGTTCTTCTTTAGTCTGAGATGAAATGGGTGCTTCTGCCAATATGGCAGTTACCACTCACATAAACATGCAGTTAAATAAGATTTCACATACAGAACAATCTATGCCAACCTACTGTACCAAATATTTATAGAACAAATTATACTGTGAGTATATTGGCATAAAATATATAATCACATGCATTGTAATCATTAGAATATCTGTATTCTGAAGATCAAAATATACTACCTCACAATAAACTGCTTAAAAGTGCTAGAATGTTTCTTTACTATCTATATAAATGGAACAGCCAGGTGAACCATGAGTGAAATGTCTGGATAAAGTTTGCTCCATCTTTTTAGACGATAATTGTAGATTTAGCTGCTTTACTTAAGTCTATTTCTGCTTTAGAAAACGGTTTATCAGATAGATTTGGCCAAAGCAGTTTATTCAAATGCAATCTGAAATGCACAGATCCTAGGATATTTAGATGCAGTGTGATTTTTATTACTTACAGGATTACAGCTGGGAAGACCATGGCTATTCACTAGTTAATCGCCTTTATCCAGATGTTGGGCAGCTATTAGATGAAAAGTTCCACATTGCTTACAACTTGACTTATAATACCATGGCGATGCATAAAGATGTGGATACTTCAACTTTAAGACGTGCAGTATGGAATTATGTCCACTGTATGTTTGGTATAAGGTGAGTGCCCTAAAATAAAAAGAAACTGACTTTGACTAGGGACCAAGTCAGCAGATCCTCTGCTTTATTGAATTAGAATTATTAGAGATAGGCATCATCATTTATGTATATAGTGCCAGCAAGTTATGCAAAGTGTTACAATCATTTAAAACATGCAATAATAATTTAATAATATTCCATGACTGACCATTTAAAAAAAAAAAGTAAATCATGATCAATTAATTGTTTGCGAAAAGATATTCCAAGGTTCTATAAATGAATGGCAAGTTCTAGGAATCATTTAAGAAGTTTACGATTTGGTTCAGTCTCTATTTTTAATACAGTAGTGCCCCATTTTAAATTTTTCAGGGAACCAGAAAAAAAATGGTGTAAAATCTAAAATCTGGAAATGCATTATATATTTGTAGGACCACAAAAAAAATGAGGGAAAACGTAAAATCAGTGGATGTAAAATTGAGGTTTCACTGTGTCATTTCTTTGTATATTACAGATATGATGATTATGATTATGGAGAAATCAACCAGTTATTAGATCGCAGTTTCAAGGTTTACATTAAAAATGTGGTGTGCAGTCCCGAGAAGACTTCAAAGAGAATGTATGATGGATTTTGGAGACAATTTAAGCACTCTGAAAAAGTGAGTATTTAGACAAGGAGCCTGTCTTGTTTGGCTAATGCTTTACAGCATTTCTAAATATTTAACTGTATGTATGGTCAGAGGAAAACATAGATGCCGGTGTCCAAGCAGATTGTTGTATCTATCAAAAGCCCAAAATTTTCAGATTATCATACGAAACCCAGCACAGACCATAATATCTTCAAATTGCAAATAGGACATCTGCCATTGACTTATACAGGACCTTGACAGTTCGAACATAGAGTATTTTCGGACTTTTTGCAGCCTCGGGTTACAATAAGTCTTTAAACATTTGAGGGTTTTTTTCCCACTAAAAATTCGTAAAACAAAAACCTAAAAATTTCAGAGTTTTAGCTTTCAGACTTTAACAAGTAGCCCCCTTATTGTAGTGAGTTGCTCAGGTGACCATATACTATTATAAACCTTTTGGTTATTGGTGTTTTCTGGATCCTGCAATGTAGCCTTATCTGCTTTCATTTGCATTTTATTTTCATCAAAACTGATATATTTTTACGAGATGTGAAAAGAATGCTAAATTTTAGTTTTGTTTTCCCTAGGTACATGTAAATTTGCTTCTTATGGAAGCAAGAATGCAGGCAGAACTGCTTTATGCTCTGAGAGCAATTACTCGATATATGACCTGATTTTTTCTACCTGACTGGAGGAAAAAAGAAAAAAAAACTACAAAAAACTAAAGAATGTTGAAAAGGCAAAAATCTCCCGGCGTGATCGGAAGACTATGGCAGCTGCCTTTTCAGAAATCCTTTGTGCCATATTTCTCATCATATCAACTGTTGGCTTACTATCACCACCAACTTGTAGTGAACTTGAATGTGTAAAGAAGAGATGCCAAGTTTCGGCCTCTAGCAACGGACACATATGCTTGAACTGAGCTTTATAAGATAGCGGACGTTAACCGTATATCAGGATGTGGTTACAATGGTTGTATGAAAGACATTTCAAGAGGATGGACTGGGATATCTCTGCCTATTTTCTCCTAAGGTGCACACAACATGAGATTAAGATGGCACTGCTGTTTCAGCAACTGACTATAGCTGAAGAGAAAACAGGTGCAGGCAGCCACATTAAGCTAAATGACAAGTGCTACGTGAACACTGCTACAGTCTGAGCCTAGTGAAAGAGACTTACAAAATACATTTGTGCATGCTCTGAAGCCAGCCTTATATGGCAACATACTTCCTTGCTTAATTCCCAGGTTCCATCTTGCTCTTTAGCTACGTGTTTAGTTATAAGAAGCTGTGTTTTTTTTTTTTTTTTAATTATATATATTTTTTTCATAATGGTTGAAACTTAAGTTGTCTTCCTGAAGATGTATATATGTTTAAGTAGGTATGTTCTATACTATAAAATGACTACAGGGATTGTAGAATACCTCTTGGTTATGGGGTGCACACTTTGTAACAGTTCCAATCTTTCTTTCAAGCTGCTGCTCTGTTACTAGCAGTTAACGTTGAGAACAAAAGAACAGAGGCAGGAAAACTGTCTCGTGTAATGCAGGCTTCCTCGTAACTGCAGAATTGTTGACACTGCAACTCAGAAAAGAGTCCTTTATTTCTATTTCTTTCTTAACATCGACTTTCAGGTCTGTTTTTTAGATGCTGACTTTGAGGGAGGCAAAATAAAAACGTTAAAATGGACGAAACCCATTGTGTTCTGAAAATATGCTATGAAAACTCTTTTTTTTTTTTCAATCTGTCAGTATTATTGACATTTTTTTAAATAAAACATTTAAAACAATATTACATCTCTGTTTGTTCCTTAGCAATGGCTTGAAATAATTTCTGCATAGGTACAGTACTATACTTTTTTAAGCATACAGCAGATGCCATGACCGTGGGGAACCTGGATGGTTCAACTTACTTTTTGCCCCTTGCAGTCTGTTGTAAGTACAGGAGGGATAGTTTGTGTATCTTGCTGGCATGTGCCCACGCGGCTGACATTTAGCAGGCAGTACATTTTGTTTATGTAGGAGGGCCTGGCTAAATAATGTCACTACAGCAAGCTGAGAATGTTTAAATTATTCTGCAGTGCTTCCAGGGCCGGATTTACATAATGGGCGCCCCTAGGCCCACTGCCGTTCGTCGCCCCTGTCGCCTTCCCTTTATTCGTGCAAATTTTCATTAATGGGGATTGGTGCATGGGAAGGTTAAAATGAGTTTAAAAATCCAGCATATTCCAGTGTTTTTGGACCAATGTGGGTGTGGTTGGGCAGCATGCCGCCCCCCTAAAATCCTGACGCCCTAGGCCTGGGCCTTTCCACAAATCCGGGCCTGAGTGCTTTAGAGATATAACAATCACACACCCAATTTTATCACGTGCCAACCTGCCAGTATGCTTTTGGCATGTTGGAGGAAACCCATGCAAGCACAGGGAGAACATACAACCTGCCATTATGCTTTTGGCATGTTGGAGGAAACCAATGCAAGCATAGGGAGAACATACAAATTCTTTGCAGATAGTGCCTGGGTGAAAGCAAAGCTGGGCATGCTAAGTAATGTGCCACCATGATGCCCCTTCCTAGAGATCTGTTTTTCTTGACATGTTGCTGAAAATATCTTGCATCTGAGCCTGCATAATGTTTATAAACATGACACTATAGCCTGAGTTATTCAGTCCATCTGACAAAACAGATATTTGAACATTTAGATCCCATAAAGACTGAATTGCTGTGCTAAATGGGGTTTATACTGTATCTTTCTGCACTGAATGGATCTTTAAAGGAAAAGAAAAGCTACCAAAGCAGTTTATTGCCAATAGATTAACCACACTGGTGCAAACTATATTTATTCAGCAGAATCAAGACCTTCAAGAGTGAGTTTATTGTCATTTCATCATCCATATACTGTACGTTTGTACAGTACACAGTGAAATGAAACAACGTTCCTCTAGGACCATGGTGCTACACAACACAACATAGATGTACAGACAACAGACAAAAAGTGCAAGTGCAAAAATATGCAACTCCTGCAAGACAGGTCAGCACAGTGCAGGGACAGGACAATACAGTGCCCACTCAGCAGATGTAATATGTTGAGTAAATAATGCTAAACGTCAGACATGATGGGTGTATCATTGTGACATGACAGGAGCAAGAACATGATAAAGAACATGACTTAGTGCAGATATGTTCATAGGGAGCAACTGTATCCAATGGCTATTCATCCATACAATGGCGTACAGTGGCTGTGTAACGTTGTGGTATATAGTAAGGTCAGATGTAGTGTGTGTGTGAGAGAGATCTGTCCGTTCCCTGAGTATTCAGGAGCCTTATGGCTTGGGGGAAGAAACTGTTACACAGTCTGGTAGTAAATGTCCGTGATGGAAGGAAGAGAGACATCTATCATCTTCTCTGCTGTCTTCACTATCCTCTGTAGGGTCTTGCACTCCATGACAGTGCAGTTCCCAGCCCAGACAGTGATACAGCTGCTCAGGATGCTCTCCATAGTCCCTCTGTAGAAGGTTTTGAGTATGGATGGTGGGAGATGGGATTTCCTCAGCTTGCGCAGGAAGTAGAGGCGCTGTTGGGCTTTCTTGGCTAAGTAGCTGGTGTTGTGGGACCAGGTGAGGTTCTCCGCCAGGTGGACACCAAGGAATTTGGTGCTTTTGACTATCGCCACATTAGAGCCATCGTTGTACAGGGCAGGTGGTCACTCCTAGTCTTCCTAAAGTCAACAACCATCTCCTTTATTTTGTCTACATTGAGAGACAGGTTGTTGGCTCTGCACCAGTCTGTTAACCGCTGCACCTGGTGACTTGTCATTATTGCTGATGAGACCCACCACGGTTTTGTCATCAGCGAACTTTATGATGTGATTTGTGCGGTGGCTGCACAGTCATGCGTCGGCAGAGTGAACAGTAGAGGACTAAGCACACAGCCTTGAGGGGCTCCAGTGCTCAGTGTGGTGGTTCTGGAGATGATGTTTCCAATCCTGACTGAGGTCTGCCGGTTAGGAAGTCCAGAACCCAACTGCAGAGGGAGGTGTTCAGTCCAAGCAGGCTCAGCTTTTCTATCCGATGCTGAGGAATGATAGTGTTGAATGCTGAACTGAAGTCTATGAACAGCATTCGAATGTAGTTGTTTTTTTTTTTGTCCAGATGAGAGAGGGCCAGATGGAGGGTAGTGGCTATTGCATCGTCTGTTGAGCGTTTTTGACAATATACGAACTGTAGGGGGTCCAGGGTTTTGGGTTTTGATGTGTTTGTTGACAAAACACTTCATGATGATGGGGGTGAGTGCCACAGGACTGTAGTCATTGAGGCAGGACACTGATGACTTCTTCAGCACAGGGACAATGGTGTTGGTTTTGAAGCACTTCGGGACACTGGAGGTGTTCAGGGAGATGTTAAAGATGTCCGTGAAAACATCTGCCAGTGAAAACATCTGCCAGCTGATCTGCACATTCTCTTAGCACTCTTCCAGGGATATTGTCTGGTCCTGCAGCCTTCCGTGGGTTTACTCTTTCCAGAGTCATCCTCACGTCAGCCACCATCAGATGCAGTATTTGGTCACTAGGCAGAGTGATTGTCTTCCTCATTCCTGTGTTGTTCTGTGCTTCAAACCGTGCATAGAAGTCATTCAACGCATCTGCAAGGGAGGCGTTAGTGTCACAGGCAGATGCTGTTTATCTGTAGTTTGTGATAGCCTGGATGCCCTGCCACATGTGCCCCGTGTTACTATTCTCCTGGAAGAAGCTGTGTATTCTCTGAGTGTATGTGCGCTTAGCTACTCTGATGGCACGGGAAAGTTTGGCTCTCGCTGTTCTCAACGCGACTTCGTCACCTTCCCTGAAATCAGAGTCTTGGGCCCTCAGTAACACACGCTCCTCTCCAGTGAACCACGGCTTCTGGTTGAGGCGTGTATTGGTGCACTTGGAGACAGTGACATCATCAATGCACTTTGTGATGTAGCTGATTACTGATGACGTATACTCATCCAAGTTGATGTAGTCGCTGTAGGTTGCGGCCTCCCTAAACATGTTCCAGTCAGTGCTCTCAAAAAAGTCCTGAAGAGCAGTCATGGCTCCTGCTGGCCATGTTTTCACCTGCTTCAGAACCGGATCAGAGTGCCTGACGAGTGGCCTGTATGCTGGAATTAGCATAACAGAGATGTGGTCTGAGTATCCGAAGTGTTGGTGGGGCTCTGCTCGGTACTGGAAATATTTGTGTAAACCCGATCCAGTGTGTTTGGCCCTCTCGTAGCAAATTCTACATGCTGATGGAATTTAGGGAGCACTGACCTGAATCAGTCCATCTGGGTGAGTGTTTTGTATGTCCATGATAGCGCTGTACAACTCCCAGAGTGCATCTTTGGTGTTCGTGCTGGGAGGAATGAAAACTCCAATAACATGAATGGAGGCAATCATACATGGTAAATAAAAGGGTCTGCACTTCACAACAACAAACTCCACCAGCGGTGAGCAGTGGCTGGACACAAGCACAGAGTTCCTGCACCATTTCGTGTTGATGTAAACACAGACCACCACCGCAATTCTTAACACTCAGAGCAGCGACTCTGTCAGCTCGAACCGCAAATAGCCCATCCAGTTGAATGGCGGCATCCGGTACTCTTTCGCTGAGCCACGTCTCCGTGAATACGAATATGCAGCAGTCTCTGAATTCACGCTGGGTAATTTGCTGGAGTCTAATGTAGTCCATTTTATTTTCTATGGAGCAGACGTTAGACAGTAGTAAGGACGGGAGAGCGGGTCGTCTGGGGTTAGTTCTTAGCCTAGTACGGACTCCTGCTCGCTTTCAGCGCTTCCGCGTCCTCGTACACCGTTTCCCAGTGCTTCTCCTCCTGGCATTGGCCCCAGACCGCTGGTCAGAATATTGGGCTCCCGAAGTAGGCCGAGATCCCGTAGTGTGTGCAATAAGCCATCCTTTATCGTAAGATATGCATGATTGCTGTACCGAAGGAATGTCTGGCGATTATAGACCTGGACCTTAGTTGTTCCGACGTCCATAGCTTCACAAAAAACAAAGTAAAAAAGCACAATAAAAGAAAGCGCCTTGTGATCCGGAGAGGCCGCTGCAATCTACTGTTGCGCCATCATCTTGTTCGCCACTAGGCCCACAGTCTCCCCCGAGGTGCCCCACGTCACCAGGCCAGCAGTCTGCCCTGCAGTTCAGGCCCCAGCTCATTCCCGGGTACCTCTACTACTCAAGTCCCCGGCTTCTGTTGAGGAGGAAGGCCCCGTTTTGTTCTCCGGCTCTGTGTGGGCTAGAGAGACAGTTTTTCCTCCTTTAGGCAGCGGATGTCCCTTTTAGGCTGCTGGTGTGGGAGATGTTGGCAGAAGGGGACATGTAAAGCATGGATGGGTGCAGATCTTAACAGTGCCCTGGGAGCCCTTGCAGATTTGTCTTCCCTGGGGAAGGGTGGGCGTGGTTTATGCTTAACCATACCTGAGTAAACAGCTCTAGAAGCTCTCTGTTTGTTTGGGATAGCAGCTGCCATATTAGCTTGGTGTGGCATCACTTACTGTCAGAGTCTGTCCCTGCTCACTCATAGCTCTGGGCTCAGATTACAGCAGGGAGGGGGGAAAAGGGAGGGAGAGCAGAGCAAACTGAGCATGCTCAAGTCCTAGTCCTGGAAGTTTATGCTGAAAACAGGAAGTCTGATACCGAAGCCTATGTATACACAATAGAAGGAAAGACATGCTGAGGAGCAGCTTTACTTTGAGGGTTTGCTAGTGTATTTATATAGACCTTCTCCTTTAACTCCCTGCTTTCTGCCAGCCAGCCCAGGGCTCTCCGTTTCTGAGTAACCAATCAGTAAAATTAACATAGAGCACAAGGGCAATGATCACTTCCCCTCCTTTCTTTTTAATTTCTATTTAAATGTTTCCAATTTTCCCATCGCATCAGCCGTT
This sequence comes from Xenopus laevis, assembly GCF_017654675.1. Classification (NCBI taxonomy): domain Eukaryota; kingdom Metazoa; phylum Chordata; class Amphibia; order Anura; family Pipidae; genus Xenopus; species Xenopus laevis. The sequence goes on from NC_054380.1 coordinate 64,692,214, forward strand.
CAGATCAGGGACATGCATATAAGGGTCTATTAATTAAACCTCAATTTGTTTCTGGTCACGTTTTTAAAGGGGAAAAACACAAATTCTTAGAGGAACAAAAACTCAATGTTTTCGAGATTTATTATGCTCTGAAGATGCTTAATATTCAAATCCAAAAATAATGTAGCTAATATCTGTCAAAATCATGTAGAAGTCAATGGCAGATGGTCCCTTTAACAATTGAAACATGTTTTTTACTTTCTGGATTTGCAATAATTTCAGGCTGTTTGCACTGGTTTTAATTCGATAATCCAATAAATTCAAGTTTTTTTGGCAACAACTCGAAAAAGTCGAGTTTTTGTATCTTCAATTTGAAAAAGTCACACGTTTGGAATTGACACTTGATTTCGTTGTGCCTTTTTGTTGCACAGATTTTTTTGAGAGAAATTATTGGTAAATTAAGGGGATTCGGGTTTGGGAGTTTGGTCAATTTAGAAAAAGTTGTTTTTGTAAACAGGCCTCATAATGTCCTTCCTCTATATATCAAGACAACCCTATCACTTTGCACCAACACCAATTGGTCATTCCTTTATAGCAGTGCTGTCCAACTTCTGTGGTACCAGAATTTTTCTGGTCTACATGGTGGAGGACAGATAATGGAAGCCAGTGTTATCCCTGCCCTGTTTTTAGACCACACCCATTTTAAACCACACCCATGTTACCCCATGTCTACATTATAGCGCACCAAAAAAACAAATGGTTGGTGCTCACTGCAGATATCACACCATCTTGGAAAGTGTCTGCGACACTCATATGCTCAGTGGGCTCTGAGCAGCTGTTAAGAAGCTAAGCTTAGGGGTCATTGCAAATTATCAACCAAAAAATGTGGATGGCCTGTAATATAAGCTGTTGCTATAAGTCTGATTATTAGATTCTCGTACTCGTTGCACTGGTTTCTGTGCTGCCATGTAGTAATTATCTGTATTAATTACTAATCAGCCTTATATTGTGACATGTATGTTCTATGTGTACTGTATATTGTGAGTGGGTCCCTAAGCTCAGTAAGTGACAGCAGCACAGAGCATGTGCAGTGAATCAGCAGAAAAGAAGATGTTGAGCTACTGGGGCATCTTTGGGGGCAGAGATCTTTACTGCTAAAGGGCTGTGGTTGCCTTGGGCTGGTACAGAAGCCTAAAACATAACATACAACATTTCTACTTTGCTTCTCCTTTAAAGAAATGTTGCCAACAATTTTCTGCTATATAAAAACAAGTCTTTGTAAAAGAGGAACATATCTAATCTGTTTGTTAGACAGAGAGGCACTTTTTAAAGGAGTGAAATATGGTGTTCACATATTTAATTTTCACTTAAATTTACTATTTGTAAATCCAAATCTGGACCTCATTTACTTCTAATAATGCCTGCTTCTGTGCCCCCTGACATTGCCCCATCCATCTATAAATTATATTACAGGTCTTTTCCTGGGTTGGTAGAGGTCCAAGCCAATATAAAAGTGTGTATGTGTTCTATGCATTTCATATTTTGCTGTGTGCACTGTTGTTGTTATTTGTGTACATGGAAAGAAGCACCCAGCTTAGAAGAATCATTCTGTCATAAGCGTTTGTCAAATGCTGCAGTTTTACTTTTCAGCAAAGTTGCCTCTAGCTAGAGGAAGTATGTGGGCCTGTGTTTTTTTCAGGGGATAATGAAAACAATAACAAGGATGTTTATTTTAAAAATATTTTTGGAGTTGTTGTCTCACTAGCAGTTCAATTTTAATGACTGCAAGTATTGAAGGCACAAATTGACACATTTTACCCACAATGCAAATGTTTACCCAGTATTCCCATGACTGGGTTTGTGCAAAAGAATGCACAATGTATTTGATCTGGCATATGTTGTACCTGTAAATGTTATCGTAGTTGTATCAGCAGAAGTAGGAGAGCCTATAGGCATAGTACATAAATAAAACTCTAGTATTTTGGCACACTCTTGTGCAAAGGATAAGTACTAGTACGGGTGACTACTAACTGAGAATGCAGAATGGTGGTGGTCAGGGTGCTTTTCAGCTGGCTCAAATAGGCTGGCTGTTAGGCTGTGGGCACACAGGCTGAAAGGCTAGATGCTCTCAGCCTGCATATTGTTTCAGGCTGAGAGAAGCAGATCTGCTACCTGCCACTGCTACATTGATTTGAATCCGATCAGCCTGTGCACGCACACATACACAGCAGGAGTCAGCCCAAATATGCATAAGGAGGCATTTATCCACTTTGCTGTATCAAATCAAGGGAGCAGATCTGCTTCTCTAAGCCTGCAAAAAATTTCCAGGCTGACCACAGCCTGTGTGGTCATAGCCTAAAGCACTACAAATGCTATTGCCATAAATGTCTGTACAGTGAACAGCCCATATCTAAAGATGGCCATACACAGGCAGATTATCTGTGCGTGTGTGGGGGCTTCCGAATGGGTCCCCCGATCAGTATCAGGCCAAAAATCGGGTTTGATTTTTTTTCCTTTGATCGAGGAACGCATTGGCTAGTTGATGCTGTCCTACAACCCGTTGGCGCCCATTTGCTTAGTTGTAATCCGATCGCTGAACGTTCGGATTAACCCGATATCGTCCTGCTGTGAGTGGGCATATCAGGTTAAGATCTAATAGTGTATGGCCGCCTTTAATCACAAATTTTTGTTTAGCAGGTTAGGCTGGAAGGAAGAAGCAAATAGTAACTGTTAGGTCAATAACACATGGGGCTTATTTGGGTACTTTTAGGGCAATGGCTTTCCAATCAGCAGTTATGTAAATCACCGGCAAGAAAACATATGCAGCGTTTTGTTTTCCCGAAGTCTCCCAAAGTTTCCTCACTGCAGATATTAGTCGCTCGAGTAGAAAAGACTTATCATGGGTTAAATTTGCAAAGATCAGAGGAGGATAGTGCCTGTCTATATAGGTAGTCTGGATATAAGTAGTCTAAAAGTAGCCTGGAACCATTTCCTTTTCATACAAAGAGGAATTAAAGACAAACATACTGTATCTAATATCTTATTCAACATAATGGGCAGAATGGAAGTTTTTTCTAGTGCATTTTTTGTTTTTATGCTATGATAATTCAGATCTCTTTATACCTCTGCCTTCTCACTTCAGTCACTGCCTACTCTTTTGATCCAAAAGCCTGATATTAGCAGTCTAAAGATCTTAGAAACTTCCAAAGCAGACAATTTATATAAACTGCAAAATTGAACAGAGAAGTGACTGAGGCATGCTGGATCTTTGCCCTTGGCCCACAAGTTCATTAATGCAGCCCTGCTGTTTTATACTGGCCAGCTGCACATTGCATATCACTGATAAAGACTGTGCAGGCCACATAAGGATTCAGCTTTGGAGTGAAAAATTAATAAAATGACAGTTTTAACAGTAGTTTTGTAAGTATTTTCCTTATCAGTGCAAAAACATTGCTTATCACTCTGTTCCTTAACAGTGGTACATTTACATTTTGATAAAAAATACAAACATTAAGTCATGCTCTGATCACTGGCGGAAGAAAGGCCAAAGTTACCGAAAAAGGCTGAATACTGGAAGGCTATAACTACAAGAAAGAGAAATAAAAATAAAAGCCCTCCAGCTGTGAAGTACAACTCCCAGCATCCCTGAATGGTCTCTCTTATGCAACAGCTAAGTGCCACCCTTCCACCCCAAATGCCCTCTCTGCCCTACCTTAAACCCAACCTTAGAACCCACTGTCATTATCCTGGTTGCCTAGAAGCCTCAGGGGTTGCTTCACTTATTGTTACACCTATTGGTAAGCAAAAAAACAGCCTGAAACCAGTGAGTTGCATCAGAAAATAACAATGTCCAATACCATTTACATTATATAGATATATACAGCCAATATTTGTATGTAATGCATGTTCCTTTAACTGGCGAGGCACAAGAGCAGCAGTACACTGATTACATCATACCGTCATTCATCACAGGTTTATTTGCTCTGCAACCTGAACAACAATAAGGCCATTTCTCGCCAGCAAACACATCACTTACGCCTTTTCAATACCCTGTACAAAGTGTCCAGGCGCTGCCATATCATCGGCTACTTATTTAATCAAGTGAAGGTGTGTGGTTTCACACGGGAACAACACAGAACCTGCCAAGTGGTTCAAAGTTGAGATTTATTAGCACAAAGTTTAAGGAACGTTAAGGTTGTGTGTGTGCTGCCTACTACGATCTGCAACGGACACTCTGATGGAGCTGTCAAATGCTGTCATAAGTAAAATCATATAGGAAAATTATAGGAAAATTACCATCTTTCTCTGCCAAACGGCCACTGCCATCTTCTTTAACCAGCTTGATACCATTACGCTGCAGCAAAACAACCAGTGCCCTGACACCTTTTAAATCATTTTTAAAGGGCTTGCAAAGGGACCTTGAAAACTATCTTAAAAGGCAACACAATGCAAAAATTACTGGTTGGTGGCAAAAATATAATCAACCCCCAATGACACTAATTTCTATTTTGTTTAGACTTTCCTTGCAGTGAAAGGGATACCTGTGCAAATCAAAAGAGACAGCGGCATTACACTCAAATGGAACTGAAAGTAGTTTTATTATTTTTTTTTTTCATTTTATTACATCAGACAGTAACACGACTGTACAGTGTGTAAAACCATGTATAGTAATAATGCTTTGGTTTCTCCAATATTGTACTGAGAAGTGTAAAATGATTGGGGCATCCTGCTAAATGTGTGGGGTTAAAGTAGATAGGGACATATGCTTTTTTCATGGCAACCTGGACATTTTTACACACGAACAAAAATATTTTTTTGACCATGTCCATTTTTTGGCTACACCCTCTATTTACCATGTTCATTTTACAAAATTTGGCAGGTTATGAAAGTTTGAACACATTTCTGTGTTTTTTATGTGTTATTACAGTTTTGCTAATGAAGGTGACTTGCCCTTTAAGCTGCACAGTTTCCCCAAGAGACCTGTTTGTCTTAATTTGTTACAATTGTTTCTTTGCTTATCTTAAATTGTTACAAACGTATCTACGTGCACCTGCCAAATATTCTGGGTTCTCTGACAAAAGTCATTACGTTTCAGAAACTTTGTATCTTTTTCTGGCTGTTCAGAGCAGGTGATCAAAGAGAAAGTCAGGTAATTTCAGTAACAATCCAGGACTGTGGGTTCAGCTGTCAAAATTGGGACTGTCCTGAGAAAAGGGGCAGGTGAGGGCCAGAAATTCTTTTGTCTTCTAAAATTATTCCACTAACATGAGTTAAACCAGGTGTAAAGTGACCCCAAATAATGGTATAATGGAGTCAGCATCAGCAGCCTCAACGTCAGCTACTTCATAGAAAAGAACAAATATCCACAAAATCTCAGCATGAACAGTGTAATCCTATGTGAAACACCTCTTTATCTTGAGGGGCCTAAATCCCATATGAAAATCAATCGTTTTCTCTTTATACCAGCCTCAATAATGATCTGAAATTTCTCGGAAATTGTGCTCTAAAGTATGTGTTTGGTTGCATGGGTTTCATGGGCGTCCACATATTGGGGCAAGGGGGGCATTGCCTCCCCCTGGACTTGTACTTCATTCCTATCTTGCCCATGTGCATCTGTAATAGCACAGCCCAGGACCCTGAGGGAGAAGGTACTTACTCCACCACACAATAATCAGTGTCAGACTGGGACACTAGGGGCCCACCCAAAAACCTAAGTGTATAGAATCCCTTTTGGTGTACTTATCTAGATGCGCCAGAAAGAATCCAAGTACAGTTAGCTCATTCCAGTGCTCTGACATACACACAATAGGCTTAACTTGTTCTAAAGTGTAGTCACATTAACAATAGATATCACTTGCAAACAGAGATCAGAGCTAATGTACTATTCCATGTTCTGAAATAAATACCACAAGCAGTGCTGTTGGTTCCCTTTACTACTCGTAAAGATTTCATGATATTGAATATTTTAAGGTACTAACATTTCATTTCAGATAATTTGTTTCTCTCCTATGGCTGTATTTAAGTCAGATGCCACCCTAGGCACCTGACCTAAACACACCCCCTACACTGTGCACATGACATCACTTCCGCCAACCAATTGCCTGCATGATCCCTTTATCTATAATACCCTCATTCATACTGTATGTCTAAACTGCTGGTCCTGCTGTCATTTAACCACCCACAGTCTCAGTATTACACTGTTGCTTTATCAGCTTTTTACAAAGCGATAATGCGCTTTTAGCTTGTATAACCTTCCTCCATACAGTACAGATAGCTATGTTCAACCCTGTGTTCATTCCAGGAGTCTGATTCTCAACATCTGTTTCATAAAACCTCTATAGATTATAACTTTTTACACTAATAAATGGGTGTGATAAAAGCTGGGCAGTGTCAAGTCTTGCCTTTGTTATCATCATCTACTGAAGAGGCTAAATATTCAATTTCCATGGCTTCCTTAAACCAACACAGACCACCAGGGCCCTTATAAACTGTGGGGCTGACCCTTTTCCAAAGGCCCAAATGGAAGAGTTGTCCAAAGGCCAGTTAGGGTGAGATTTGGGAAGGATGTTTATTGGCTCTCAGTATTACATAGGTTCCTATAAGTCCTATGGAGGATAGTAGGACTGACACAGTAGTTATATGTTGTTTCAGTTTCATTGTTAGGAACCAAGGAGAGACATAACCAATGCGACCATTTCCTGCTCTATAAGAGCCTTATTCTAACTTCTCTCCCTCCCCCTCTATATGTTATCTCTGCCAAATCCCTAGCCCAATGCCCACAATAATGATACACACAATGACTTTGTGGTTAAAGGGGACCTGTCACCCTAAGAAATAATTTCAAATTCTTTTCTATCATGTTAGTTGAGCAAAATAAACTTTACTTACACTGTATTTACTATTTAAATTTGGTTTCCTTCTGTTTTGGAATTATACAATCACAGCAAGCAGGCAGCTGCCATTTTGTGGACACGGTTATTAAGGAAAATTGTGTATCACCCCAAAATCTTGTTTATGAACCAGAATGAGGGACCTAATGTCCATGTGCAGTGCGGTACACAATTATAGAGCCTGAGGAGGGAAGGGGGAATGTTAGGAGAGCAGTGACATCTAGGAAGTGCTGAATGGAAAGTGAAAGTAATTGACTGCCCCTCCTCTATGCCACGGGCATAGAGGCGGGGCAGGTAATATTTGATTGACAGTTTAGATATTTAAACACCTTTATAACATGTATGGATGTTTTAATGAAAAAAAAAATTGGGGTTCCATATTTAATTTGGAAAGGACTTTCATCATGCAGTTTTTTATGTGTAGATGACAGGTCCACTTTAATCTGTGTTATCCACAGCTTTATTAATAATTAGATAAACTGCGCTTTTTGATCGCAAGGAAAGCAAAAAACCTCTGAAAAGCGAATTTCCTTCACTAGAGGAAAAAAATTCCTTCCTGACCCCTTAAAGGTGATTGGATTTGTTCCCACGATCAATGCGCCACATTAAATTAAGGGAGGTGGAGGGGGGAATATGGTAAGGTAAGGGACTGCGGTGAAAGTATGAGAAAGAGAAGGGAATATGGCAGCATACACATGGGCACATTTAAGCCGCATGATGAATGCTGCATTCCTTTCCATTCCATTGGACCCCCGGCAGCCTGCAGACCCCGGCATTTGCAGTCTGAGGGATGGAATGAAAAGGAATGCAGGGTCTACCAAGTGGCTTAAAGGAGTTCCTGTGTATAACACCATATTTTGGATAAAGGGAAGGAACCACTAGTGAAACTACGGTGGCTAATAGCACCGCTGGTGAAAGTGCAGTGGATGAAAGGGGGGCATCACTGGTGGAATTGAGATGCCCCATACTTACTGCTGTTTCCTGAGGATGTGGTGCCTAGACTGAGGTGCATCGGTATTTGGTACCGAGGAAACTGCTGGTGGTGGTGGTATCATGTGCCGTGAGTTGTTCCGAGGACCATCTGTAAAACCAAACAAGATAACTCAGACTATGTATTGTATTACCTTAGAAAGTGATATCCCTGTAAAATCCTTATACAGGTATGGGACCTGTTATCCAGAGTGCTTGGTACCGGGGGGTTTCTGGATAACGGATCTTTCTGTAATTTGGATCTTCATACCTCAAGTCTACTAGAAAATCATGTAAACATTAAATAAACCCAATAGCATGGTTTTGCTTCCAATAACTATATCTTAGTTTGAATCAAGTACACAAACTGTTTTATTACAGAGAAAAAGGAAATCATTTTTAAAAAATTGGATTAGTTGAATAAAATGAAGTCTATGGGAGATGGACTTTCCGTAATTCGGAGCTTCTTGGATAATGAGTTTCCGGATAACGGATCCCACACCTGTAATATTTATGAGCACATTAAGCACAAATCAAGTGATTAAGCAAACTTAAATGATTGACCAAGTGTGGGAAAGAAAAGGATGGATTATATACTGCACCTGAATATTTCTCATTGTTCTTAATCAGTATGGCCTTGTTGATCTTCTCTAGGTCTTTGTAGAGGTGTTTCAGGTGGGCATTGATGTATCTGTAGTCCTGCCAGAACTCGTTCTTAAGGTGTAATTTCCACCATTTTGTAATCTTCACACAGTCCTTGGGCATCCACAGATCGTAGAGTGCAAACCTGATGTCATAGGTGATTTTGTCCCTGATGCACTCGAGATAAGGGCCCGGGAGTGGATCCTCAAAATCCCTGATCTCAAAGATGTCCAGATCAGGCGAGATCCACCGTGAGTGCTAGAAAATTTATGAAGCAAAAAAACATTGAGGTCAGGGCACACACTATGCTAAACCCTGTGAAATTTCTGTTTCATTGTATTTACACAGAAGATATGCCATGTTTAGCATTGGGTTAGCCCCACCTTTAACCCCTTGGATAACTTTCTCAACAGACAGAAAATATAATGAGGAAATTAGCTGTAAGCACCTTTACCTTTTCATGGCGCCACTTGTAGTAAAGCCTGATACTTGCAATCATGCCCATCTTTGATGTTCCTGTAATATAAAATAGAGATTTGGGAAGGCTAGAGTTAACGTAAAGATGTAAGACCCCCAAATAAACACAATAAAGAGCAGAGGTAAAAACAGCAGCATATTTACACCTTATTTAATAAGATGCCTTTTCATTCAGAAACTATGGTCTTAATATGGTTCCAATAAGAAACAAATACTTACTTATGTATATAGAATGCCCCTCCCCACCAGCTCCCTATGTCCCTATTTTAAGGCAATACCATCCCATTTTATTTGGACCACAAATCAGCCCATTATTTCTGTCAGGGCCCTACTTTCCTCTGGATCAGCAGTCACACAAAAAGGTAGACCTTGATGGACGTGTGTCTTTTTTCAGCCTCATCTACTGTGTAATATATATTACAGATGGGAACAGGGCCTTCATTAGAAATCACGGGGCCCCATACAACAAAATTGCGCCGAGCCCCACCCCAGATCCCACCCACTCCACATCACAGTTAAAAGACCACACAGACATCAGTGCCTAAAAAAGTAAACCCCCCACACACAAAAGCTATTGATGGTCAGGGCCCCCTTATAAGTTAAAAAAAAAAACACTGGAACCAGGGCCCCCATAAAAGTTTTTTTTAAAAAAGCATTGGCTCCAGGGCCCCTCTTACAAGTTAAAGAAAATTGGGGCCCCAAAAAATATTTTTAAAAAAAACATTGGTGTCAGGGGCCTATAGAATATTAAAATAATACATTGGTGGCCAGGGGATTAAAAAAAAACACAAATTGGTGTTCAGTAGAATTGAACTCATGGCTTCAGGACTTCAATTTCGCCTCCTTTTGTGACTTTGGGTCTTTTTGCTGCTTCAGGAGTTCGGCTTCGGCTGTTTGCGTGACTTTGTGTCCTTTGGCTGTTTGGCTTTTCGGCACTTCCGCATTTCGGCTGTTTGAAAAATGGCCACACAGCTCAGGCACTCTTTCAAAAGTGCAACACTGCTGGGCCCCCCTTCATGCCCTGGACACTTGTCCCCCCCAGTCCCCCCCTGATGGTGACCCTGGATGGGAAAATGCAGGACCCTTACCTTCCTCCAAATAACCCACAATGGGTTGGGCAAGTTGTTCTTCTGCTCCTGATGAAAGTTGATAGTCTTTAAAAAAGACGTTTGTGTTTCTTCTTTATCTCCTTCTGCTCCTGGGAATCGCTGAGAATCACTAGGAATCACTAGGAATTGCTCATATTTCACTTTATGGGGAGAGAAAGAGAGAGAAGAGATTGTGAACTGAACCGTCTCTGCCATATATATCTGTATATACTGGATTTCCCTTAATAGCTCAATACTGCGCTACTGAATATGGTTGTCCCTTATAAATACCCAGTAACACCAATCAGCAGCAACTTTAATAGAATGAAGGAGCTGATTGGGAGAGACAGGATTTATTGGTGCAATCAAGGGTCCTAGACACCCCTGCTGGTTGGTTCCTGGTGACACAATGCACAAACTAATAGTTAAATGAACACTTGGAATCACCCTCATTCATTTCTATGCCAATTGCTTTCACCAGGGCTAAATTAAATTGAATTTAGAAATGAACGGGAGTGAAGCTCTGATCAGTGCCCCTGCACCTATAACACAAGGCACCCTAATTCTAGGCATGTAACTATTGTTCTGGTTTGTGCTACTTGTCTTTCTTCTCAGGTCCTCCCTTACCCATCATCTACTCTAATGCTGAGACCACTAGGATGAGTGATGAGTGGGACAGTTGGCCAATGGCAGTTGGAAAATGGCAGTTGAGTAAATGGTCTCACACTTCAAAAGCTGTAACAAGTAAACAAGAAATACCAAACACACTATATTCTACAACTACAAGTCAGCCACAGGGGGTGCTGGGAATTGTAGTTAAGACACAGCTAGATAAGCACAGGTTTAGAGTCAGTGGGACAGCAAGTTCTCATGTTGTCTCACTCCCCTTAGCAATGGCACACAGGCAGATTTTGAGTACTTTGGCACACACAAGTTTAAGTGGTTTGGGAAGGGGCAGGGCAAGGCACCAGAAACCATTTTCATTGATCATTGAGTGTCCCCTTCCTTGATGTTGTACCCCTTTGTACCCCCTGATGGCTTATCACCAAAAATGCCCCCCCCCCTTTTCCAAAGAAATTGGAAAGACAAACTGATATCTCCAATGGACAATTTCATGACAAGCACCTTCCCAGACAATTACAATAGCAGGCAATGGTGGGGCAATTTTGGGAGCTTTGGCTCTAGACTAAAGTCCAGACTGGAATTTAAAAACCGCCCTGGCATTTGAGACACACAGATGCCCTCACAGCCCCCCAGCAGCCCAATAAATAGTGTTTGTCTATTACAGCACCCCCTTTGGCATTTGCCAGAACCCAAAGATTGCCAGTCCTGGCCTGGCTCTAGTCCCCGAATTACTATAAATCATGGAAGCCACACTGCCCAAACTATTCCATTGTATCATTGACTTTATGCCCCCCCCCATAAAGTCTGCTCCGCTTACCTCTGAATCCAGAAATTAAATATCTGTCACTTGTGCCTGAGCCGTTAAGTCACCTTCCCTGGCAGCTTTGAGCCAATCAGTGCTGAGCTGGGAGTGATGTCATCCTCAAGTAAGGCATGATATACCCGTAATTGGCAGCCAATCACATCAGTCACACACATGTGCATTTATGAAAATACAACAAATAGACATCAAACATGAGCAGTCATAGAACCATAGAAGCTGCCTACACACCAATATTACAACTAAAAAAATACACTTGGGTTAGGAATATAATTTTATATTGTAGAGTGACTTATTTGCAGTGTAAACAGTGTAATTTACAAATAAAAGATACATCTTGACAGAATCGTTTTAAATTAGGAACAGTGTATGGCAAATCCCCCTTTGAAAAATGTAAAGAGACTGGGTCTACTGTTAAGCAAGGCTTTGGAAGGTAGATACACAGAAAATGCACAACCATTATAACTAGTTAGCTAAAGGAAATTTATTTACAGCAAAGTCTGGGTTCTACTGTGAAAGAAGAATAAAGCAATTATTAGGCCCATTTACAATTTCATGCGCAAAGTACAATTGTGGGCGCAAGTCATCTTGCTTTTACTCATAATGCAATGTTTCCCATAATTCCAGTGTAACTGCACTTGCCACATTTGTGTCTGATGAATGGTCTTAATTGCACTTTGATACCAATCTGATGCAATTTCACTGAAAATTTGCAGGATGTCATCAAATCTTGCACTCAATGTCAAAATATATCTGTGACTTTCAGTTCAAACCTCTTGCCCCAGACATAAGCCTGCGCAGGTTCCTCCTCTCCTCTCCCTTCTACCTCTCCTCCTCCCTTCCACCACTTCTCCCTTCTGTAATCTGTGCAGAGAGGGGAGTCAGCAGAGAGTGATACAAGGCAACATTCTAACTTGCACTAGTGTGGCTAAGCTATTGGCAAAAAAAGCTGCATCGGTGGCTTTCCTTTTCCTTTAATTAGACAGTATAAAACTACTGTATATACCTTTGCTAAACATGAGTAAAACAGATAGGTAGTGATGGGCGAATTTGCTCCTTTTCGCTTCGCCGCAAAATTCGCGAAACAGCGAAATATTCCCGAAAAGGCGAAAAATTCGCAAAACGGCGCCGGCGTCTCGTTTTTGATGCCGGCGACCGTTTTTTTAACGCTGGCGTCCATTTTTGAGACGCTGCTAATTTTTTTTTGATGCGGGCGAATTTTAACCAGTGAATTTTCAAGGCTGTTTTGCGAATTTATTCTCCAGCAGCGAATAACGCAAATTTGCCGCGAATTCGCGCCTGGCGAATAAATTCACCCATCACTACAGATAGGTGTTGCAAAGTATGCTTTATATTGATGCTGCTGTATCCTTCAAGAGATACTGATATCAGAAATTAAACCATTTTTATATCTATCATAGTATCGGCTTTGTTTGCTACTTATCATTTTGCCATAAAGTATTTGCTTAAAGCTTTTACATTACCTGTCTGATGCCCCATGTTCCTGTATGAGTGGCTGCCATATTTGTGCAGCAGAAGTCCATTAGCATTAGAAACGTTAACCGACAGGCTGAGATGGGACAGTCAGGTTGGCAAAACAGTCAGGTGTAGGAATATCAACTGAAAATTATTTACAAAAACAGACCTCTCAGCAAAAAGCGATCAACATGACCTACAGGTACCTTTTAATGTACATTCATATTTTTAAAAGTAGTTTTTTATCTTCAGTATCAATTTAACTTATTCTGACTGTGTGTGGTTTACCTTTTAATTAAAATTTAGTGCGGTACATACAGTGATATTCTGAGTAATGGAAGGTAAACACAAAAACAATAAAAGTGTAGCCTCACACAGCAGCAGTTATTTGGCTCCCAGAGTCATTGATACATTTTTTAAGCAGTAAACCATAACAAACCCTAAGCTGCAGCTTTTGTTAGGCTGAGATAAGGAACTCGCTTTAAAGAGGACTTGTCTGTAAACTGGTAATATGTTTTGCTAGCTTCTCCTTCTTCAAGTTGCTTGGCAGAGCCAGGAAGTGCTAAAGATGAAACTTGGCATGAGCTTATGTTGAAAAGGGTGCAAATATTGCCTCTTAAAGGGATTCTGTCATAATGTGGTGCTAAGTGATGTGGGGGTGTAGGGGTTAAAGTACCAGCTTGGTAAGGAGCAGGTTGCAAGTTCAATTCATGTTTCTCTGGACGTCAGCCAGACATTTTGACTGGAGCAACGGTACTGCTAGATCAGTTAATGGGAACAAGTTTATAAACTTATTGCACGACAATTTTTTAGCACAGGTTGTTGAGGAGCCTACCAGAAAAAATGCTATTCTTGATTTAGTGATCTCAAATGACCCAGAACTTATAGCAAATGTGCAAGTCATTGAACCCCTGGGTAATAGTGACCATAATGTTATATCCTTTAATGTCTGGTGCAAAAAACAAAAATATACTGGGGCAACAAAAACCATGAATTTTGCCAAAGCTAATTTTAGTGCCTTGAGGGCTGCCCTACAGAGCATTGATTGGGGCATTAGGTTTTCAGCTAAAAACACAGAACAGAAATGGTTGTCCTTTAAAATGATATTAAATCATTACTGTTCTCAATTTATTCCCTTAAGGACTAAACGTAGAAGCTCTAAGAATCATCCTGTGTGGCTTAATACAGAGGTAAAGATGTTAATGGGAAAGAAGAGAAAGGCATTTAAAAACTACAAATCTGTAGGGACAGAAGCTGCATTTAATGAATATAAACACTGTAATAAATGTTGTAAATCAGCAATCCGGAAGGCTAAGAAAAGAAATGAAGAGTTAATTGCGGTGGAGGTGAAAACTAACCCTAAAAGGTTTTTTAAATATATTAATAGTAAAAAGATGCAGGTTGAGAGTGTTGCTCCATTAAATAATGGTACCAGTATGGTTGTAGCAGATACAGATAAGGCAAATGTGTTAAATCAGTTCTTTTCTTCAGTGTATACAATAGAGGAGTCTGGGTTCACAGGCTCACTTAATAACTGCACGAATGATTCAGCTCAATCTAGTCAGTGGCTGACTCAGGATATGATTCAAAAAGCTTTAATACAAATTAATGTAAACAAGGCTCCAGGGCCTGATGGCATACACCCCCGGGTTCTAAGAGAGCTTAGTTCAGTTTTAGACCAGCCCTTATTTCTGATTTTCTCAGATTCACTGTCATCTGGTATGGTGCCTATGGATTGGAGAAAAGCTGATGTTATTCCAATATTTAAAAAGGGATTACGATCTCAGCCTGGCAATTATAGGCCAGTAAGCTTGACATCTGTGGTGGGCAAATTATTTGAAGGCTTTTTAAGGGATCACATTCAAAATTTTGTCCTAATGAATGGCATTATGAGCAACAATCAGCATGGCTTTATGAAGGATAGGTCATGTCAGACGAATTTGATTGCATTTTATGATGTGGTAAGTAAGATTCTAGATAGTGGGGGGGCAGTAGATGTGATCTATTTGGATTTTGCCAAAGCATTTGATACTGTGCCCCACAAACGACTGCTTTCTAAACTAAGGTCTGTTGGGCTTAATGAAGTCGTTTGCACATGGATAGGAAACTGGCTACAGGATCGGGTACAGAGGGTGGTTGTTAATGGGACATTCTCTACTTGGAGTAAGGTTCTTAGTGGGGTCCCCCAGGGCTCAGTATTGGGTCCACTTTTATTTAACTTGTTCATTAATGACTTAGGGGAGGGTGTTGTAAGTAATGTATCAGTGTTTGCAGATGACACAAAATTATCCAGCCCAATTCATTCCATCCAGGATGTGGCATCCTTGCAACAGGATCTTGACAAACTGGCAATCTGGGCAGCTAAGTGGCAAATGAGATTCAATGTTGATAAATGTAAAGTCATGCACCTGGGATGTAAAAATATCCAAGCCACTTATACCCTTAATGGGACTGCACTAGGCAAATCCATTATGGAAAAGGACCTTGGAGTCCTTGTAGATGATAAACTTGGCTGTAGCAAGCAATGCCAGTCAGCAGCATCAAGGGCAAATAAGGTCTTGAGCTGTATTAAAAGGGGCATAGAGTCACGGGAGGAGGGGGTCATTCTTCCACTGTATAGAGCACTTGTAAGGCCCCATCTAGAATATGCCGTACAGTTTTGGTCTCCATCACTCAAACAGGACATTATTGTATTAGAGAGGGTACAGAGAAGGGCAACTAAGCTGGTAAAAGGTATTGAAAATCTTAGCTATGAGGAAAGACTGGCCAAATTGGGGATGTTCACGCTGGAGAAGAGGCGCTTAAGGGGTGATATGATGACTATGTATAAATATATAAGGGGATCATATAACAATCTCTCTAATGATTTATTTACCAGTAGGTCTTTCCAGCTGACACGAGGTCACCCATTCCGATTAGAAGAAAAGAGGTTCCGCCTAAATATTCGGAAGGGGTTTTTTACAGTGAGAGCTGTGAAGATGTGGAATTCTCTCCCTGAATCAGTTGTACTGGCTGATACATTAGATAGCTTTAAGAAGGGGTTGGATGGCTTTTTGGCAAGTAAGGGAATACAGGGTTATGGGAAATAGCTCATAGTCCAAGTTGATCCAGGGACTAGTCCGATTGCCATTTTGGAGTCAGGAAGGAATTTTCCCCCCTCTAAGGCAAATTGGAGAGGCTTCAGATGGGTTTTTTTGCCTTCCTCTGGATCAACTGGCAGATAGGTAGTTAATAAAAAAAAAAAAAAAAAAGGTTGAACTCGATGGACATGTGTCTTTTTTCAACCTTACTTACTATGTTACTATGTTACTATGTATTTTTCTTTATAAAGGAATGCAGAACACGAAAGTGATGTGGTGGCATAGGGGTTAAAGCGCAAGCATGTTAAGGAGATGGTTGTGTGTTTGATTCACAGACTGCTTTTTGGTTCTTTATATAGGAGCACAGAACACCAAGGGGCACATTTACTAAGGATCGAAGTGAATTTTCGAATTTAAAAACTTTGAATTTCAAACTAATTTTTGGGTACTTCGACCATCGAATACGCCTAAATTCAACTTCGACTTGTAGAAGTAAAAAAGTTTGACTTCGACACTTCGCCACCTTAAACCTGCCGAATTGCTATGTTAGCCTATGGGGACCTCCTAGAACCTATTGGCTAAGTTTTTAGATTGATTCGAACGATTTGACTTCGACTGAATATGGCCAAATTCGATTAAAAAAACTTCGATGCAATTCGATGGTCGAATTTCGAAGTTTTTTGCACTTCGAAATTCGACCCTTGATAAATCTGCCCCCAAGTATTCGCAAATTATGCACATATGTATAACTCTTGTGCATAGTGACACCTGCAGGCCATTTGTATAAACACCACACACAGTCAGCTATTCGATGTGGTGGCGTAGGGGTTAAAGCATCGGCTTGATAGGGAGAAGGTTGCGACTTCGATTCTCACTTCTTCCAACAGCTGGTGCTTTTCATGGTTGGTGGTATAGGGGTTAGAGCGCTGTTTTGGTATGGAGAAGCTTGTGCGTTCGATTCCTGCTGCTTTGCACATCTGTGGTTTGCTGACAGTTGTCTCACTTCTTTACAAAAGAGCGCCTGAAAGCAAATTTTTCGACATTTGTTGAAACCAGCTGGCTGTTGAAGTGGTGAAAGAAACTGACAAAATGTCTAGCCCCATGTCAGATTTCAAAATTAAATATCAAAAAATTTGTTTGCTCTTTTGAAAAATGGATTTCAGTGCAAAAGTCTGCTGGAGCAACACTATTAACTGATGCATTAAAAAAAACCATGTTTTCCCATGCCAGTATCGCTTTAATAGAACGGACTCTTGTTTCATAGCTTAATTCTTTGGCAAACATTTTCAGTGATTTCAGATAAAATGGAGGCTACAGAAAGAAAAATAAATGGCATTGGAATACACCTTAATGTTTGTTACAGTGTATGTGTGAGAAAGGACTTCTCTCAGATGTATTTTTAGACAGAGAGGAAAACATATGGAGGCTGTACACAAATAGTGCATCTTAACATAGTTACAGTAATGATAATGCTGTGCAAAGGGAAAACTGTAAGATGCTTTGACAATATTTCAGAAAGCAGTTTTACCATGGGCAGTAATTAGTAAGGTGTTATTTAAAAAGGCATTATCATCAACAGGACCGCCATCAGAAATCGCAGGGCCCCGTACGACAAAATTTCCTGGGCCCCTGGGCTGCACCCACCGCAAGCCCCACCTACAGGTCCGCCCTCCCCACCCCACAGGTCCGCCCACCACACAGTAAAAAAAAAAATATTGGTGGCTAGGGTTCCCACATGTTAATAAAAAATAAAAAGATATTGGTGGTCAGGGCCCCCCATAAAAAACATTTGTGTCCAGGCCCCCCCCATTAAAAAATATTGGTGGCTAGGACCCCACATGAGAAAAAAAAATTGGTGGCCACGGCCCCCCCACACACACATTATGAGAAAATTGGTTGCCAGGGCCCCTTAAACGTCCATGCCTTCCCGAAGTCAGCAGCTCTCAGAAACATGGGGGTCCCGACTAATCAAGTAAGTGTGGCGTGGCCAGGCCCCCCTTACCCTTGGGGCCCCCTACAACTCTCCCCCCTGCCCCCCCTGATGGCTGCCCTGATCATCAAATTGTAACACCTGTCTCATAAATCAGTATCTAGTACATAGTACTTTCTATACTGCTTAAAAGTATTAGAGTTGAAGCTACTGTTGAAGTGTAATAGCTGCATGAACCTGCTAATAAAGCACTGTTATACTCTACTCATCCTCGGCTACCAAAACATAACACAAACCATTATCTTACACTTTATGGCTGAGATTAAGCTTTGCAACAAAGCTCCATAAAATCCACTTTCTACATCATTGCACGATTATGGATTGAAATATTTTGTTAAAGCATATACTTTTGGTCCGATCTCTTAACAATGGGGGGGGGGTGTTATTAGACTTTTATGGGTGTAAAAACTCAAAATAATACCCCCAGTAGTACACCGTTTATACCCATTTAGTTTTCTTACTTTTCAATTGCACCTTCTTCTTGCAGCAAGACTCTATTATGGTGCTCTGCAGTCAGGTTGATCATGACATCACAGGCAGAGAAGCAGACCTCCTGATGTTTAGAATCCAGAAATACAACAAAGAACTTGTACACTAGACTGAAAACAAGAAAATCCATGTTTAACTGGACTGTTCAGAAAGCTTTCTTTGTTTAATCTTTGTTACAGCGTATAATGCTAAACCATAACCCAACCAGGGCAAACTGGCAATCTGTAGATTCTGGCAAATGTCACAGAGGTCTCCTGTAAGATGCCTGGACAGTCACTATTTATTGGGTAGTTGAGTGGGTAGTTTGAGCCTCTGTGGCCTTGAAATTCCAGGCCTAATTAGTCTTGAACCCAGCGGTTTAATGGAAATATGTTGATTTTTCTTTCCAGAGACAGTTCAGGCAAGTTATTCTGGAACAGAATACTGAAATGTAAAAGATAAGTATGGGTTGGTATTCTTCACAAGCAGTTTCTATGTGCAGATTAACTTTTGGAGAATAACAAACAAATGGGAGAACTCCTCTCCCATGGGTGTCAACTCACTAAAAAATAACTTCCCCTCTGGAGACATTGGAATTGCTGCAAAGTAAATATATTTTTCCACATTTTTGTGCAATTGCCCTGGATAGCCAAGTGTTTTACATGAGGCAATACCTACAAATGCACATGGGCAGGTATTTTTAGAATTTTGAGGCCAGCAGCAGTGGAGATTTCCTGTGTGGCATGTGCAGGGTATTTGGAATCCCCCCTTGCACCAACTCCTCGATAATTTAGGTCCATAAATTTTAGACAGGTAATTTCCTTATCTGCAGTGGGTTTCAGCTCCGTTGGAACATGCAGCAATGTTAATTCTGTGCAGTGTGTAAGTCCACCTTTTGGATTGCATTAGAACAACATCATTTGAACTGTAATAAGAGATGCTGTATAATATAAAGTGTACTTTTTTTTAAAAAAAAGTACAATGTAATAAAATTATATGAAAATGCAAATTGGGGCAAACTGCAAGAAATTCCAATTAACAGACTTTGAAAATATTTGCCACAAAACCTTACACTGTGCATTTAAAAAATAAATCAAATTTTTTTGTCTACCAGGTTTATAAATGGTTTCTCCACAATTCACAAAGCAAACTATAGATTTGGGGTTACTCATGACTCCTATTTAGCAGGGACTGTTCTTTATCACCATTATACGGTACAAACTGTCCCTTTTCTACTCATAAAAACCTGCCACTTTCCAACACAATCCATACATACTATGCATGCTAAACGTATTTTTGCCCACAAATAATGATAGCAGTAAAGTGACCAGGATCTGAAGGTTCTGCATTAATAGGAAAGTCATATAGGAAATAACAACTTGGGAACAGAAAAAACAAGCACACAATCAAACTGATATGTTGAGCTGCCAGTAGCTGCAGTCAAACAGGTTTCTGTTCCTTTGTTCTTTTTATGGTCTTGAGTCAGCTCACCTGATTTTAATTAGCCAGGGGCAAAATATGTTAAGGAATATTGTCATCTGAATAAAATGTGGTTAATATAACCAGTGTGCAACGCATAATGTTTTGTAATGCATACTTGTAATAAACTGTTTACTGCTGAAGAAGCTATACTGGGTTTTCCTTTACCTTTTCTACCTTTCTGGCAAAACAACAGCAGCACTATGTTGATTTAAGAAAAGTAATGAAGATTTATGCACAGAATTAAAGCATATCTGAAAAACTCTTTTATGGATAGGAGAGAGGTAGCTAGCTAGATATGGGCTTCGTTGTTTCCTATGGCAGGCATAAGCACTAAGCACATAAGCCTCCTTTCACATATTCGGGCTGACCTCAGCTTCAGCTCTGCTGTGTGTGAGTGACCACACACAGGCTGATCAGGTTCAAATCAATGGAGCAGGGGCACTGAGCAGATCTGCACGTCTCAGCCTGCAAATATACAAGTTGACAACAGCTAGAGCCATCAGCTTGTGTGCCCATAGCCTAAATTGTCTTGAAGTAACTGCTAATCTCCTGCTGTGAAACAGACCTCATCTGGTGTGACATTCCTGCTTAGTAGTAGCAGAACAAATAGCTCCATCAAACACTGGGAATTGGCACTCCATTGGACAGTATGGACCCATCAGTGATTATTACTGGGAAATTCTCACTATAGTGTTTCAAGACAATAATCTCCTGACCCATAAGTGCACTGGCAAGGTCTAAGCAATTCGACCTTGCAGAAAACTGCACCGGTCCGGGGTTCTTCCAGCGACAGAACAATCCTCTTCCTGCTTCTTCGCTCTTCAAATTTTTCCCGGGCAGAAGCATGCGCAGTGGAGCTAAATAGCTGACTTTTTTTTGTTAAAGTTCGGCTTTTCAATCTACTGCTCATGCACAGCTATGAAGAAGCAGGAAAAGGATTGTACCGTGGTGCTTGCTGGAAGAACACCGGGCTGGTGCAGTTTTCTGCTGATAGAAGCACCAGCCCGGAGTGTCAGGTAAGTAAATATAATCACTTGGGGATGCCTAAATTTTGACACCCCAAGTATAAAATGACATCCCTTCTCCTTTAAACTGCATCATTATATGAGATAGTATACTTCCAGTATGGTGAAGCAAGTCTGGATCATGTTTGCAGCATTTGCTTATATCATGAATGTCAAACGACTATCTCTTGGTAAACACAGGGAAACCATGTCATGTATACTCTTTTGTCAATGTGCCGTAATACAATGTACAAAATATGCTTTGCATACTGTATCTGTAAGTTTAATGTTATCTGAAACTCACCATTTGTTCCATTATTAAACTGCATACATTTTGATAGCGAGAGAGGTTGCCTAAAAGACCCGTGCCCTTCAAGTATCCCATCCATGTTGTTGCAGAGTAATAATTTCAAAAGCACTTAGGAAGTAAAAAAAGTTACACTTCATTTTGATTTGAACTAGAAATACAAATGCACATATTGCACTGCCATAAACTTCATCCTACAGAGGGCCCACATAACAGGATTATAAAAACAAATTATATTTCACTTTCAATAGGTGAAGTAATAATACAATAATCATGTACAGGACAGAATGACAATTCAGTGAGGTTTAAAAGATTGTATTACGTTGCAAGCTCTTTAGGTATATCCTATTTCTCAAATTCAGTTTGAGACTCTTATTTACTAATACCACCAAGTATGAGGATGAGGATAACTCATCTCCCTCGTTTTCAACAACTTCTTAATTATATAAGATGGTTTAGAGTTGGGCTGCATATCGTAGGAGTAGCTGTTTAAGAAGGCCAACTCATAAGGTCTCCAGATCCAAATCAAGTGGTTTCCAATTAAAACATGTTTTCATAGTGCAATTCTAAACAAACCAGCCACAGGTTTGCTTTTGCAACATTTGAACACACATTACATATATTATATTAGTGATAAATAAATTGGCTTCTACCTGACATCACCAGACGGTGTGGGGCATGCAGGCAAGAGTTTATATACAAGCAGGAGGCCGTCAGGGGCAATTTGCACCACAGTAAGGTTGCAGGTGGGGTGGGACGTGGACAAAGTTCAGCCCCCCACCATCCCAGCCAAAGATGTGCCGAACTTGCACACCACTTATTACAACCACAACTCCCTAAAATATGGAGTTGTATAAGTATGGAAAATTATATATATATTACCCCACTACAGCTTCATAAAATGGAGACTATAGACAAAAGCTTATTGCCCTAAATGTAGAAATCATAAAGAAAACTCCATACATGTGATGTGTACAGTACATGTTCTTAAATAGCCATTACTGGAATAAGGTGATGAAAATAATTCAAGATAAAACTACCTTTTGCTAAAATCCTGCCTCCCCAAATTTGTTTGCCGGCATAATTGATGAACTAGTCCCTAGTAATGCAGAACATGATTTTTAGAGACTGGCTCTCCCTCAATGAAGCACCGGTCTGAGTAAACATGAGATTCTTTACCTCTAACTTATATAGTTAGAGGTTGCCCTACCAAATATAATAAAATATGGGCTGACTGAATTGCAGCTACCTTTAAGGAGAACAGAAGGCCTGCACCTGCTACTGTAACAGGCACAAGTGCTTTCTTTATAGGGCCTAAGCACTTCAGCACTTATACCTGCCCCAGTGAGCCCAACAGATACACTTTTAGAACTACAAGAAAGAAAATAACAGTGTACATCTAGATTTATTGATCAGAAAATAATTCCATAGCAAAAGTCAGTGAGTTTGGACAAAAAAGATTAAAAAAATGATCAAACAATACATTTTGCATGTAACAGAGATCATAGAAAGGACATCTACAGGAAGGACTTCCATTTAGAAATCTCTAGCCTTTTCTTTGTAATGACAGAAGTGTCATCTTAAAAAAAAGATGAATTGTTGACTGCAACAGTATTGATCATCAGCTCTTCACATTCATCAATCGACTTGTATTCTGATGCAGCTAAGAAAACAGCATATTAGAGCAAGGAAAATAAAAGCTGAAGTGTATAATTCATGCCGACATTGACTAAACAATGATTTAGCCTAGCATATTAAAGAATCCTTTGTTATCCATGCACAACTTTTTCAAGGTATCATTAAAAAAAATCTAATGCTCTTCTTCAATTTAGTAAAACATCTCTACAGTCATTGTCTTTAATGCATGGAAAAATACATAGAAGGGATCAGATAAACAGAAATAGGTCAGGGAAGTTGAGGGAAAATGATGTGGTTATCTACAGCATTTTGTTATGAATTTGAAACAGGTTTATGCAGTCTTAGGGTTAGTTCACAAGAGGAGATTTTGTCACCTGGCGACTAATAGCCTCGTCTTCTGAGCAATAAACCCCCCCGAACTGCCTCATTGTGTCTTTCCATAGGCTATAATGAAAAGTCGCCTGCGCTAAAGCACACGCGGCGATGCGTTTTCCGTAGTCACCTGAAGTTGCCTCATGGAGGAAACTTCGGACGATTTCGAAAAACGAATCGCTGCGTGTGCTTTAGCGCAGGCGACTTTTCATTATAGCCTATGGGAAGACTCGCTGAGGCAGTTCGGGGAGATTATCGCTCAGAAGACGAGGTGATTAGTCGCCAGGCGACAAAATCTCCCCGAATCTCCTCGTGTGAACTAACCCTTATGTAGTCAGCATACATTTGTAAATCCAAAAGAAAATGCCATGTGTAAGAGGCCTTGATTCAACACTTCTAACAGAAATTTGATAATCCACATATGTGGTCATAAGTAGTTTATACATATATCCCAAATATCAGCCGTGTGTGGCTAGAATTACTAGTAAAATGTGACAGTCACTCATCTAAATAATCATCAGGTACAATGTTTTTTTTCACCATCCATTTGAGTAATTACTCAAAATACCTTTTTTAAACGTTTATGATAACAATGAAATAGTGGGTTGAGAGAGAGGCAAGGACACATTTAATTAACTGCAAAAAAAATCCTTTCAGAGGTGAAAATATTTATTTTGCCTTTGGGGCCCTTCAGACTACTGTGTTTTGTATGAGTGACAAGCACTAGTCAATTACGCAAATTGCACATAGATCAGGCACCCAGATTCAAATTGAGAGTTAATTTCCCAGCCAGCTAGTGTGATAGAGTTCAGCTCAACTCACTGACTGAGGAACTGACTCTTGACAAATAATACTGACTGGAACAGCTCTTACTTATCCAAGCGACTTTCACTCACTGAGTGTTTCACCATTTTATCTTACTGGTATTTACTGATATCTTTATCCATTCATCTACCAGTTTTCTTAAGTGTTTGCCATCAGCTCAAGTGTTTGCATATTTGCAAAGATTAAGAAGCATTGCAGCAACTCAGTAGGTGTGTTTCTATACTGTGTGCGTGTGTGTGTGTTCTTTGTTGCCTGAGTCCTGCTGCACAGGTAACATAGAAAAAACTTTATTGGGGTACTGTCTTTAATACTGCTCTTCAGGAAGTGGTCATACCTTTCTCTTCCTCATTTAATTAGGTCAGTGTAATTGATTGCAAGGCACAACATTATGCAAGTCTTGGTGTCAGACTTGCTGTAAATTTCATGTAACCTTAAGCAACATATGCTGATAAATGCTTTAAGTTCCTCTCCTTTCTTTTATGTTTTATGCTTAACAGTAATCATCATTAAAAGTAATGGTAGGTTGAATATTTTGTACAAAATTACATGCAAACATTTAACTCAGACAAACATGAACAATTCTGCTGCTTGGGTATCTCTATACACCACAAAAACAATATAATATCAGAAATCCGCAACTGGCCATGACCACTTACCAAGAATTTGCATTAGAAGAGTAACACAATCCCGATTAACAGCCAGTTCAGCACCCACGATGGCATGAATACACAAGTTGGCTAATGCCCTTATTAATTTGATTAGGACATCTTCAGTTTCAGAAGGTTTTTTAAGCTCATCTCTTTTTGATTGGCTATAGTCAAGTTCATAGTAAGGGGCAGATTTAGCATAGGTTGAAGTAATTTTTGGGTACTTCGACCATCGAATAGTCCAACTTCGATTCCAAGTTGAAAAAAACTTCGAAATTCGAATATCGAAATTTATCATGTACTTTCTCTTTAAAACTTCGACTTCGACCATTCGCCACCTAAAAGCTGCCAAAGTGCTGTTTTAGCCTTTGGGGGACCTCATAGAACCTGTATGGAGGCAATTGGGGGAGTTTGGGAGAAAGAAGGTTGAAGTTAAAGTCAAAGTAGATCGAAGTAGCGATACTTTGAATCGTACGTTCCGAAGAAGGCCCACTCCGACCCCAAAAAACTTCAACCACCATTCGGTTGGTCTTTTTGAATTCGAAGTTCGAAGTTTTTTACCTTTGATAAATCTGCCCCTAAATGTGTAACAAATGTAGCATAGTTTCAATACTTCCTTGTTCTTTATAAAACAGTTCAAGTGTCTTGTTATTCTTAGGTATCAAGTTTCCAAGGCTAAAAACAATGCAAACAGCCAGGTCCTGAAAAAAAGGCACAATAATAATTATTTAAATATATAGTTAATGTAATGGTTTGGCTATAAAAGCATGTTTAATGGGGTTTTTAGAACTGTATTTATCAAATGGTGAGTTATAACTTTCACCCATTGATAAATACAATTCTAAAAATCCCATAGCAATGAACAGAACATGAGTGAGTTTTTATTTATGAACCTCTAAACTCACATCATGATAAATCTGCCTCTATGCGTGTTTTAGCATACTTGAGGTGGTTTCAAACCTCAGAAAATACCCTACTATAGACAATGCTGAGAATTATCTCTGCTACATGGGGAAGATTTACTCAAGGGTGACGTTTCGCTAGTGATACTTCGGCAATGCAAGCAATTGAAAGAGAAGAATTGATAGCCTTCATTTCTGCCTAGCGCAAATTCGTGGGTCTTGCACTTAGGTTAATTTGCATACGCCGGGAAATTTAAAGTTGAACATATATGTTGCAGCAAATACATTACATTACACAATTCCAGGGAACCTAAATAAAGAAAATGTAGTTTTTATAATGCCCTACACATGAGCCCACTGTATAGTTAATGTTCCATATGTAAGAAAATGTATGGGGGAACCCGGTTACCCAAAAACATTTTTAAGGTCTTTTGTAGGCTATCACTCTGAAAAAAGGAAAAGACGCCAGCTTTTTTTGGACTTAGAAGCTTTTTCCACTAAAAAATATGATGTATGTAACAGAAGATTGAAGATCTATGCACTCCAGTGCACTTTGCCTGCTCTGAGCTGGCAAAAGCATATCTGGCGAAAGAGGTAACGTTCAGTAAGATCCACATTTCATTGAATTTGCAGGGTAACGTCCATTCGCCAGAGCGAATTGTCGCCTGGCGATACAGTGTGAATGACTGATATCGTCTATCTCTTTCGCTAGCGAAGTGACGCCTGCGCCCGTTAGTAAATTGTCCCTGCGGGCGGTAATGCTAGCGAATTGATGCTAGCGTTAGCCACTTCGCCCTCGAGAAAATCTGCCCCCATGTTTCATATTCCTAACAGTGGCAAAGAAGCAAGGTATAAAAAGGATGCAGACCCTTCATGACAAAAATATCTGTGTCTGACTCCTATGATAAAAAACCACAAGAACCATTTTTGCCTTCCTATGGATCAACTAGCAGTTAGGCAGGTTAAAAAAAGTTAAAGGATTGAACTTGATGGATGTCTGTCTTTTTTCAACCTATGTTTCCATAATGCAGATTTCGTCTTGTATGGTACCTCTTTGGCTTCTTATATTATTATGTATTTATATATACAGTATATAGAGATATTTACGTATTTAGTGTTGACAGTGCTTTATATTCGTATAAGACAAAACTCATGTTTAAAGAAACAGTATGGGGCCGATTCACTAAGCTCGAGTGAAGGATTCGAATGAAAAAAATTCGAATTTCGAAGTATTTTTTGGGTACTTCGACCATCGAATTGGTTAAATTCGTTCGAATTCGAACGAAATCGAACAAAAAATCGTTCGACTATTCGACCATTCGATAGTCGAAGTACTTCCCCTTTAAAAAAAACTTCGACCCCCTACTTCGGCAGATAAAAGCTACCGAAGTCAATGTTAGCCTATGGGGAAGGTCCCCATAGGCTTGCTAACCTTTTTTTGATCGAAGGATTTTCCTTCGATCGTTGGATTAAAATCGTTCGAATCGTTCGATTCGAAGGATTTAATCGTTCGATCGAACGAAAAATCCTTCGATCGATCGATCGCAGGATTAGCGCTAAATCCTTCGACTTCGATATTCGAAGTCGAAGGATTTCAATTCGAGGGTCGAATTTCGAAGTATTTTTAACTTCGAAATTCGACCCTTAGTGAATCTGCCCCTATGTGTTTTGTATTTACACATCTAGTAGAAATTAGAATTTGGGTAGCAAGGACGGGTGGGTTGATTCGAGAACAGAGTCAGGGAGGATCTCATTCACTAAATTTCTGGTTTAAAAAACAGAATTCCGGCTCTTAACGTTATCAATGGCAGCTTTTTCTTGCACACTGGCAACTGAGTAAAGGTAGGAGTGGCCCTGTATATATGTAGCAATAGACAAGCTTGTGGATCCAAACAGTTTAATGCAGTATAATTAATAATAAGTTCAGAGTCTCACACCATTTTTAGGAAGTGACCTATAATTATGAACCTGTTCATAAGCTGTGACTAGATGTGAGAGCACAACAATGCCTTCTGCTGCACAAACAAATAATGTGTGTGTGTATTTCCTCATTGCCTAAAATTGGCAGAGGGGGAGAGATACAATTTACATAGCAATTGTCTGCAAATGTAGGTGCACCTAAGTTGCAGGTTGTTGTCACTTAGAAAAGCAGTAGTCAGTATCTGTTAGAAGACAAAATATATAGGCACACAAAAAACTGTAACTAGTTGTGTTTCACTGACACAGAAATCCTACATTTACATATAACCCAAAACCACATACTGTATGTGAGGCAATTCTAAATTAAACACTAACTGAGCTACATAACTAGCAAGAATAAATTATCTGTCCTGCTTCTCTGGATGTTTGTTCAGCATAGAAAAGAGCAGAGTGTAACATCTGCAGCAATCCGCTAATTATACACAGAAAGTTTGCTAGAGGATAAAAAAAAATCACATCATCATATGGAATCAATTTTGACACAAAAATAATCTTTTTGTGTCATTATGAATATGAAGTGTTAAAAATATCACGCTAGCTGGTCTTAAACCACATGGATGTACATAAATATCAAGCTGTGCACTCGCTCGCTATGCACATGCGTAAACCCTAACATGGTCTCCTGAACTGTGGATGGTGCCCTTTAAGAAACATTTAAATTATGCTGCTATACACATGTTGAAATTAGGTTGCAATACATCTGTAAACCAAATTGGTGCAAAGTGCCTACCTTACCACAGATGAAAAAAGTTGACCCAAGCTAGGGCGATACAACATATGCTCTTACAGAAATTAAACACTAAAGCTGGCCATGCATTATCTGTTCCTCTGGTGAGGTTGACCCAATTTGGCCACTAACATGCTAGGCCAATATAAGATCATGTGATTCCGGACCAATGATTATATCATAATGGGGCCAATGCAGGCCCTCTTTAAACAGGTGCCTACTGGGCCTGCTTGATTTTCATTGCAGCAGAGGCAGTGAACATGCCCAGTATGCACCTATTTGAGGTCTTCATAGTCAGAGATAGAAGCAGTGATCAGGAAGCAAAAGGGGCAAAAGAGTGCATATTAAACAAAAAAAGTGTAGTGGAAGCATAAAAAAGCAAAAACACTCCTTAAAATTTGACTTTGTCTTAGTAGTTTGTTAAGCAATAGACAGCTACCACAATTACAGCAAGCTCTCTGATGAATACAGTATTCTGTTGTTCATCCAAAGAAAGCCTAAAACAATCCAGACTAAACAAATAGAGGGCACATTAACAGGTGCTCTTGTTTCAGATCTAGTAAAATACAAGAGGCCCTCAGCACTAAACCCATTATCAATATATTTAAGACATAGAGACATTTTGTGCATACAGCTACTAAAAAAATGCCTTACCCTTTAAACAAAACAGGCATTGTTTGTCCATATATTGCAATATATTTAAGATGGCCAATTATGTCAAAGTCATCCTATATCTGCCCAGTCCTTTCATATAAAAGTTTCCAGGAGACATTAGTGCAGATGTCCTTATCCGAAACTTAGTGCTCCGGCACTGCACATACTGTAGTTCGGGTAGTGCATTACTGGCAAGGAATATGGGCCTTGATTGGGAAAGATTTCTTAGAGTTGCAGTAAGCTGTAAAAAGAAAGCCAAAGAAAAATAAAAAATGCAAACATATAGAAACACAGTCCTTGTTTAAACTAAGTATTGTAGGACATTATCATAGCAGGTGTGTTGCATTAATCTCTACACAAATGTGTTACACTAGAGGTATAAGATGTACTCTATACATCACTGAACAGGAATATAAGGCATGGTCAGGGGCGATCCTGGCCCCTCCGCCGCCTGAGGCAGCAGCAGTTGCTGCTGCCCCCCCTCCCCCGGCAATTTGCTCTTAAAGTACCAGGAGCAGCATTTTTGCTGCCCCTGGTACCTAGTGGGGTGCTGCCTCATTGGCGAAGCACCCCTGGGCATGGTTAATGGATTAAAACCTACCAGGTCATCATATATATGTGATTTCAATGTTATATAGATTATAATATGAATTAACGGTTCATCTGATGCAAAACTTTTATGAGGAGTTTGGCATAACTGGTGATTAGTTATATTAATAGGATCATTTTCATCTTTGGTCTTGTTTGTTCCTTAAAGGAGTAGAAATGGTAAAATTACTGAGGGGTGGTGCCAAATATTAGCCACACCCTAGTGTTTATAATCACTTACCTGAGACCCTTGCCCCACTGCTCCTGCACCAGCTCAGGGTACCTCTGTATAAGAGCCACACATCAATCTTCTTCTGCTTCTTTGATTTTCTCTGCAGTCTCAGGCTGGGAGCCATGCGCAATAGAGTGAAAAAGTAATTTCTTGTTTATAAGTTTGGCATTTCATTCTACTGTGCTTACTCACTCAGTACTGAATGTAGAGAACATTTAAAAGAAAGAATAAGGTGCAGGTGCAGCGCTCCTATAGTAGTGCCCTGGGCCAGTGCTGTTTTCAGCAAAGAAGAGTACCAGCTCAGGGTCTCAGTGAAGTCATTATATCTTTCCTTTTCCTTTACAGGATGTGTTAAAACAACTCCTAAAATTCTCCATAATAAGCCAAGTTACATTGTGCCTTGTGTACAGGCAAAAACAGGGTAATTTGTCTTTCAACATGAGATTTGGTGACTGGGATGATATACTAGTTAGCTCAGTACCTTTTTTAACATTCCTAAACTAAGCAATACAAATAAGAGCATGAAAAGCATCACTTTTCTTTCCACATTACTTAACTGACTGGAATAATCAATAAACCTCCACATTCATATTTAAATGGAAATTGCTATTTTACCTATTTACCAGACTCTATATAGATATTTTTTATTCACAACATGAAGTGTTCAAAGAGGATAAAATAACCCACACTACCATGACTTACAAAGTCAGCAAAGAAAATTTTATGAAGCAACCTGTTCAGTTAATAACAAGCTAATACTATTAATACATTCTCAAATCATTGTTTGCGTATAGACACAATACCTTAGCAATAAGTGTCACAAACAGCGGGCCACTAAAAGTAAATCACTCTTGCTCATAAATAGGCTAAGACAAATAAACTATGTAGAGGGTAAATCCAAGTATTATCAAATGGCACTCAATCCAATATGCAATATATGCAACATGCAATCCTTGTGAATATTTAGAGATCTTATACTATGTATTGAGACAAAGTTTTACACAGTAACATGTATTATTCTACATATGCGTGTAACGGGCTTCATTAATAGAGCCTCATAAACTCTTATTGTTATGTTTTGGTAGCCAAGGATGAGTAGAGAATAACAGTGCTTTATTAGCAGACTCATGCAGCCATTACACAACAGTAACTTCCAACTCTATCACTCTTAAAGGAACAGTAACATCAAAAAATAAAAGTGTATTAAAGTAATGAAAATATAATGCAGTGTTGCCCTGCACTGGTAAAACTGCTGTGTTTGCTTAAGAAGCACTACTATTGTTTATATAAATGAGCTGCTGTGTAGCAATGGGGGCAGCCATTCAAAGGAGAAAATGCTCAGGTTACACAGCAGATAGCAAATAAGCTCTGTCTGTCTAATGGTGTTATCTGTTATCCATGTGTTAATCTGTGCCATATAGCCATTTTTCAATTTCCGCCATTGCTCCACAGCAGCTTGTTTATATAAACTATAGTAGTGTTTCTGAAGCAAACAGATCAGTTTTACCAGTGCAGGGCAACAGTACATGATATTTTCATTACTTTAAAACACTTACATTTTTTGGTGTTACTGTTCCTTTAAGTAGTCCTCGCTGGCGTCTCACTTCAAGTAGTGTAGTAAATTTAGATTGTCCTTGTTTAAGTAGTCCAGGTTTCTTAATTCTGACTAAAGATCCAGGTTGAAAGTGCACTTTTCTTGCACCACGTTTTCTGTCAGTATAAGCCTTGCATTTGGCTTGTTGACGTTTGACAATGTCAGCAGTAGACGATTTTGTAGACACAGTATTTTGTGGAAGTTTGATGTCTGCAACATGTAACTAAGTGCGCATCTGTCTGCCATGTAATAATTCAGCTGGAGAGGATTGGGTTGCTGCATGGCACGTTGCTCTGTAGCTATGTAGGAACTCTTTTGTAAATACTTTCCAAGATTTCCCAGTAAGATTTGCTGTCTGTAGTGTTTCTTTCAGACTTCTGTTGAATCGCTCGATTTACAGATTTAGGTTAAAAATCTCTGTTTTTCATCATCATTTTAGTGAAAGAAAAGTGTAACTTACCACTAGAATTAACTTCTGATTTTGAGCTTTGAGAAGGAGCCAGCATTTTAGGATGGGACCGCTTTGAGACAGCTATTGTTTCTCATTTTCTCATTGTTTTCTCTTCAGTAAGACTAAAATCCTACTTGGGTGCTATTCCAATGTATACCTCTAGATGGGGAAGCACCTTTAGCAGTGCAAACACATCTGTCTGCAGAGGTGTCAGGTAGCTGCTATCTGGTTAGCTGCCCATTATTCTTTTGATGGGCTGCTGATGCTGATACTCCAACTTGCAGTGTAGCAGTAAAGAGTTACTGAGATTTATCATAGCAAAAGTCACATGACTGTTGACACCTGGGAAATGGACATCATATCATATCTAGCCCCATGTCAGACTTCAAAATTAAATATAAAAAAATCTGTTCTTTTAAAAAAGAGATTTTAGTGCAGAATTCTATTAACTGATGCGGTTAGAAAAAAACATGTTTTTCCACAACATTATCCCTTTAAGCTGTGTAAATCTATATTGGTTTTGACTTTTAGCAGACTTATGGTATGGAGATTCAAATTATGGAAAGATTCCTTATCCAGAAAACCACATGTCCTGCGCATTTGGGATAATAGATCCCATACCTGTATGAGGAAAAAAAGTTTGTCTCTGTACATATATAGTTCGCTTTAGGAACACTAGAGCAGATTTGCTAGCATGTTTTGGTTTGTCAGGTTAAATCTTAAACATGCTTTATTTGTAGGCCTTCCATATAAAATTATGATGACATTTAAAAAAACAGCCTTTTCAGACAGCTCTTGGGCTGGAGAGGGGAATCGCTCCCAGCCATCAAGCTTATTTACAATACTGTATATACAGGCCTGCTCAAGAACACAGAAAATGTACCTTTATTAACACTTCTCATTTTATTTGAAATCTGCAGTCCTACAGCTCTTGTGAACTACACCAGTCAGCAGTTTTATCTTGTGTTTCACATCCTTGTTCAAAGTTGTGCAAAGAATGCTAACAACTGCTGGAAGGCTATATTGCTATAAAAAGCATATTGTTTATAGTTCCCTTTTGCTTCTCCTCGCTCTATTGTAGATCACTGTGGAATATGAGGTTTTCATTAATCCTTTATTTATCTTCCAATACAGCAAATATGTCAAGCTGCAGAGTTCTATGTAGGGTTAATTCATACTTGTAAAACAACACGATAAGATGCAAACACAGAAACGTTCCATAGCATCTCATCTGATTTTATCCAAACAAGAACATGCTACCTTATTTTATTTGTTTCCAAAGGACAAGAATAATCATGAAACAGGTGGTTTTGCATTATCTCACTGGGTTTCGGATAATGAACAGGAAGCTTAAGACAAATGAGTACGGAAGATTGTCGAAGTTCTTGTGGTTTTTGTGGTGTACTTTCAACACACATCAGACTGGTCACAAAGTGACGGAGGCGTCACTACCCAATTTTCTGTGATTGGCTACTGTTTTTAGCAAGAAGGTTCAGGAGCCTTAGCAACACTGCAGATTCTTAAAGCTTCTCCCACACACTTACTCATCTGTACTGCCTTCTCCACTATTCATATCACTGCCCTCCCCCAAAATATAAATACTAATGAGCCTGCAAAAAGGTAGCGTCATAAAGCTTGGCCTAGTTTGGTTATTATAACATCTCCTTTGTACACAACTGTGAAACTGTATAACCTTATTATATTATTAGGAGGACACGGGAACATCATGATATAGTTTCTGCTTCTAGTGCTTGTTTCAAACTTCTATTCTTCCTGTTATTACTGCTAACATATTTTGACAGTTTAAGATATCGTTTTCACTGAAACAATCAAATTTTAGCAGTTTGCTAATTTTAACTTTATTTATAAAGTATATATAGTATATATAGTGTATTATCAGTATAGTGCAGAGGTTCTCAGATACAGATGGCACCCTAAGGAAGACCAAGCAGTAGGCGGGGTGGGGGGTGGTCTGAATGGCAGGTAGCATGAGATTAGCAGTTGAATAATATATTACTGCTCTATCATTAGAAGATTATAAAAAAGGGACTGGCTAATAGCTGGACTGCAGAGTCCAATTAGCTCTGGCTTGGATATACACACAGTGAAGGCACAACTACATTTTTAAAATATATATAAGATATATATTTGTGCAATGTTACTGTAAATGTGACTGTAAGTGCGCAGAAAAATGCAGCTCTCTGTAAGACAGGTCCTATAGATTTTAATGGACCACAGCAAGATCAGAGTGATGTGAAATAACCACTTACTGGTGTTTGCACATTTAGAACTAGGTGCAAGGAGCTCTAACAAAAGGATTACATGTAAGTAAAAAAACAAGCCCGAAAAACCGAGCTGTCCGGGTAAAATCTGAACAAGTGGCAACCCTTGTGCAGTTTGCAAAAAGTACAGTTAAAACAATATATGGTTATGGACCAGTTATCCAGAATGCTTGGGACCTGGGGTTTTCCAGATAATGGATTTTTCCATAAATTCCATCTTCATACCTTAAGTCTAATAGAAAATGTAAACATTAAATAAACCCAGTAGACTGGTTTTGCTTCCAATAAGGATTAATTATATCTTAGTTTGGATCAAATACAAGGTATTGTTTTATTATTACAGAGAAAAAGGAAATAATGTTTAAAAATGTGGATTCATTGGATAAAATGGAGTCTATGGGAGACAGGCATATACTGTATAGGCATATATATATATATATATATATATATATATATATATATATATAGTGAATAAAGTACCCCCTTTTGTAAAATATAAGGATATTATAAGTTACCGAGGAGTTTCATGACCATATAAAAACACGAGGCCGAAGGCCGAGTGTTTTTATACAGGTCATGATGCAATGAGTGCATCATTTCTAACAGTACTTCTAATAAATGGATTGATATATATCATCGAGAACTAGTGAACCCTTTGTCATGTGCATCTGCAATATTGTTTTTCATGGTTAAGTCAAACCTGGAATTCTCCAAAGCCAATAACAGTATCATCACACTACGAGTCATAAAAAGATGGTGCTATGGCTTTTGTGGTCTGAGAATTTTCAGTCTTAATACAACTGAAATGTGGCAACTCCCACGCATATGAAAAATGCAAAATGAACTGAACAAAAATATTGTGTTCTTATTTTGATAACATGCATTTGTGTACTATTATGCCTAAATATTCTGTTTACAGTACTTAAAGTCTCTGAGGACAAATGTAACATTTAGAAATTGTTTTCTGATGCATTTCAACCAGCAGGACATGGTTATAAATCACTTAATCGGTATAACACAGCCTACCTTTACTTCAATATTACGTTATTTTACTAATTAAGGTCTGACATAATTTCTTTGTTATTGATAGGACTATTCTAAGCAATTATGGGCAGTTTTTAATTGTGCACGGTTTTAAAAAAAAATGTATGTATTAACCTTCCTATTCTGTTTCTGAAATACTGAAAATAGACTGTGTGGGTTTCATTTCATTGTCATTTTTAGTTTTTATTTCTGGTTAGTTAGCCCCTTTCTGATCTTCCATTTTGACTTCAGACTTGCTGATTGGTTACTTGGGTAAATTATACCCTAGCAACCAGATAGCGATTCAACACAAAAGAGAAGTACTTTAAAATCACACATTCAAAAAGGTGTAACTACTGTTTTCTAAGAATGCTGCTACTTATTCTATGAAAATAAATTGTGTAGCTCAATGGCTGTGAGTGTTGCAGTCAAATAAGTTATTAAAGGCGGTGGCAGCGGGATGGCATTTTGTGGAGATAAGTAGCCCAAAGTAGAGAAGATTTGTCGCTGGGCTACTAATCTCCCCGTCTGCCACCACAATTCATCAGAAGGGCTTACCGGGCTTTTAAAGGGATGATTCTATCAGTTTTCTTGCAAAATGTAATTTTGAAAACGTAACCAACAGTTATTTCATTTTAAAATATAAAAATATCATTATGCTATTATTTTAAACTTATTTTGTTTAAGTACTTATTTATAGTGTTTCGTTCACACCTTCCACCAAATTGCGAGAGGTACTTTCCTACATATGAGACTTATATTTAAGCTTGATCATCTACTGCACGCCTTCATTTAGAGGTTTCACACAACCAGACACCCATTATGCTATATTTTTCTGTTACGTTTTCCACTGTCTGGTTGCTTCAGATGGTGACCACATCTATTACATTAGAATAATTATTAGATTATTGTTGAAGTAGATGATAGGGTTTCAGGCAGGTTTTCTGATCTGGGCCTGGTGCTTGCCACTTGTTGAATAATGTAAAATATGTATACTGTAAATAAAAAAATCTTACCTAATTATTTAGCCCTATTGTGATTAATCAAATAACAAGAAGCTCTGATTGGCCTCTCATATTTCTGCACAAGTCTCTTTGGGTAGTAAAAAGGTTGCATGTTAAAATTATTGTAAAAACATTTATCAACTGAAAGAAGGGATGCACCAAATCCACTGTATTGGGATCAGGTGAATCACAAACCAAATCACAATCTCCTTGTTTGTGTGAGGAAAAAGGCCTGGAATTTTAAAGATCTAATTCGGATGGGCACTTGGATTTGGCCAAATCTGAAACCTGCAGAAAAAAAGGCTGAATCCCAGCCAAATCCAAACTAAATTGATTGGTTGTTATGGTTTATGAGACCAGGTATAACTATTACTGGAGTAAGGAAAAAATATATATAAAGTTTAGCACAATTCTAGTAACCTAAAGAAAACAATCAGCAGGTCGCATTTACTAATCACCTTTTTGAAAGCAATTATATGATTGTTCACTATACCCTTTCCTCTTAGCAATCAACGCACCACAGTGAGCTTGCCAAAGTCATTTATAAAGACTGTGGGATCATATGCCTGCTTATCCCTTTTTTGCACCAAAATGTCCCAATAAACTTTTTTTTTTCATAGCTCTGCATTCTTTTCCACAAAAATCCCACACTTCTGAGGTCACCCTGTGACCATTTATATTTTTTATAGAAATGCATTATACGCATCATAATGCTGTGTGTAGTAACAAAATTCAAGGGCAATTTTACTTTTCTCCATGTGTTGAAAAAAAATGTACATTACAAACCTGCTCTTTTCCCCTCTGACAAAACCCATTTCTGTATTTATTGGCCATATCAATGACTGGTACATTTATACCTATACCTGTATGAAATAACAAAATGCGCATAAAAGAGTTTGTTCATCTGCCAAACACTTTTTTTCAGTTGAGTTGTTTTCAGATTGTTCACCAGAAATAAAGACTTTTTTTTCAGTTTCTTTCAATCTTTTATTTTTTTATTGTTTTTCCAAAATGTAAGCTT
Organism: Xenopus laevis; assembly: GCF_017654675.1. NCBI lineage: Eukaryota > Metazoa > Chordata > Amphibia > Anura > Pipidae > Xenopus > Xenopus laevis. The sequence goes on from NC_054380.1 coordinate 64,729,450, forward strand.
AAAGGTTTATGTTCCTGTCTCTGGTGTTTCAGTCTGGCAGCTCAGTATTTCAGGTGTAGTCTGAACTGTTACAATTTGCTACATTAGTTGATACATTTCCAGCAGCATCTGTGAAATATTAGCAACTGTTGTATCAATTCTAACAGCTGCCTTTAATGAAACTTGGGGTTCTGCTCAGCAGGGACAAATATGAGAAATGTATCAACTAAATGTATCAATTTAAACCAGTTAGAGTCCCCCCCATGACCCCCATCCTAGAACTGCTTTCGAAAGACATGAGGGTGTGAAAAAAGAACTTTTACACTTCAGTATTAGAAAAAAACAGTCACAAATAGAAAATAGAAAGTAAGAAGTCTTTATTTCTGCTGGATATGACAACTGAACTGAAAAAGGTGAACAACCCTTTTAAGAAAAGCTTCACCTAGGTTCCGTGTGAGCCCAATACATTCTGATGAAAATATATTATGGCTGTAGATTTTATTTTAGATTTAATCAGACTGGACTAGACTGGGAGTAATATGTCTTAAAATCTAATTTCTGCCTCAGAAACTCTGGGGAATTTGATTTTTTTAAAAACTTTAATTTGTTTTATGAGTTTTATGTTTTTATGTTTATGTTTATGTTTTATGTATCATACTTTGGCCCTTTAAGAAAACAAATTTGACTATTCGCCACTAAAACCTGCCGAATTGCTGTTTAAGTCAATAAGAGAGGGCCAGGGATCAATTTTGAGTTGTTTGCAGCTTTTTCAGAGAAAAAACTCGAACCGAGTTTTTAAAATTCGAATCAAATTGAATTCATCCGAGATTAAAAATTAGATTTTTTTTAAATACATTTTGATCTGGTCTAATTTATGGGAGTTTAGGGGAGTTTTTAAAAACTCACATGAATTTGAAATGTGACCTTTGATAAATGTGCCTCCCAATGTTGTAAATCAGATAAAACACAAGGAAAGTCAGAGTGACTAAAGTACATTAGGGTATGAATGTTAGCAAAACACAGATGTAAGATTTGAATCATCCTTGACTGCATGCCCAAACACATGATATAAAGATATAAATTCTATGTTATTTTCCAATCCAGCACCTACAAATCCTCTGTTGCACATTTGTTGGTTCTTCCCACATGCATCAAGTGTTCTGCCATGGGCATAAAGTGTGCAATTGCTTCTGTCAGGCTAAACAGACCTATTCGGTAATAGGTCAGCATAGGTCCCTTATCTGGAAACCTGTTATCTAGAAAGCTCTAAATACAGGAAGGCCATCTCCCACTGAGTCAATTATAAGAAAATAATTCTAAATATTTTTAAATGGTTTCCTTTTTCTCTGTAACAAACAAGGGAAAGTTGTGCTCACCACTAATTTTTAAAAAAATTAGGCTGGGGTGCAATGAGGGTGTGACCACAAAATACAAATGGAAAAATACAAGTCCCTTTGTAAAATGTATAATGAAGCAATATAATTCTTAATGAATCAAATTAAAATTAAGCGTAGGACTGGCCAGATATGGGATGACTTTGACGTAGTTGGCCAGCTTAAATATATTGCAATATATGGACAAACAATCCCTGTTTTGTTTAAAGGGCAAGGCATTTTCAGTAGCAGTATGCACAAAATGTCTCTGTCTTAAATATATTGATAATGGGTTGAGTGCAGAGGAATCTTGTATTTTTCCTTTTTCTCTGTACAGTATACTTGTTGTTAATAAGCTGCATGAATCCACATTGGTGGCAAAACAGTCCTATTAGGATTAGTTGATTTAATGTTAAAAATATTTTTAGCAGATTTAAGGTATGATCCAAATTACAGAAAGATCCGTTATCCATGAAACCCCATGTTTCAAGCATTCCGGATAATAGATCCTTTACCTTTATAAGACCCACGTTAGAAAACATTCAGACACAACAGAAAATTACAAATACACACATACATGCCCTTTGTTAACACATGTTGAAAATAGCATAATACATATGTGGGATTTAAAGGGATACACAGGAAATTTCATCACCACATTTCCATAAAAGACAGTACAAACTCGACAAAAGGTTAAAAACCATTAATTACAAATAGCAAAAAATATGTTATAGGGTTTGAGTCAGGTGGGTGATTGTTGCTCATACCTGGCACACAACCTTAAGGTTGACTTAAAAGCAGGGGCGATCCTGGCCCCTATGCCGCCTGAGGCAGCTTGCAGTTGCTGACGCCCCCCTACCCTGTGCGCTCACCTTTTTGCACCGGAGTGGGTCTGGGGGGGGTCCACAAGGGTATTTGAGAGGGCCAGGACGCTAGCGCAGAGAGCATAATTGTGCTCTCTGCGCTAGAAGAGCCGAATTTCCAGTTTGAAAACCGGAAATTCGACTCTTAAAATACCAGGAGCTGCATTTTTGCGGCTCCTGGTACCTAGTGGGGAGCTGCAGTCTGAGTTTCTCAACTCGCCTCATTGGTGAATCGCCCCTACTTAAAAGATCTTTAATAGAGGGCAATTAAGCCCTCCAATAATGGTGCATTGTAATAATGGATACTTCGGGGCAGATTTACCTAGGGTCGAACATCGAGGGTTAATTAGTAGTCGAAGTAGCCAATTTGATGGTCGAAGTAGCCAAAAAAAACATTCGAAATTCTATGGTTTTTTTTATTCTATTCCTTCACTCAAACTAAGTAAATGGCCCCCTTCATGTTACATTGCTAAGACTGAAAATCAATTAACTTGGAATTTGAATTTTTCTGTGGTGAGCTCTAATCTCACAATTGTCAAATCTGCCCCTTAGAGTAGCTCTGACCAATCAAACTGGGAGCAGACGTTAAAATAAAGCATCTGCTTCAGGTCAGTTGAAGGGGACAGTTGGGATTCTATTGTTGTGAAATTGATAGCAGGTTTCGTTCAACATTACAGCACTTGACACAAATTGTATTGAAACAGAAATAAGATATATATTTTGTGACAAGTATTACTTCCTTTATCTCCCTGAAATTTGTGTTATAGAAAACATTGAAAACCACTTTAAGAAACATTACCAGGATTATGTTTATGCTTTGTATTCAAGCCTACAAATGCTGAGATAAATGTTTCAATCAGCATCACATATCCTGTTTAAATTCATATCAATAAATGCAAACTTTTGCATAAACATTTATTGGGTCATTTATTTCACACACAAGCAATAGGTTTGTATTAGCATTCATTTCAAGGAGAACTAAAGCAGATAAAAGAAATAGGCTAGAAATGCTCTACCAGCTCAAGGCAACACAGTGATGATCTGTGCCTCCAAAGATGCCCCCAATAGCTCTGCATCTTACCTAAGCTCACAATATACAGTATATACATATAGAAGTCACAATACCAGGTTGATAAATAATTAAATCAGATCACACATTGTAGTATAACATAGACACCAATCAGCATTGATATCCTTCAGCATCATTTCTGATAACTGGTATAAATCTGATCCTCAAGCATAGCACAGATGCCATTTGAAAAGAGAGGCTCTTTGTTGTGCAAAACCTAAGACTTGCTCTACAAAAGGGCACAGTCCACTACACCTAACAAACCAAATAGGCACAGAAAATTGGACTTTTTAAGCATGCATTTTTATCAAAGGAAAACTATACCCTGAACAATGTAGGTCTCTAGAAAAATATATTGCATAAAACCCTGCTTCATGTAAATAAACCATTTTCATAATAATATGCTTTTTTAGTAGTATGAGCCATTGGGTAATCCTAAATACAAAATTGCCATTGTAAAACCTAAGGGCTGCCTCCTGGGATCCTACGATTTACAGTGCACACAAACAAACCAAACATGTTAGGTCACATGAGCCAATTAAATGACAGAGTTCTGACTTCTGCTTCCACACTTCTTCCTGTTACAGCTAGGGGCCCCTTAGAGTTGTAGTATTTCTGGTCAGGTGATTTCTGAGGCAGCACACAGACTATCACGAAATGGTGGTTCAAGGCAAGAGATGTAAAAGGACAATATTTACTTAAATATATATTCCCGTTTCAGAATATTCTTTAATATGCCACTTAATTTGATATAAACTGTTTTATATCTTAAATATTGCTTAAATATTCATTTTGGGGATAATGTTTTCCTTTAAGCACAACTAGTAGTGTCAAACCAGATACATCGTATGTGTTGCATTATAAAATATTAATATACTATGAACAGGTATAGCCAATAACAACTTACTTCAGATAAAAGGTCACCCAGTTGATAAAGAAAAAGAAATCAAACTGAATTCATATTTCTAAAATTAGCTATTGCAGTGCTTGGACGTATCTAAACTTATCATAAATTAAGATGTCAAATATGCTCCTTGTTGTACAACATTATGGTGCATATTTATCAAGGGTCGAATTTCGAATTGAAAAAAACTTCGAAATTCAAATTCCAAAAGACCAACCGAAATTAAGTTGAAGTTTTTTTTGGTCGAATAGGTCAGTTTAAGATCAAATAGGTCTGCGTTCGGCAAAAATTCAAATTGTACGAATCAAAGGAACAGCGCATTCGATCAAATTTGATTCAAAGTTTTTCCCCAAAAAACTTTGATTTTTCAAAGTCCACCAATTGACTCCAGATAGGTTCTAGGAGGTACCCCATAGGCTAAAATAGCAATCCGGCAGGTTTTATATGGTGAATGGTCGGCGTCAAATTTTTAAAGAGACAGTACATGATAAATTTCGACATTCTAATTTTCACATTTTTTAAAATTCTAATCGAATTTGGACTATTTCCTAGTCGAAATGCACAGAAAATAGTTTGAAATTCGAATTTTCACCTCGACCTTTGATAAATCTGCCCCTCAGACATCACTAAACCTGTAATTATATTGTGTGTTTTATCTGAATTACTTCCCAATAAAGGACCGTCGGTTCTGCTTGAGCAAGAAGAAGGCCTGCTCATTCTTCCCTTGAAGTCACTTTAAAAACAAAAACATCTCCATTAAATAGTGCTTATAATTAGACCAAAATTAGCCAAAGAATGTGCAGTTTTTAGAACATCAATATAAATGTTAGAACACCATAAAAGCATGCAGATTTAGTTTTTATTAATAACATACTTGGAATGCTCTAATATGTCGTGAAGAGGCAGATGCCTGGTATACCCAGCTTGAAACAGATAAAAGCTAGACATGTAAAAAAAGACAAGTAAAAGGAGCAAAATAACTATCACCTATAATGTGGGGGATGGAAGGAGTAGAACCTATGTAATGCTGCATCATAGAGCCACATAAAACACATTTAAATGTGTTAAAAGTATAAGTTGCATCTGAGAGATTCCACACAATTTCATTGCCCAGCAACTCTAATGTAGCACTGAATGTGGGTTGAGTGTGTCATTTTGGTGATGCCATGCACCTTCCATTTTGCAGTAATCACTTTGAACATATACAGAATGGTACTGGGAACTTCTAGACGCTAATAAAAGCTAACTTGATCTAATAAAATTCATGGGGCCCAGCTGCCTTGTCCTAAGAGGCTCCTCAGAAGGGAGAAAAACATTTTAGAATCCGAAGAATTGTTACACTCAACACTCAGACCTCAGTTCAGATCATTTATAATAAAAGTATTGACTGCACAACCTCTCTCCATTTGTAGTTTTTACATTTCTCTCTAAAGATCCTACATTCTTGTGTTTTGAAAATGACTGCAGTAAGCATAGAGAAGTCTATTAGTACTGCTCTATTTATCTATATAATTCATGCTCATCCAACTAAATTATTTTAGCATTTTTAAATGGTAAATGTAAATATATATATATTGTTTGGTATATATATATACATATATGTGTATATATATATATGTATATATATATATATATATACTGTTTATAGCTACATATTGTACTTCCTTAAATGATAACTGTAATACTGAGAATTACAGAAGTATTCCTTTGTGTAATAAGTAGAGTAATCTTTCACTGCCAATCTTTTTCACCGTTATTCTTCCACACCCACACTATCCACCTCCACAGGTATGCAGATAACCAGTTTTAATATATTCCCTGAAAGTAAGTGCACAGAGAAAAGCTTACAGTAATGCAAAACAGGTCACACAGAGAAGGGTTGTATTATTAGTGACACCCTGTCCACTTCTGATATGGCTGAATACCAAACAGAATCTGAAACACAATTTGCATGTTTAAAACAGAAAAAAAAACAATATGTGTTCTGCAGCCGGGATCAGCAGTTCTTAAAAATATTTAGTGTGAAATGCTTTGAAAATTCCAATACATGTATAATTATTGTAGCTTAAATAAATTACTCGAATTAAAACAGGCAGTTTTGCATTATTTGGCAAACTATTTCTGTTCTATGAATCAATAGATTTGCTGGAGATTAAAAAAGACATATAAATAATTAAAATTTTAGGTTTAAACACTGCCTCATATTATTTACATTAGAAGAAGCTCAGTAACTAAAATGTAAGCCCTTTAACTGCTGAATTTAAGAACCTTGGGTTAGTAAATGGTACAAGGCTTAATGAGACAGATACGTTCTCCAAGTTGTTTTTGTCTAAAGAAACAATAATGTATTGATATAATAGTATTGTATTAATATAATAGTACAACCATATCTGGGTTAAAAATCACTTTTTGACCACTAGATGTCAGTCTTGTAAAATGTTAAGCGCTAATCTGCTTCTGCATTATACACTATAGCCACATATACAGGTATAGTCATAATGCAACATCATCACTATAAATGCTTTGTTTATAAACGTATCCTATATACTTTACTGTATACAAACATGGTTAATGGCCCATTGGAATTTGCTCTCAGCCCATGTCTTCTAAGTTACAGATGCCCATGCAAGCTGTACGTAAGTTCCTCCAGTACCACTCACCTCCACTTCTGGAACACTCTACATTTCTAATATGTTGCCACTGGGCCCATAATAATTTATGCACATACACATAAATAGTACCACAGACTTAGGTAGGGCATAACACTATGAAAGACAGCATTGATAGAAGTATTATAAAGGTAAGAGGATTGCATGTGACCTTTAACTTAAGATGTTGATGGCTGTTACTTTAGGCTGTTGAAGAGACAAGAAAGCTGAAACTTTAAAGTGCTTTTAAATCTTTTAATTTATGTTAGTTTAGTTAACATCAAATGTTGTCTTATTGCTACAGTGGAAAAGCGAATCAGTCACATGAAAAAATGTCTGTTAATACAGTTCATGGAAAAGGATATTGTTGTCATTTTTTGGAGACAGTAGTGTAACAAGCTTATGAATAATGTATGCTATACCTGTACTGCATATGTCTGTATACATTGCAAGGGTGTTTATTTATAGCGTGCTTGCAATATTAAAACTACACAATTAAGAGGGCCTTCCTGTTAAAACTTTTATCCAAAATTAAATCTTTAATACACACATCTTCAAACCCAAAGGTATATAGCCAACACATAGGTATATACAAGTGGTATTAAAGGGTAACACCATTATTAAAAGAAGTATAAGGGTTCAAAGCAAAATCTGAAAATTTACCCTTCTTTATGTGCTGCTTTGTTATAGAAAAAGCCACATGTTTACGATAGAAACAAGTCTTGATGGCCATAACTGTGCGAAATTGCTACTGACTATGCCCTGCCCAGCCTACTTCATATGCTGTATGCAATGGAAATTGTGCTTTCTTTAGACCCAAAGTGTAGGAGACTGAACAATTGATAAGGTGGATTGTTGGGTAATTGTAGCAGCCTGACTACAACATGATGTATACTTCTGTTGCAAGAGATCATTTTTTTCTGTTAAAATATTTTACAGGCCAAAAACACATCACTTTGCTACATTCCACACATATATGACTTTGGAAAAACAGATATGCATGTACTAGCTGAAAACGTGATGCCAAATGAGGGTCTATAAAACAAAAACATTGTTTGTACAAAGTGCACAATTTGGATAAGAGATTTCTGAAAACCTTCACCAGAAATCATATACTGTAGATCATCAGAAAATGACAATTTCTTAGGATCAGTTTATATATTGTTGACTTCCAAATATAAAATGACATGGTAGTGCCACTGTATCTTGTACTGTATCACTGTACTCTGTCCTATATCTTGTACTGTATCACTGTACTCTGTCCTGTATCTTGTACTGTATCTCTGTACTCTGTCCTATATCTTGTACTGTATATCTGTACTCTGTCCTGTATCTTGTACTGTATCACTGTACTCTGTCCTGTATCTTGTACTGTATCTCTGTACTCTGTCCTATATCTTGTACTGTATATCTGTACTCTGTACTGTATCTTGTACTGTATCACTGTACTCTGTCCTGTATCTTGTACTGTATCTCTGTACTCTGTCCTATATCTTGTACTGTATATCTGTACTCTGTCCTGTATCTTGTACTGTATCACTGTACTCTGTCCTGTATCTTGTACTGTATCTCTGTACTCTGTCCTATATCTTGTACTGTATATCTGTACTCTGTACTGTATCTTGTACTGTATCACTGTACTCTGTCCTGTATCTTGTACTGTATCTCTGTACTCTGTCCTATATCTTGTACTGTATATCTGTACTCTGTCCTGTATCTTGTACTGTATCACTGTACTCTGTCCTGTATCTTGTACTGTATCTCTGTACTCTGTCCTGTATCTTGTACTGTATCACTGTACTCTGTCCTGTATCTTGTACTGTCTTACTGTACTCTGTCCTGTATCTTGTACTGTATCTCTGTACTCTGTCCTGTATCTTGTACTGTATCTCTTACTCTGTCCTATATCGTGTACTGTATATCTGTACTCTGTCCTGTATCTTGTACTGTATTACTGTACTCTGTCCTGTATCTTGTACTGTATCTCTGTACTCTGTCCTATATCTTGTACTGTATATCTGTACTCTGTACTGTATCTTGTACTGTATCACTGTACTCTGTCCTGTATCTTGTACTGTATCACTGTACTCTGTCCTGTATCTTGTACTGTATCACTGTACTCTGTCCTGTATCTTGTACTGTATCTCTGTCAGGGCCGGCCTTAGGCCAATTGGACCAATTGGGCCCAATTGGGCCCCGCACCTCTGGGGGGCCCCGCACCACAGGGCAGCACAGATAATATTTCCCTCAGCACATGATGCTGCCTGGCCTGCCCCCAACTTTGAGAGTCCAGCCCATCCCCAAATCCATAGGTCTAGCCTGCCCCCAACTCTCATAGGCCCAGCTTTCCTCCAACCTTGATAGGCCCTGCCTGCCCCAAATCCAACCAAGCCTGCTCCCAAGCTAAATCGGCCCAGCCCCAAACTAATTGGCCCAGTCCCCTCTCCTATTTCCTCCCTCTCTCTCTTACCCTGTGTGCCCCTATTATGTTACATTGTCTGCCCCTTTCCTTTCTATTTTGTGCCTGTATGCCCTTATTTTCCTAAATACTTGGTGTGTCAGTAGCCAGCAACACTTTGTCTAGGGGCCCCGCCAACATGGTCCCAATTGGGCCCCACATGTGATAGGACCAGCCCTGATCTCTGTACTCTGTCCTATATCTTGTACTGTATCACTGTACTCTGTACTGTAACTTGTACTGTATCTCTGTACTCTGTCCTGTATCTTGTACTGTATAACTGTACTCGGTACTGTATCTTGTACTGTATCACTGTACTCTGTCCTGTATCTTGTACTGTATCACTGTACTCTGTCCTGTATCTTGTACTGTATCACTGTACTCTGTACTGTATCTTGTACTGTATCACTGTACTCTGTCCTGTATCTTGTACTGTATCTCTGTACTCTGTACTGTATCTTGTACTGCATGTCAGTGTACTGTATCAGTGTACTGATGTTAGCTACCGGGTGAAACAAAAATGTCTTCCATTCTTCTGTTGGAACCATGTTATCATGATGTTGCCCTGAGTAACCATGGATAACTCACCCCAGTTTTTCCTGGTTGCATTGGGGGTATGGGGATACAGGGGCCATAATCTACATATCATGTGACAAGGTAAAGAGCCACTTTTTCTATAAGGGTGATCAAAACAGCAGGCCTGTTTGCAGGCTCTTCCCATCAACATATTACAAAAACATCCATTGTGCCAATAAAAGCATCATATTAGACATATAGCACAATGCCTCAAAAAGGGGCTTGGATGATTTCTTGGACAAGCATAATATCCAATATGATACTTATATGATACTAAAATCTACAGTTAGTATAGATATGGGAATATATAGTTTATTTGAGTGTATGGAAGGGTCAGTGTGAGTGTGTGTGTATGTATGGATGCTGGGTTTCATTGGATTGAACGATTGAACTTAATGAACTTTGGTCTTTTTGCAACCTGATTTAACTATGTAACTATCAGAAAAGATCTCACATTAGAAATATATTTCCTGATTCTTTGATAAGGTATGAAATAGCATGTTAAAGGAGAACTAAAGCTTAACTAAAGAAGTAGGCTAGAAACGGTGTACATTATGTTTTTGGCTCCAGTACCAGCCCAATGCACCCATAAGCAGGGAAGATCTATGTCTCTGAAAATGCCACAGTAGCTCCCCATCTTTTTTTCTGCCGATTCACAGCACATGCTCTATCCTGCTGTCACTTACTTGAGCTTGGGGACCAACTCACAATATACTGTATATACAGAATAGAATATATGGCTGATGAGTAATTAATACAGATAATTGCTACAAGGCAGCAGGGAAACCAGTGCAACTAGCACCAGCATTTAATAATCAGCCTTGTAGCATCAGTCCAACCTCATTTTCTGGTTGATAATTTGCAACGACCCCTAAGCTTAGCTTCTCAACAGCTACTCAGAGCCCACTGAGCATGTGAGTGTCACAGACACTTTCCAAGATGGTGACCCCTGTGACAAGTTTGAAGTCCTGGATCATTGCTGCTATTGAAAAACTGAAACTTTAGGCTGGTGCAATAAGGTTATTATATAAAATATGGCATTTTTAGCCAAATTCAGTTTATGGTTTAGTTTTCCTTTAAATAAAACCCTAAAAGCAGGTCGAATTTGTCGGTTCACATGAAATGAAATAACATGGCCAATACTATTTACACTTAAACTAATGAACTCTATGGAACAAGTATTAGACATTTTTGCAAAACATTTTTCACTCAGTGTAGAAATGAAAAATGAGATTGCAGTAAATTTGTTTATTGAACATAATAGATTTTAGAGGTCTTTCTGTAAGTCCATTTAGATGCTAATAAAAATAGAATATTAAACTGAAAAAAATGGATTATCTTTAACTATTACCTATGCGGACGCCCTCGCAGAATTCACAGCATAGCAATGATATCATTGCAAAGAAACAACTACTAAAATGTATTGTAAATTTAAAGGGGAACTCCACAAAAACATAACGAGCTTTTTGAAAAGTAAACATAACTTCAAGCAAATTTGCAATATACATCAAATAAAAAATATGCAGAATTTTCATGCTTTTCAATGGTTTCTGTTCCCTAAGCCTAGCCCCCTGCTGATCTGTCTGACTACTGTTACTTTGTATCAACAGCCATCTGTCCTCAGCCTGCATCCTCCAAACCCCACAATTCCCTCCACACGATTTCAATAAGGAACAGAATATAATAGTACAGTGCTGTCCAACTTCTGTGGTACAGAGGGCCAAAATTTTTCTGGCCTACATAGTGGAGGGCCGATAATGGAAGCCACTTTTGACTACTCCCTGTTTTTAAACCACACCCACTTTAAACCACACCTATGTTACCACAAGACCATGTCCACATTAATGGTGGCAGCACACCAAAAAACCAAATGGTTGGTGCTCACTGCAGGGATATCACTTATCACTCATATGTGAAAAAAGTCAAATCATATTAAGACATACCCTTAAATCCATATGTCTCCTCTTCCTCTTGGAAAACACAGCACCCCCAGCACATGATTAAACGCCTTAGGGGCCCCTAACAATAATTTATTTTCAAATGCTAACAAACCCCCAGAACAAATACCAGGCTTATGTTCCACAGGCAGAGCAGGACACACACACAGGCAGAGCATGGCACACACAGGCAGAGTATGGCACACAGGCAGAGCAGGGCACACACAGGCAGAACATTGCACACAAAGGCAGAATATGGCAAACGCATGCAGAGTAGGGAAAATGCAGGCAGAGTAGGGCACACACAGGCACACGCAGGCAGAGCAGGGCACACACAGGCAGAGCAGCCAGGGCATGTACTACAGATGTAGTACTCTTCAATACAATTTTGGATGTTAACAAGTTTGTACAGAAATTAACATTGCAGACATTTTGCAAATCATTGAAAGTTTGATGTCTTATAGCGTCTCGTTGGGGGTGGTGGACTCTCGGGATAGTGAATTTCTATTCAGAACTGAGCCCATAATCCCGATTTTCCACCACCTCCCTAAAATACATAAACCACTTACCGCCCCTGAAGCAGACCTATAGTCGCTAGTATTGAATCGGTTAATGAGGGCCTTTCTGACTGGGTGGACATTTGCTTAAAGCCCTTGGTTTCCCAACTGGATTCTTAAATCAAAGATTCGGGACATTTGTTAAGTAAACTATCCACCATTAAATGGGCGGACACTTGCACATGGATCACAATGGACGTTAAGTCGTTATATTCTATGATACCGCATGAATTAGGTTTGACAGCTATCACGTACATATTGAAGGACACAAAATGCTACACGGAAGACTACACCCACTTCACACTTTTAGGGGCACATTTACTAAGCTTGAGTGAAGGATTCGAAGTAAGAAAAAACTTCGAATTTCGAAGGGTTTTTTTGGGTACTTCGACCATCGAATAGGCAACTTCGACCTTCGACTACGACTTAGACTAAAAATCGTTCGACCATTCGAAGTACTGTCTCTTTAAAAAAATTGATGACTACCTACTTCGGCACTTTAAACCTACCGGGCATCAATGTTAGCCTATGGGGACCTTCCCCATAAGCTTTCTATGCTTTTTTGATCAAAGGAAAATCCTTCGATCGATGGATTAAAATCCTTTGAATTGTTCGATTCGAAGGATTTAATCATTTGATCGAACGATTTTTCCTTCAATTGTTCGATCAAAGTATTTACGGTAAATCCTTCGACTTCGATATTCGAAGTCAAAGGATTTTACTTTGATGGTCGAATATCGAGGGTTAATTAACCTTCGATATTTGACCCTTGATAAATGTGCCCCTTAGTATTGGAGTACTTGTCGACACACAATTTTTTTTATTTCGACAGGGTTTCTACCTCCAGAGACATCAGACAGCTATGGGGGCCTCCTTTGCCCCTTCCTATGCCAACCTATACATGGGTTGGTGGGAGTGGTCCCACGTCTTTGGATGTGAAAACCCTTTTCGTGAGCACATTGTATGGTATGGTCGTTACATTGATGACCTTTTGTTTATTTGGGGGGGTTCACAAGACACCATTCAGGCATTCCACACCTACGTAAATGACAACAAATTCAACTTGATATTCACGTTAGAGTCTAATAAAGTTGAGATCAATTTTCTGTCCGTTTCTCGAATTTATTTGCCGGCGGCGAATCGCGCAAATTCGCCGCGAATTTGCGCCTGGCCAATAAATTTGCCCATCACTACAGGTGAACAATGTGGGCAGTTTCAGTCTGGGTCCCAGGTGTGAACAGTAAAGGGTTTTAGGGGAGTGAACAATAGAGGTGTCACAAGTGTAAACAATACAGGGGGATCACAGGTGTGAACACTACAGGGGATTACAGTCTGAATTTGAGGTTTAAACAATGCAGGGGCCAGTTAATCTCTGTACCTACTCAGCAGGTAGGTGGGGCCACAGAAGGGGGGGGGGTCGCGGGCCGCATGCCCTGTCATAGTGCAATGCATTGTGGGTTATGTAGTTCCTGCATGCTGTCTGTAAATTGTGGAGAAGTTGTTACAATTTGTAACATCAGTGTTTAGTCCCTCCTCCCCTGCCAGGATCTCAAATGAACAAATATATCTATGGATTGCACACTCAGACTTATGTAAAAAAGTGAAAATTTATTATATCATATTAATAAAAACTTACAGACATCACAGAAAAACCCGACGCGTTTCGACCACCACAGTGGTCTTCATCAGGGGAAAAAACTTCTCAATATAAAAGAGATCAAAAAGGCAGAAAGATTGTGTGTGTGCATGCAGTTTAAATACCTTATGGCATGTTAAACAGGCTCCCAAACAGACAATGCTCTGTGTGTGATTCCATTTCCGCCTAATTACAGGCAAAAACAGGAAATGTGCGCACAAAATCTTTGTTTGGAATGCATATGCGTTCCACTCAAACATGCGCATGCGCATTTACGCCCCAATTATTGGCGATAATAGGAAATGTGCGCACAAAATCTTAGAATGGAACGCATATGCGTTCCACTCACTGTTGCGCATGCACATTCTATTTTATATATAAAGTAGGGCTTATAACTCATTGAATCTACAAAAAAGGGTTGATACAACCACCTTCAATAACCCTTTCTCGCACACATCTAAGAATCCCTGTTGTGACTCACAAATACTGAGCATCATGTCTGTTTAATGGCCAACATACATCAAAAAATATATCATATCTCATGTCACTGTGCATAGTTAAATCACAAATTGCTGAAGCCATTTCTTGTTTAAGAGCCCCAGATACAGTCTAAGCCTGTTGTCCCATGAGTCTGTTATACACTAGAAAAAAATAGACAAAATAGAAAAATGACATAAATATACAAAAATCAATATACAAGAAAAACACATTTCAAGATTATGTAACAACCCTCAAAAGGCATATTTTTGTTAAACCTTTGATTATACGATGTAAATTTAAGGAGTATCTATATCTCAAGATAAGAGCAGAACATACCTATCCAGGTGCATCATCTAATATGGATAGAAAAATTCTCAATGGAAGAACAATAGGAATTATCAATAATCCAAACAAGATAGAGTGGCAGCGGCCATTATCTGCTCTGTAAAAAACAGGACAAGTTTAATGAGTCATTGAGACCCATAGGGGTCACAGTGTTCAGCCGAAAGATCCATTCTGCCTCCTTTCTCAGTAACAGAGTGTTTTTATCAAGTCCCCCACTCGACCCTGTAATTTGGTCAATCCCCATAAATCGCAGAGATGATACGTTGTGTCTATATTCTATACAATGTTGAACCAACGGTGTCGTTGCTTGACCTATTTTAATCACACTTTTATGTTTGATAAATCTGTCTTTTAATTTTTGTATCGTTTTTCCTATATAATATAGGCCACAAGGACAAACCAGAGCGTATACTACATATGTTGACTGGCAAGTAATTCTCTGTTTTATCTGAAACCTTTGTGAAGTCCTGGGATGGGAAAAGGAAGTAGTTTGGATCATACTATTGCAGATAGAGCAATTAAAGCACTTATAGTTACCTGGCTTAGGGTTTTGTAAAAAATGTGGAATAGAATAATGTGCTTTATTATTTCCCTTCACTAGCATATCTTTTAAATTCCTACCCCTTTTATAAGCCAGCATTGGGGCCTCTTGACATCTGGCACCAATTATTGCATCAGTTTGCAAATGGTGCCAATGTTTTTTAACCGTATGCGCAACGAAGTGACTTGCTGTGGTATATTTAGTGACAAACACCTTTCTCTCTGACTGAGTTCGTATTTACCTTAGTGATCGCCTGAGTAAGAATCTCCTCCCCATATCCTCGATCGTGAAATCTATCTGCCATAGACTCCAAAGAATTCTCCAATACAAGGGGCTCTGAGGTTATTCGTTTAACCCTAGTCATTTGGGAATATGGAAGTGCTTTAATCAATGAAGTTGGATGAAAACTGGCAGCATGTAATATTGTGTTTCTGTCAGTGGGTTTACGATAGATACTCGTCTTAAATGTACCTGCCTCACACTGAACCAAGACATCAAGAAAAGCTACAGAACTTTTACTCCATGCTGCTGTAATTCGTATCGAAGATGGGACTGTATTGAGATAATTAACAAAGGCGATCAAATTTGTTTCAGTACCCTGCAAAAAAAAGAAAAGGTCGTCTATATAGTGATAATAACAAAGAATGAACCTCCAAAACTCAGATTTATAAATATATTGATTTTCATAATTGGCCATAAATAAATTTGCATATGAAGGAGCAACGCTGCTCCCCATCGCAGTACCTTGCTTTTGTCTGTAAAATTTCTAGAGTATCTATGTTAACCTTTAATGTATTGTCCCACATCTCTTTTAACATTATTAGCAAAGGTACTTACTGATCTGTTACAGGGAGGTGGCATGAATGTAGACTTAAGGCGTAGCTGCTGTGACATGTTGATACTCAATTGCTCAGCTCATATCAACATGTCACAGCAGCTACGCTTTAAGTCTACATTCATGCCACCTACCTGTAACAGATCAGTAAGTACCTTTGCTAATAATGTTAAAAGAGATGTGGGACAATACATTAAAGGTAAACATAGATACTCTAGAAATTTACATCAGAAAGAAAGAAGAGCTATTCAGGAATTGTCTAAGGACACTTCGAGAATAGTCAAGCCTGCTGACAAGGGTGGGGGGATAGTCGTTATGGACTATACACAATATAAATCTGAGGCAATACGTCAACTCTCAGATGAATTATGTTATGAACAACTACCGAATGATCCCACACTATCTTATTTTAAAGAAATTGGTCTTAAGGTGAAAGAAGCCTTGGATAAAAAGATTATTGATGTAAAGACTAGTGAGTTTTTAATGATGAATAATCCACAACGCCCATGCTTGTACTTACTTCCTAAAATTCACAAGTCTTTGGTTAATCCCCCAGGGAAGCCCATTATTTCGGCTTCAGGGTCTATTTGCCAACCTTTGGCACAATATGTAGATTCCTTTTTGCAACCTCATGTGATTAAAATCCCATCTTTTATCAAGGACTCTTTTGATTTTTTGACCAAGCTTAAATCTACAAATATCGACCCCAATATGGAGTCGCAAATATTGCTAGTAACTATGGACATTTCTAGCTTATATACCAATATTGCCCATGATTTAGGCAAGCAAACCATCTTCAACCTCATTAAGGATAATTATAGTAATGATAAACGTGGGCTCTTTTTGTATGATTTGCTTTATCTTGGATCATAATTACTTTAGCTTTGAGGATAAGTTTTACAGACAAAAGCAAGGTACTGCGATGGGGAGCAGCGTTGCTCCATCATATGCAAATTTATTTATGGCCAATTATGAAAATCAATATATTTATAAATCTGAGTTTTGGAGGTTCATTCTTTGTTATTATCACTATATAGACGACCATATCTTTCTTTGGCAGGGTACTGAAACAGATTTGATGGCCTTTGTTAATTATCTCAATACAGTCCCATCTTCTATTCGATTTACAGCAGCATGGAGTAAAAGTTCTGTAGCTTTTCTTGATGTCTTGGTTCAGTGTGAGGCAGGTAAATTTAAGACGAGTATCTATCGTAAACCCACTGACAGAAACACAATATTACATGCTGCCAGTTTTCATCCACCTTCATTGATTAAAGCACTTCCATATTCCCAAATGACTAGGGTTAAACGTATAACCTCAGAGCCCCTTGAATTAGAGAATTCTTTGGAGTCTATGGCGGATAGATTTCGCGATCGAGGATATGGGGAGGAGATTCTTACCCAGGTGATCACTAAGGTAAATACGAACTCAGTCAAAGAGAAAAAAGAAGGCACGAAAAAGGTGTTTGTCACTAAATATACCACAGCAAGTCGCTTTGTTACGCATACGGTTAAAAAACATTGGCACCATTTGCAAACTGATGCAATAATTGGTGCCGGATGTCAAGAGGCCCCAATGCTGGCTTATAAAAGGGGTAGGAATTTAAAAGATATGCTAGTGAAGGCGAATAATAAAGCACATTATTCTATTCCACATTTTTTACAGAACCCTAAGCCAGGTAACTATAAGTGCTTTAATTGCTCTATCTGCAATAGTATGATCCAAACTACTTCCTTTTCCCATCCCAGGACTTCACAAAGGTTTCAGATAAAACAGAGAATTACTTGCCAGTCAACATATGTAGTATACGCTCTGGTTTGTCCTTGTGGCCTATATTATATAGGAAAAACGATACAAAAATTAAAAGACAGATTTATCAAACATAAAAGTGTGATTAAAATAGGTCAAGCAACGACACCGTTGGTTCAACATTGTATAGAATATAGACACAACGTATCATCTCTGCGATTTATGGGGATTGACCAAATTACAGGGTCGAGTGGGGGACTTGATAAAAACACTCTGTTACTGAGAAAGGAGGCAGAATGGATCTTTCGGCTGAACACTGTGACCCCTATGGGTCTCAATGACTCATTAAACTTGTCCTGTTTTTTACAGAGCAGATAATGGCCGCTGCCACTCTATCTTGTTTGGATTATTGATAATTCCTATTGTTCTTCCATTGAGAATTTTTCTATCCATATTAGATGATGCACCTGGATAGGTATGTTCTGCTCTTATCTTGAGATATAGATACTCCTTAAATTTACATCGTATAATTAAAGGTTTAACAAAAATATGCCTTTTGAGGGTTGTTACATAATCTTGAAATGTGTTTTTCTTGTATATTGATTTTTGTATATTTATGTAATTTTTCTATTTTGTCTATTTTTTCTAGTGTATAACAGACTCATGGGACAACAGGCTTAGACTGTATCTGGGGCTCTTAAACAAGAAATGGCTTCAGCAATTTGTGATTTAACTATGCACAGTGACATGAGATATGATATATTTTTTGATGTATGTTGGCCATTAAACAGACATGATGCTCAGTATTTGTGAGTCACAACAGGGATTCTTAGATGTGTGCGAGAAAGGGTTATTGAAGGTGGTTGTATCAACCCTTTTTTGTAGATTCAATGAGTTATAAGCCCTACTTTGAATATAAAATAGAATGCGCATGCGCAACAGTGAGTGGAACACATATGCGTTCCATTCTAAGATTTTGTGCGCACATTTCCTATTATCGCCTATAATTGGGCGTAAATGCGCATGTTTGAGTGGAACGCATATGCGTTCAAAAACAAAGATTTTGTGCGCACTCTTCCTGTTTTCGCCTGTAATTGGGCGGAAATGACGTCACATGCAGAGCATTGTCTGTTTGGGAGCCTGTTTAACATGCCATAAGGTATTTAAACTGCATGTACACACACAATCGTTCTTCCTTTTTGATCTCTTTTATATTGAGAAGTTTTTTGCCCCTGATGAAGACCACTGTGGTGGTCGAAACGCGTCGGGTTTTTCTGTGACGTCTGTAAGTTTTTATTAATATGATATAATAAATTTTCACTGAGTGTCTGAGAGTGCAATCCATAGATATATTTGTTTATATGATATCAGGAGGCTATCATTGGGCAGCCCCCCTTGGATTAGCACCTCAGCATGCTAATGGGTGTGCGCCTTCCAAATTCTAATGTGACATAGGATCTCAAATGTTGCTGAAAGAGAAGAACTGTTAAACAGCTGAATTTCAGCATTAGAAAATGGCATTTTTTCATACTATTGGAAGAAACAGGTAACTGTGATGGGTATATTAAGGGTTTCTGTGTTATGTGGGCCTCTTTATCAAATTTTGGTTTGGAAGCTGGATTGCCTCTTTAATAACATTTTAAAATAGCCTTTATTGTTTTTTATGTTTTTAGTTTTGGAGAAATTTAATATTTTATGAACAAACTTCTTTGAATGTATAATTTATTAAGAATGCACCGAATCCACTATTTTAGTAGTCGTCAGAATCCCAAATCCTTTGTGAAAGATTTGGCCAGGTACCAAACCGAATCCAAATCCAAATTTGCATATGCAAATTGGGGCGGGAATGGTGAAAGAGAAAAACATTTTTTACTTCCTTGTTTGTGTGACGAAAAGTCATATGATTTAAAAAATTCAAATTTGGTTCAGCCAAGCATGTGAATTAGGCCGAATCCTGGCTGAATACCAAACCGAATCCTGGATTCAGTGCATCCCTACAACTTATCCTCAATCATGTTATAGGAACTGGACTAACAATTGTCATAAATTAGCAATCAATGGTGTTCTACAAGTTAGAAAAACAAACTAGAGTAATTTACCGTCTAAAGTCGGCCATACACTATGGGGCACATTTACTATTAGTCGAATATCAAGGGTTAATTAACCCTCGATATTCGACCCTCGAAGTTAAATCCTTCGACTTCGAATATTGAAGTAGAAGGATTTAGCGCAATTCATTCGATCGAACGATCGAAGGAATAATCGATTTTCCTTCGATCAGAAATTGGTTAGAGAGCCTATGGGGACCTTCCCCATAGGCTAACATTGGTGCTCAGTAGGTTTTAGTTGGCGAAGTAGGTGCTCAAAGTTTTTTTTTAAAGAGACAGTACTTCGACTATCGAATGTTTGAACGATTTTTTAGTTTGAATCGTTCGATTCGAAGTCGTAGTCGAAGGTCGAAGTAGCCAATTCGATGGTCGAAGTAGCCAAAAAAATACTTCGAAATTCGAAGTATTTTTTCTTCTAACCCTTCACTTGAGCTAAGTAAATGTGCCCCCAAAAGATCTGTTCATTTAGTGGCAGATATATATAGTAGGTCACGCAGGCCCATCAGATATCACCAGACACGGGCCAATAAATTGCTCACATGGTTCAGAAGGATAGGCAGATTTTATCAGCCCATATATGGCCAATTTAAATAAATTAATCTTCTTCAAAGTGACTTTCTGTCCACTTTAATCAGATCACTTTCCCACAATGCATAATGATATTTCTCTTAGGCTAATGGTACACATGGCATTTCTTTATAACCTTTCTAAATAAATATATATATATATATATATATATATATATATATATCTATATATGGGTTCCTATGGTTCCAGCACTCCAACGCTGAGGTATAATACACCCAGGTGCTATTCCATGCCAAATATTCAGTAATCCACAGAATTAGGAATGCACACTGGGGTTTTAAAATATCTTTATCTTTATTTGTTTATGCTTAAAAAGAAAACAGGTCAAGGTTTCGGTCCCCTGCTGGGACCTTTATCCAGACCCAGATTCTTGTTTAAAATCACTTTAAATAGTTAAAAACAGCATAATTAACCAATCACTGAACAGCCTCACTTTGGTGCATGACATCACAAAACTCAATCCTTCAATAGGTTAATTATATCCACATATATTTTTTAGCGGTCTATGCAACAAAAGTATCAAAGAAACACATACTTTATTGTTTTATTACAATGTTGTTAAAATGTTGCAACTAAAGAAATTATCTCTGACTCAGGAAACAGGATTTCTTTTTAAGCATGAACAAATAAAGATAAAAAAGATACTGAATATAAAAACAAACAAAATGTAAACAGGGAATAGAAAAGCAAAATAATAACATAAGGTAAATACATTTTTGGAGGGATCAATGAAAAAATATATGAACTGAAAGTTTTTTATGAAAAAAACAGGAAAAACTACATTTCCCATGATTCGCCTTAATTGGTGCCTTTATATGTTGCCAAAAGATATGCATCTTTAGTATATATATGTGTATGAAAACAAAGCTTATTGATTTGGAAAGAAAAAAAACGGGGGAACTACATCTCCCATGATCCCCTCTGATCATTGTCTTTATACAATGCTAAAAATGTGCCTTTTTTTGTTTATATAATTTGGGCTGGATTGTTGTATTGTAGCTTAATGGGGTATTTTAGCCAGAGGGGTGATGAAAAGGAAGTGCAGGAGAGAGATATACTGCCTTTATTATAATGTTGAGAAGACTGAGAGTTGTATGCGCCAAACCGGAAGTGAAGACACTGGAACGCAAGCTGGAACGCACAAACCGGAAGTGAAGGCAGAAACGGAACGAACACGCTGGAATGGCCTTTAAAAGGAAGGATACAAACAAATATGGCAGAGACGCCTCTGAGGAAGCTGGTAACACCCAGCGAAACGTGTTAGGCATAGTTTGGGGGACACAACAACCTGGATCAAGGCACCTGGAGTGAGCTGGCAGGAGCTTGGAGTGAGCTGGCAGGATTGCCCCTGGGGACCCCAGAAAGACTGTTGTTTGGACTCAATGCGCAAAAACCCGTAAGGGAAATGTGAGTGTGAATTTTAATTGTTTTTAATTATGTTTTAAATAAACGGTGTTACACTATCATCGATTTGTATTCCTGCTTGGGAACTCGGAAGGAGCGGTGAGCGCTGAAGGAGGAACCTGAAAGAGATTCATGTTAAATACATCATACCACGGCAGTGGTTTGTAAGTAGGCATTTTATACAGAAGGTGGAGGCATCTGCATCTTTGGAATATATTTTATTTCACAGGAAAAGCACTTTTCTTTTCTTCTGTCCACCTGTAGTGCCACTTTTTACCCTCGTTAATAGTCATTTAAAAAAGAAGGGGAAAACACATCCACTTGACATCCAGTGCACGCACGGGGTGATATTCCACATTTGTGAACATATTGCGCTATGTCTGTTTTTTATTTCTGTTGCCACAGGCGCTGATCACTTCTTATACATATCCCTTCTGGGGGTATTTATATGCTCGATTTTAGATTTTATCATAAGCTACCATATCATTTTGTAGCATATATGTCATTTTCTCGTTGGCTGCTATGTCTATAATTTTTGCTTTTAGCATAGACAAAGGTATAGTAGCCTTTTTCCAGTTGCATGCAATGATCAGTCTTGCGTCCGTAAATTGGAAAATCTATAAGGTTTTTTACCTAGGAGCATAATAGTCGGGTCTTTAGGGAAATCAGTATGCAATATTTTGGATATGATTTGTTTTACATAATCCCAAAATTTGGAGACTACTCTATAATTCCACCATGTATGGAGCATCGATCCATTCTCTTGGCAACCTCTAAAACAGTATGGGTCACAAGATGGATAAATCTTATGTAGTCGCAATGGTACCAGGTAAGTTCTATGCAAGAGTTTTATCACTGTTTCTCTGTTTGATACACATGTGCTTCCTAGGTTTGCTGTTAGGCTGCATTGTGACCACTGTTTAGTTGAGATTGTGGTCTGAAGATCATGTTCCCACTGAAGCATATATTTATGTTTAAAGTTCTCTGTAGGTAATCGATTTAGCTATTTATAGATCAGGCTCAGTATACCAGGTGCCTGTCATGGCCGGCACCCAATACCAGAACAAGTGCCAAGCACCCTGGTCTCGGCTCGGCTTCACCAGTAGTGTGACCACCGTTGGGCTTCGGGAGGAGCCCTCAGCTTACTTGGGTGCCACCTGGACTTAACAAAGGGGTGCAAGGCGAGATGTTCTGGCTGGCAAAGGGGCATGGCTGTTAGCAGAGTCTTTAGGCCGAAGGTCACGGTACAAAAGGACAAGGCAAGCGGATGGTCAGACAGGCTGAGTCGAGGCAGGCGGATATCAGAATAGTCAGGCAGGCAAGGGTCAAAACCGGGTATCAAACAGACAGATGGGACCAGGCAAGAGAGTGGTCAAAGTTCAGGCTGGGTCAGGATTCAGAGTTCAGAATAGTCAGGATACAGGCAGGGTCAAGCACAGACAATCAAAACAAGATACAGGTTCAGGGACAGAAAGCACATGGCTCAGGAAGCACCAGGATAACAATCCTATCACGGGCAAGCTCCTGTGGTTAAAACTGGGCTTTTGTATTTTCAAATTTGGCGCCATTGCGCACTGGCGTCATCACGCCAGCGCGCCTGCGCCTTTAAAGAACACGGAGGCGCGTGCACGCCTTAAGGAAACAAGATGGCGCCGGACACGGAGCGGCGCGGCGGGCATCCCCGCTGCACCACTGGACCACCAGGGTGAGTTTTTTTTTTATTTTCAATAATTTTATTGAGTTTTCCATAAACACAATAGAATATATTACGCAGATTGAGTATGTCAAGATAACAAAAGAAAAGAATATACAATGCTGTATAAGATGCCAAAGATACAAACACATATCTATAAATATATACTCAAAAGCACACAATCCAAAGGAAAATAATTAACATAGTAAATAAAATAATGAAGTAAAGAAACAATAATAAACCAAACTTCACTCAGTGGATTTACTAATTAATGTAAAAAGAATTATCAACAACAGGGTGAGTTTTATTTATTACAGTGCCAATGGTGCCTGTGGACAAATAGATTCAAAGCACGATTTCGTGAAAGAGCTGCTGTTGCATTTTTTTGCTTGTTTGTGAACATAGTGAATAAGTTGTGAAGCTCTGAAGAGTTCTTGTTGTGGAGGTTCGATTTTTGAATCAGTTGGTGTAAAGTAAGTGGTTTGCCGTGCTGAACCAATGCGTCCATTGTGCTCACTCCTTTTCCCAGCCACAAGGCAAATGCCCTTTTAGATGTTCGTAAAATCGGGATTATTTATTACTGGGTTTAGGAGAGAAGGGAATGAGGCCAATTGATACTTCTTACGGTTTCTTTGCCAAAGATGCAGCATCTCTATTGTGATTGGAGATGAATCTGTAAAGTTCTGTAAGGGAATCTTCGAAAGCCATAGAACCTGGTTAGTGAGATAGGGGTATAGCAAGTCATTTTCAATTTGAACCCACAAAGGGGCTTCTGCCTTTGAATGCGTTGGAGCCTACCGAGCACCGAGTGCCCCCCATTTGCTTTGTGGAGATACATTACGTGGTTCGATATCTGTGGATTTTTATTTTGCCATATGAAGTTGCTGATGGCTGATTGCAATTTGTGAATGTCTGAAATTGGTAAAGCCAATCCATGAAATTCAGTGTTTGTCCCATATTAAGAGTTTCTATGCTAAAAGCTGCATTAATGGTCTTATATAGCGTGGAGAGGGAGGCTGTTACTTTTACTCCAAGGTATTGTAAATATTAGTTTCTGATAGAGAATATAAATGTTTTAGTATCACTTTATACTATTCCCCTTTAAACTTATATCTAATTTGAGGTGCAACCTTAGGTCAAGGCTCCCATTTGCCCCAAACAAGGTTACAAACATGACAACATTGCCTTCACCTAAATATTTCTCTAAATGACCCTTAAGATGTGCTACCACTCACATCTAGGACAGAAAAATAGCATTTAATCCAAATATGTCCCTAAGCAGCATTCAGGTTGTGTACCCTTTGAACCCCAACGGAAGGGCCAAACCCACAGTTTGGGAATGATTGCTTTATATAAATAAAAGAAGAAGCAACAAAGGGCTCAGACGTGTCCCAGAAACAGGTCTTGAGTCATAGAATATTATGAAATGCTATGGGACTGTTAAAATGAATAGGTTTCCCGTTCAGCATATGACTAACTCAAAGCTAAACAAGTAAAATGTCTTGTGAAACATCACAAATTAGCATTTATAGGAAAACCAGTAAAACAAGAACTCTAAATGTGGCACCCTGAAGCCTTTGTCACTCGATGTTGGTATTTCCAATCCCCACTAAAAAGAAAAGCGACTTTAAGATTAACATGCAGTAAAGCAAAATTGGTGATTAAGTATAGGTTGCCCTGTGCCGCTAATGTCTATAGAGAATGCTTTTGAACAGAACATCTTACACATATACATACATCTATGAAATTAGGACCTGCCTTCACCTTACATTATTGCACTGTTTTTATAAGGTTGTATATGGTTGGTTGGTGAAGGAGCCATCACAGGCTGCACAGATATGCATGAGGACTGAAAACAATGTTAACGCTGTAGTATCAAATTAACACAGAATGTTATACTACTGTTAGTAATATGGATGAGAATAATAATGGTAACATACATAATGGGATGATAATAATTAAGTTCTACTTAAAACAAAGTGTCAAAATCTAAGGTAGCAGGGGCCAGGCTAGTGATACCCATATGTCCTGGCGTTCCCTGGATCAACAACCTATTTAAAACTGTTTGCCAGTGTCCTGACAAATATCTGTAGGGAAACAAAAGTGTCCCTGTTTTGTTAAAAGTATCCTGGTTTTCTTTTAGAAAAATAAATCCTAAATTAGCCCCTTAAAAAGGGTGTGGTTTACTAACATTTTGAGCAGTGCACCAATTTTTTCCACTTCCAGTTTTCTAATTTTCAATCTAGGGACCATAGGCCTGGCTTCCTTTCCCCATTTACCTAATCAATAACAATGCTACAGTACCAGCAGTTTGATTTAAAGGCTTGGGCTAGATAGAGGAAGTCTCTCAAGAGCCGCCATCATTTTTATGCCTGTAGAGACCCTGAGATTTGGGGTAAATTACTCAGGCAGTTCCCCTGTAGTATTTGGACACCTAAGGATCTTTTAGTTAAGTTAGGCAGCTATGTCCCTGGTTGGGTCCACATTAGTTCCTGGAGATTGTCCACTAGAGGGCATGGTTGGACAATATAAAAGGGTTTAGCACCATGCGGTCTAGGTCTGTCCTGGGACTTTGCCTCACTGAGAGGTATTACAGGTCCAGGTCTGCCGGGAAAATTAGTTAAGTGTAAGATAGTGATAGTAATACAGTCTAGGAGTGAAAGTCAGCATAGGGTAGCTAGAGAGCAGATGGGCTCCACCGAGGAGGAATAGTGGGGTTAGGACCCCGTGGTATTTGAACCACTAGAGCAGGGACTACAGTGGGTGAGTTGAGGACCAGATAGGATACTAAGACCCAAGACCCCAGGCTGAATACAGTGGGTGAGGTGAGGATCAAGTCCGGTGCCAAGATACAAGACCTCAGGCTGAGAAACCCATGCCTTAGTGCTTAACCAGAGGGATAGTGCCCAGTGAGAGTGGTAACTATTCCCCAAGTCTATTGTTGCTGATTGATATTGTATTCTACTCCGTCTGTTGTATCTTCTACCCCCTGGAGGGAATATTGTTGTTGGGGGCTACGCTATAACTGCCGTGAACATCAAAGTGCTGTTACTTATGATCTTGCCCTGTGCTCTGTTAATAAACAAGTTATAGTTTACTGCAAAGAACTTGTCTGGCTGAATATACTGCTGCATTTATCCGCACCAGGTACCGGGAGTTGCAGGGAGTTGCACGGTTACACTGGGGGTCTGGGGCACACGACAAGCAGTGTTAGCCTGGTCACACACAGCCTTAATACACAGCAAAAGTACACTCAAGGGTGTGCTACATTTGGGGGCTCGTCCGGGATCATCTTTATTGAACTCATTGCTGTGTGAGAGAACGTGTGACAGGCGCTGCAGTGCCGGACCAGAGAGGAAAAAGGCCTCTGGGGCCTAGCACAGCTTGCAGCCTGAATTCAGACCGCTCTAAATTACTGTTGCCTGGTGGAGGCAGAGGCTGATTGAAAAGCCTGCGATTAGACTGGTGAGAACCAATCCGGATTGTGTAAATTGGCGCCAGAGGAAAGGCGCGAAGCTGTGGTGAGTGACGTGAGCCGAATAGACAGCCGTACCACCCTGTTTAGCCACCCCTCCCCGAGATCAGGAGGCGTGTTACCAACCAATGACAGTACGGGAAATTTTGGCGCCTAGTGGGAAGGAGTGGTCTGGCTGTTGGTGTCACGGCGGCCATTTTGGAAGGGCATTGTGAGACCAGCTAGTGAGCGGAGCAGACGCAGTATCAGAGCTCTGTTAACGGTGTCATAGAGGCGAGCCGAAAAGCAGAAATGTCGGATAGTGACCAAGCCAGTTACAGGTCACTGCCGGAGAGACCAGCCGGAGTCATGCTGCTGGATGCCGGCTATCGTTATTTTTGGGCAGGACTGTTCGCGGCTGATGTGACGGATGAGGGGAACCCTATCCCGGTTCCTATTTGTGGAGGCTGCAGTGCCATGGTTTATGCGGAGTTGAAACAGATTGCATCCGTATGCCCAAAGTGTCAACGGCCTTGCTGGATCGGGCCTCTGCTGGACGAGTCAAAGAAAGGCACTCCCGGAGCAGTGATGGCCCTCCTGGCGACTAGAGGGAGAGATCGAGCTGCTGGGCCGGAAAAGGAAAGCCACGCCAAAGACCCGGTTGTGTCCAGGCCTAGCACATCGGGGCCGACTGATCCGGTGCCGTCCCCAGCCGAAGGAGGAGATGGGAAGGTGAGCGGGGAATTGTCCGCACCCGGGCCCGGGTTAGGGGAAGTCCAGGGCACCCCTATTGAAACCATAGACACCAAGAAGGGGGAGGATAGTGCCATTGCCCTACCCGCGCCACCTGCGCTTCCTATCTCACCAACCACTCTTGTGGGCCAAACCCCAAAGGCTTTGCCCGCTACTACCCCCGCCTCCGCTGAAGTGCGAAAGCCAGCAGAAGGAGACTCTAATGCCCCCGTTAGCCGGAGAATCCCGGTTCAAGTTCGGGGTAGGTCCCCTAGGGCCCGAGGACCACGTGGCCGATCTTCATCACGGGGGGTGTCCAGCGGGGGGACAAGTTCAGATGGGGGGATACCTAAATCCACCCTGGCGTATGTGGAATCCGGGCAGGAAGAGGTGCTGGCCCCGATATCCTATCTGAAGGGGTTAAAGGAAGGAAAAGTGCCCACGGGTGGTGTACCCCCTTCTGCCGAGGGGGGTAGTGTATCTACAGGTGAACCGGCACCTGGCTGGGAGGAATATGAGGCGGAACCCGAGGAACAAGGAGGAGCCTATGTTTAAACTTCCCCCAAGCTTCTGGGCCCTGCCGAAAGTCAGTCCTGAGGAGGAAAAGAACTTTTGGGTGTTGCCTGGTAGGGCTGATCCCACCAAATTCATATCGGTGTCTCGCATCCAGAGAGTCATCAATTTCCGGGTGAACCGACTCTGGTGGTATTACATGCCATATGCCCCTCTTTGGGTATATGAGAGGGTGGAAAACGAGCTGGATGACTGGGTGGTGGAAGAAATCACCATGAAGGAGAAAATGCCCCCTAATATTCTGTTACACCCAGAAAGGCCCAAGAGAGTGCAGGCTTGGGAATACGTCCGCATGTTGGAGCAGGAATGGTGGTGGGGCCGCACCATGCTGAAGCACGCAGTCCACAGCAGCGTCCGGTACAATCCTATTCTGAGGCTGTTCAGTGTGGAAGTCACTGGGGATCAAGGCCAGAAGGTGGAGAAGCCTCACCCCAGATATTACACGTCTTATGAGGATGTTAAAAGGTGTTTCACGTACCTGGTGTAAGTCCTAAGGGTGATCAGGGACTGTGATAGAGTTCTGTGACCATTGGTCCTGCCACACCCAGGAGGGTGCTGTTTCTGTTGCGGGTGGGGGGGAAAGAGTGAAGTTACCACCCCCAGCTCAAGTTAAAGTTGACCGCAGGAGGTCTGCCAGTTGTGGATTGTTTTTTTGTTTGTCCGTTGGGACTCAGGTGGACTTGGCACTTTCGGTGCGGAAAGAGTTAATTGACGAGGACTGTCACCACCATTTTTTTTTCTTTCCCTTATGACCACAGAAAATGGACAATGTTGGTTAATAAAGCATATTGTTCTTGAAGTATTGTCTGTGTCTGAACTCTTTCGCTATCGTAATATCTGTTAACATGTAGTGTGGGTAACAGTAGGGATTATTTCCCGAGGTAACAGGAATGATTGTGGTTTGCCTTGTTCATAACCTAGAGAGTAACTGTTTAGTTTGTCAACGAGGACGTTGACGTTTCTAAGTAGGGGGAGAATGTAGAGACCCTGAGATTTGGCGTAAATTACTCAGGCAGTTCCCCTGTAGTATTTGGACACTTAAGGATCTTTTAGTTAAGTTAGGCAGCTGGGGGTCTGGGGCACACGACAAGCAGTGTTAGCCTGGTCACACACAGCCTTAATACACAGCAAAAGTACACTCAAGGGTGTGCTACATGCCATATGCAAAACAACAGATAGTATAAGTGGGAACAATCCATCTATATATGCACACAAAAATCGACATTATCTATAAGTATTATAGGGGAACAGCTATTTAAGATAACCTGTATCTGATGACACATCATGTCATATTGGCTCAAATGTTATAGCATTGTTTTTATATAATATTACCCTCTAGATCTAGAACATAAAACAATGCATGTTCATATCATTTGACTTGACTCCCCTCCATTGACTTGACTCCCCTTCATTTTGCTTCTGGTCAGATTGTCCAATGTACCCATATCTGTTGAGAGCATAATGGTATTGACAGCTATAGTAAGTAATGATTACAAAAACACAGACATGTACAGTACCATCTCTGCAATACCTTATATGACTAGTAAATGTTCATTATTAAAATAAAGCAATATGCCTTTCTATAGCTGTAGGTTCTTGAGGAAGAATCAAGATCGTTTTAACTGTAAGGAAAGAGAACCAGGGACAAGGCCAAATAGGGAAACTCAATGAACAAGAAATATATAGTCAGCTAGACAGCAACAAGGAAGTCCTTCACTAAAGGGCCCTATTTAAGTTTACTGCTTTGTAGCACTACCAGTTACATCCCTAACATCCCTGGTTTACGTAAATCAGCCACAGAATGTGTAAAATGATACGTGTTCATTAAATAAAAAAAGGAATATGAAGTTGATCATTCAAGTTAGGAATGAAAAATGTAACAGAAAAAAATGTAGATTGTATAAAGCATGTTGGAATGGAAATTACTGAACAAATCACTGACTTTAAATAACAAAAGTTATTAACGGAGGAGAGAAATGCTCTTTAGGTTCATTATAATTTATGTAAAAGAATAGGTCTAAGCAGTATGTTTTAGATGTGTAAAAATGTGCCAGTACAGTTTTGCGCTGAAATTCATGGTTTTGTCAGAGGGGAATATTTTTGCCAATCCATGCTAGAATTTTGCAGTGAGTTTTGATGTGCCAGAAAAATAAACAAAAAAAAACACCAACACATTATTATAGTCTCCTGATTTCCACATCATGCTTGTACAGTACCATACTAGTTGTACCAGTGCAGAGCAACAGTATGTTAAATTCTAATTACTTTGATAGACTTTCAGTTTAAGGTGTAACCGTTCTTTTAACTGCAAAAACAGATTAGGTTGTGTTGTTTACTTAAAGGGTATGTAAAGGCAAAAATATAAAATCCCATTTTTACTTCCTTTAACCCTTTAAGTGCCAAGAACGTAGATCCTACGTTCTTTTAAAAAAGGCTTTAAGTGCCAAGAACGTAGGAGCTACGTTCTTTACTAAGCTCCCTCTGCACGCGCAGCAAAAACAGCGTGCAGAGAGGAGCGATCAGCGCCACAACCCCCTAGGCAGGGGGGTTCTCCAGGAGCGACACAGACGCAGCAACAGCTTCCTTGTCGCAGGACCTGGACCTCACGTGTTCCAGCGCCGCCCACGCACTTCCTGCTGCTCTGACTCATCGATCCTGGACCCTACAGCTCTGAAAAGGACCCCCTTCATCTAGATTCGGTAAGTGCCCCTTTTTTTTTTACTTATTTAGTACATTTACAAGCATTTACATGTACACAATGCACATATTAGTAAAAGTAGTTTTTTTTTTTTTTGCTTTTCTGACTTTTCTGATTTTTTTGATTTTTCACACTTTGGCACTTATTTACACACTCACATACACATATGCACAAATGAATACACTTTTTAGAGCTGTACATCCATGCATACACAAACACGCACTTATAGGGGTTTTTTGTACTTTTTTTTTTTTTTAGCTCTTCATTTTCAAGTTTCCCTCTTGTTATTTCCCCAAAAAACGTTAGATTTCATAGCGTGACTACTGGATCAAGCATTCTGACCACTAACCACGCTGTCAGAAAAGTTATTTTGTTATTTTGTTGATTTTCCTAATTGTATTTGATTTTTTGTGATTTTTATTGCAGTTTTATGCTTGCATTGTTTTTCCTTGTGTCAATTTTTAGCATCGTTTACACTTTGATCATTTGGGGTAGAAACACATTTTTAGCAATTCTGTGTTCGTCAGAATGTGTACTTTCCAAAAATATATGGATTTGGGGGGTCTTTGTACTGTTAGGGGGTCTTACGGCACATTATATGCAGTCAGTGTGCTATGTTCACAGAAGGCGAATTGACAGCCGAGAAAATTCTTATGCACTATTTTCATTTGGGGTCCGCACGTGCCCACCTGCTTTGGTATATCTACGCATAATGGGCATCAAACTGTTCAGTAGACCCTTGGTGTCAATATTTATGGTGTTTTCTAATTGTATGTAAGAAATTGGGTGAGATAAATGCGACCAACTGCAATATTTTTAGGCGATTTTCAGAAATATCATAAAAACTGCTGCCTTTAGCGTTGCTTTGCAGTATGTACGTTTGTAGTAGAAAGACAGTTTTAGCAAATTTTTATTCGGCAGAATGTGTAATTTCCAAAAATATATGGTTTTGGGGGGTCTTTGTACTGTTAGGGGGTCTTACGGCACATTATATGCAGTCAGTGTGCTATGTTCACAGAAGGCGAATTGACAGCCGAGAAAATTCTTATGCACTGTTTTCATTTGGGGTCTGCACGTGCCCACCTGCTTTGGTATATCTATGCATATTGGGCATCATACTGTTCAGTAGACCCTTGGCGTCAATATTTATGGTGTTTTCTAATTGTATGTAAGAAATTGGGTGAGATAAATGCGACCAACTGCAATATTTTTAGGCGATTTTCAGAAATATCATAAAAACTGCTGCCTTTAGCGTTGCTTTGCAGTATGTACGTTTGGAGTAGAAAGACAGTTTTAGCTAATTTTTATTCGGCAGAATGTGTACTTTCCAAAAATATATGGTTTTGGGGGGTCTTTGTACTGTTAGGGGGTCTTACCGCACATTATATGCAGTCAGAGTGCTATGTTCACAGAAGGCGAATTGACAGCCGAGAAAATTCTTATGCACTGTTTTCATTTGGGGTCTGCACGTGCCCACCTGCTTTGGTATATCTATGCATATTGGGCATCATACTGTTCAGTAGACCCTTGACGTCAATATTTAGGGTGTTTTCCATTTGTATGTCAGAAATTGGGTGAGATAAGTGCGACCAACTGCAATATTTATAGGCGATTTTCAGAAATATCATACAAAACCGCTTCGTTTAGCGTTGCTTTGCAGTATGTACGTTTGGAGTAGAAAGACAGTTTTAGCAAATTTTTATCTGGCAGGATGTGTACTTTCCAAAAATATATTGTTTTGGGGGTCTTTGTACTGTATGGGGGTCTTACAGCACATTATATGCAGTCAGGGATGCTATGTTCACAGAAGGCGAATTGACAGCCGAGATAATTCTTATGCACTGTTTTCATTTGGGGTCCGCACGTGCCCACCTGCTTTGGTATATCTATGCATATCGGGCATCATACTGTTCAGTAGACCCTTGGCGTCAATATTTATGGTGTTTTCTAATTGTATGTAAGAAATTGGGTGAGATAAATGCAACCAACTGCAATATTTTTAGGCAATTTTCAGAAATATCATAAAAACCGCTGCCTTTAACGTTGCTTTGCAGTATGTACGTTTGGAGTAGAAAGACAGTTTTAGCAAATTTTTATTCGGCAGAATGTGTACTTTCCAAAAATATATGGTTTTGGGGGGTCTTTGTACTGTTAGGGGGTCTTACGGCACATTATATGCAGTCAGTGTGCTATGTTCACAGAAGGCGAATTGACAGCCGAGAAAATTCTTATGCACTGTTTTCATTTGGGGTCTGCACGTGCCCCTCTGCTTTGGTATATCTATGCATATTGGGCATCAAACTGTTCAGTAGACTCTTGAAGTCAATATTTAGGGTGTTTTCCATTTGTATGTAAGAAATTGGGTTGGATAAGTGCGACCAACTGCAATATTTTTAGGCGATTTTCAGAAATATCATAAAAACCACTGCATTTAGCATTGCTTTGCAGTATGTACGTTTGGAGTAGAAAGACAGTTTTAGCAAATTTTTATTCGGTAGAATGTGTACTTTCCAAAAATATATGGTTTTCTGGGGTGAATGTAATTTTTTGTACCTTTGCCTGTCACAAAATCCTGTATATGTGCTGATTTTGCAGTATCTGGAATTACAGAACTCGTATGGGGTGTCTTCTTTCTGGGGCCCCTATATGCCACATACTTAGGTGTACCTATGCATATTGGGTATCATACTGTTCAGCGGACCCAGACTTTCAAGTTTAGGGAGTTTTATCTTGGTATATAATGATATGTGGGAGATACGATGCTTCAGAGTTGCAATATCGAGATGATTTTCGGTAATGTCATAAAAATTGGCAAATGTAGGAGCACTTTACGGCTTGGTACTTTGGAGTAGAAAGACATGCATACCCATATTAGATTCGTCAGAATGTGTACTTTCCAAAAATATATGGTTTTCTGGGGTGAACATGCATTTTTGTACTTTTGCCCCTTGAGAAATGCTGTAAATGTGCTGATTTTGCAGTATTTGGAATTCCAGAACTGATAACTCATATGGGGTGTCTTTGTTTTGGGGCCCTGATACGCCATATACTTAGGTGTACCTATGCATATTGGGCATCAAACTGTTCAGTGAACCCTGGGCTTTTATATTTAGTGTGTTTTATCTTGGTATATAATGATATGTGGGAGATACGATGCTGTAGACTGGACACTTTGAGGTAATTTTTCAAAAATGTAACACATTTTTATAAAAACTGCTAACTTTAGGAAAGAATTGCAACTTGGTAGTTTGGAGTACAAATATATATTTACCCATTTTGAACTTGTTAGAATCTGTTCTTTCCAATAAGGTGTAGTTTTTTTAGGGTAAACCTACTGTTAGTGGAATGTTTGGTCTTGAAATCAGATGTATGCAGTTTTGTAGAGCAGTGCTTTGGAAATTTGGTAGTTTACTGCTTCGAAGTTTTTGATCTATAGAAGTAAGAAATCTCCATAAAACTATATATATTTGGTATTGGCGCGTTCAGGAGACACAGAACTTTCCAAATCTACCATGCTCTCATGCATAAAATAAATTATGCTTCTGATATATGTGTTTTTATCATGTGAAACTGTTTTGTTTTTTTTAAAAAAATTTAGAAGCCCATATCTTTTTACTGGAGTGGAATGACAACAAAATACTAGCATATTTTGAAAGCTTAGGTTGTCCTGAGAAAAACGATACCTTGTTTTCGTGGGTAAACTAAAAGACCCCCCCAGGCAAGTCCCCTAAAGTGAAAGAGCAAAAAATGTTCAAAAACGGTCTGGCAATAGAAGTTTCAACTTGGCCAAATTGTCTGGCAGCGAAAGGGTTAATGAAAAAGAAACCTATCTCCAGTATACTTTAATTAAAAAATGTGTACCGTTTTTTACTGCTGTGCATAGGAATTGTCAGACGGTCCCTAACTGCTTTGCAGAAAAACAATCATACTTATGAACAGCAGGGTGAGCCCCCACCTTGCTTCCCAGCCATGCAGAACTCAAGCAGCTTTGTTTTTCTTTCCCTGTGGAGCAGTTGGCGACTGCGTAAAGATTTGTATTGGATTTTATTCTTGCCTTACCATCACCTTTACTGTTTCCAACTCCAGCTGCAGCTGCAGGGACAAAGATCATGGAGCCAAGATTTAGAGTAGGACTACACGGACGTTTTCGGCGCAATCCGACACGCTGCGACAAAAAGCAAAACCCACAAACAGATAAACTGGGATTCTATTTGGAGGATCATTTTGCTGCAGCCACTGGTTCTGCAGATTGGATAAAATTTGTATTAAACAATACAAAAACTATACAATCTACATTAGATTACATGACAACACAGTCTGCCTATCCTGATTATTAATCAGTCTTGCTGTTTGGGCTTCTGGCAGATATTATTTGACTTGTGCTGTTTTGATAATTTATGACTATCCCTAAGCAACCCAGACTACACTGAGCATGTGCATAGTCTTGGTCTTGCAAAGATTTTAAACAAAGTTACAAGATGTTGACCCCCTGTGGCCAACTTTGAAAGCATAAATCATTTGTTTGATTAGGCTTGTGGTGCAGTAAGTTCATGTTTATGTTAAACATACAAAATACAGCATTTCTAGCCTTATTCTATTTAAGACTTCCCCTTTAAAGGGGTGCTGTCATGAGAAAAACTTTTTGCAAATGCATCAGTTTATAAGGCTGCTCCAACAGAATTCTGCACTGAAATCCATTTCTTAAAAGAGCAAACAGATTTTTTTTTAAATTTAGAAATCTGACATGGGGCTAGACATAGTGTCAGTTTCCCAGCTGCCTCCAGTCATGTGACTTGTGCTCTGATAAACTTCAGTCACTCTTTTTACTGCTGTACTGCAATTTGGAGTGATATCACCCCTCCCTTTCCTCCCCAGCAGCCTAACAACAGAACAATGGGAAGGTAACCAGATAACATCTCCCTAACACAAGATTACAACTGCCTGGTAGATCTAGGAACAGCAGTCAATAGTAAAATTCAGGTCTCACTGTGATACATTCAGTTAATTGAGTAGGAGAAACAGCAGTCTGCCAGAAAGCAGTTCCATTCTAAAGTCCTGGCTCTTTCTGAAAGCACATGACCAGGCAAAATGACCTGAGAAGGCTGCCTACACACCAATATTATAACTAAAGAAATACACTTGCTGGTTCAGGAATGAAATTGTATATTGTAGAGTGAATTATTTGCAGTGCAAACAGTGTAATTTAAAAATAAAAACGACATCATAAAAATCATGACAGAATCCCTTTAACAAAATGCATGAACGTTTCATAATTTTAGTTCACTCACCAGGCAGTCGAGGCAGTAACTGTTACACTTATCTGCTGCCCATATATATGGAGCATATATACTTTGTGCTCAGTTTGTTGACATCAAAGAGTTGCACCATTGCTGTAACATTTTAACTGGCAACGTGCAAAAAACGTGTATGCTTTGTGCCTGTTTTTTGCACATTGCCCAATAAAAATAAAGAGCCCTTCTGGTACAAAAACAAATGTAATTTAAATCATAATGAAAGAAAGCAAAACCAAGAATATCTTAAAATTACAGAGAACTGTTACTACGTTCAGAAAAGCAATTCAGTGAAAAGCCATCGTAAAAACAAAAACAAATAAAAAGCAAATAGATTTTTTCCAGTAAATTTACATTTTTTTTTTTTAGTTCTGAACACGCAGACTACTTATAAACAAACCAATCATGACCAGCTATCTCACATGGAAAACAAGGACATGTGGGAGTTCAGTAATACCAGAATTCAGTAAACTGAAACCATATGCTCTTCTAAAATAACAACAGATCTCCAAGATGCTTACTTTTGTCTGCTGGCATAAGCTTTTGGGATTTATTCTTTTTTTTTTGGATGTAAAAGAAAAAAAACATAAAAAGTCCCTTGTTCAGTCTGGATTTGTCTTTTCAGTTGCGTGCTCAGCTTGCACTGAAAATAAAGGGAGCCAATACATAGTTACATAGTTACATAGTTACATAGTTACATAGTTACATAGTTAAATTGGGTTGAAAAAAGACAAAGTCCATCAAGTTCAACCCCTCCAAATGAAAACCCAGCATCCATACACACACCCCTCCCTACTTTTAATTAAAATTCTATATACCCATACCTATACTAACTATAGAGTTTAGTATCACAATAGCCTTTGATACTATGTCTGTCCAAAAAATCATCCAAGCCATTCTTAAAGGCATTAACTGAATCAGCCATCACAACATCACCCGGCAGTGCATTCCACAACCTCACTGTCCTGACTGTGAAGAACCCTCTACGTTGCTTCAAATGAAAGTTCTTTTCTTCTAGTCTAAAGGGGTGGCCTCTGGTACGGTGATCCTCTTTATGGGTAAAAAGGTCCCCTGCCATTTGTCTATAATGTCCTCTAATGTACTTGTAAAGTGTAATCATGTCCCCTCGCAAGCGCCTTTTTTCCAGAGAAAACAACCCCAACCTTGACAGTCTACCCTCATAATTTAAGTCCTCCGTCCCTCTAACCAATTTAGTTGCACGTCTCTGCACTCTCTCCAGCTCATTTATATCCCTCTTAAGGACTGGAGTCCAAAACTGAACTGCATACTCCAGATGAGGCCTTACCAGCGACCTATAAAGAGGCATAATTATGTTTTCATCCCTTGAGTTAATGCCCTTTTTTATGCAAGACAGAACTTTATTTGCTTTAGTAGCCACAGAATGACACTGCCCAGAATTAGACAACGTGTTATCTACAAAGACCCCTAGATCCTTCTCATTTAAGGAAACTCCCAACACACTGCCATTTAGTGTATAACTTGCATTTATATTATTTTTGCCAAAGTGCATAACCTTGCATTTATCAACATTGAACCTCATTTTCCAGTTTGCTGCCCAGTTTTCCAGTTTAGACAAATCACTTTGCAAAGTGG
The DNA here is from genome assembly GCF_017654675.1 of Xenopus laevis. Taxonomy (NCBI): domain Eukaryota; kingdom Metazoa; phylum Chordata; class Amphibia; order Anura; family Pipidae; genus Xenopus; species Xenopus laevis. Next base: position 64,767,556 of record NC_054380.1, read on the forward strand.
CAGCATCCTGCATGGAACCTATAGTTCTGCACAATTTAGTATCATCTGCAAAAATAGAAACAGTACTTTCAATGCCCACCTCCAGGTCATTAATAAACAAGTTGAAAAGCAAGGGACCTAGTACAGAGCCCTGCGGTACTAACAACACTGGTCCAATTAGAAAATGTTCCATTTACCACCACTCTTTGTAGTCTATCTTTTAGCCAGTTCTCTATCCAGGTACAAATACTATGTTCCAGGCCAACATTCCTTAATTTAACCAGTAACCTTTTGTGTGGCACTGTATCAAATGCTTTAGCAAAGTCTAAGTAAATCACATCCACTGCCATCCCAGAATCGAGGTCTCTACTTACATTCTCGTAAAAAGAAATTAAGTTAGTCTGGCAAGATCTATTACGCATAAAACCATGCTGGCACAAACTCATAGTATTATGATTTGCTATGAAGTCCAGTATCTTATCCTTTATTAACCCTTCGAAAAGCTTTCCTACCACTGACGTCAGACTAACTGGCCTATAGTTTTGAGGCTGAGAACGGGATCCTTTTTTGAATAGAGGCACCACATTAGCAATTCGCCAGTCTCTCGGCACTATGCCAGATCTCAATGAATCCTGAAAAATTAAGTAAAGAGGTTTGGCAATCACAGAGCTAAGCTCGCTAATTACCCTGGGATGAATACCATCTGGCCCTGGACCTTTGTTAATCTTAACATGTTCAAGTCTCTTTTGAATTTCTTCATGTGTGAACCATGCATCATTAGTTGTATTACTAGAATTGGGACTGTTAAGAAGAAAACCTTCACTTACTGGTTCCTCATTTGTGTAGACAGATGAAAAATATGAGTTCAGAATCTGCGCTTTTATTTTGTTTTCATCAACCAGCTGACCCCCCTCTGATAGTAAGGGTCCCACCCCTTCCTGCTTCATTTTTTTACTATTAACATATTTAAAAAATAATTTTGGATTTTTTTTACTGCTTGCTGCAATATCCTTTTCTATAGCAATTTTAGCTTGCCTTATAGCTTCTTTGCATGATTTATTGGCCTCCTTGTACCTTATAAATGTTTCGGCTGTACCAGCTAACTTGAAAGCCTTAAAAACACGTCTTTTCTTACCCACCTCAACACCAACGCTTCTATTGAACCAAAAAGGTTTTGCTTTGCAACGGCGTTCCTTGCTTACAAGTGGAATATACTGACAAGTATATTTATTAAGCAGCATTTTAAAGACTTCCCATTTTTGTTCTGTGTTTAACCCTGTGAAAAGCATATCCCACTTAATATGTTGCAGAGATGCCCTTATACTGTCAAAGTTTTCACGTCTGAAATTTAGTGTTTTAGTTTGTCCCTTATAGAATTGCTTCTGCAACAGAATCTCAAAGGAGACCATGTTATGATCACTATTCCCTAAATGCTCACCCACACAAATGTTAGAGATGAGTTCAGTATTGTTAGTTATTACAAGGTCCAAAAGAGAGTTATTCCTAGTAGGTTCTTGAACGAGCTGGAATAAAAAGTTGTCATTCAGCATATTTACAAACCTAATAGCTTTTTCTGTCTTAGCAACCCCATTACCCCAGTCAATGTCTGGATAATTGAAGTCACCCATAGCAACAACTTGACCCAGCTGTGAAGCCGCTTGTATCTGCAAGAGTAGCTGGGCTTCATACTCGACACTTATACGAGGTGGTTTATAGCATACACCAATGATAATTCTTTTTGTTACCTTTTGCCCAGTCAAAATCTCTACCCAGAGTGATTCTACACCCTCACCAGTGCCAGTTATTTTTATTTCTTTAGCGCATGGCTTTAATTCAGGCTTTACATACAAACACACTCCTCCACCCTTTTTAATCCCTCGGTCCCTCCTAAAAAGGGTGTAACCATTTAAATTCACAATCCAGTCACATGTTTCATCCCACCAGGTCTCAGTGATACCAATTATATCATAATTTTTAGAGCATGCAATTAATTCTAGGTCTCCCATTTTACCTGACAAACTCCGTGAATTTGCCAGCATACAGCGGAGGTTACTACTTTTACTTTTGAAATGTGCATTACTTAGTGAAGAATTATACGTTAAGTAAGTATTATTCTGTTTTCCTTGTAACAGAGGGACCTCCTTAGCTGGTAAACTGTATGCCCCCCTCACTCCTCCCCCATGACCCCTTACTAACCCCACTGCCCCGTCTACACTAGCTTCCCCATAATCCTTTATCTCACCCACCCCCCCCCCTTGCCTAGTTTAAACACTCCTCCAACCTCTTAGCCATTCTTTCCCCTAGCACCGCGGACCCCCTTCCATTAAGGTGCAAACCGTCACGACTGTATAGGTTGTACCCCAACGAAAATTCAGCCCAGTGCTCTAGGAACCCAAACCCTTCCTTCCTGCACCAAGACTTGAGCCACGCATTTAGCTCCCTAAACTCCCGCTGTTTTCCTAAACTTGCACGTGGCACAGGCAAAATTTCAGAAAAGATTACATTGGAAGACCTTTCCTTGATCTTAGAGCCTAGATCCCTGAAATCATTCTTTAAGGTCTTCCATCTACCATTTATTTTGTCATTAGTACCGATATGCACTAAGACAGCTGGGTCATGCCCAGCCCCACCCAATAATTTGTCTATCCGATCAACCACATGCCGAACCCTGGCACCAGGTAGACAGCAAACTGTTCGGTTGTAGCGATCCGGACGACAAATTACCCTATCCACTTTCCTAATAATTGAGTCTCCTACAACCACAATTTGCTTAGGCCTGACTCTACTCTCCTCCCCACCACTACTAGAGAAACTGGTCTCCCGGCTGTTAGAGAGATCAGCCCCATCTAGAATTGCCAATCCAGAGTTCATACTCCCATCATCTTCACACAATCTGGCAAATTTGTTGCGATGTATAATCTCCGGATCAGCCTCCATTTTCCTTTTGCCCACCTTAGATTTTCTAACTGTCACCCAGCTAGCTGCCTCAATATCCTGCTGCTGTTCTGTTCCCCCCAAACTATCTGACCCCGCTAGGTCCTGCTCAGTGAGCAAAAGACTCCTTTCAAGATTGTCAATCGACCGCAGTGTTGCAATTTGTTGCTCTAGTGTTCTAACTTGAGCCTCCAAAGTGGCAATTTGCTCACAACCACCACAGAGGTAAGCATTTTGGATCTCTTGTTCCAAATCTGCATACATATGGCAGACTGTGCACTGAGTCAGACCTTCAATCTTGCTAGCACTCATTATCCCAGTTACAGATCAAAACAGGAAAAAATAAAAATATATAAAAATAAAAATGAGGGTTAGAACAAAACTTTTGACCTAGTTTGAACCTCCTTTAGTTTTCAACTCCACTTACAGATTATAACTCCACTTACAGATTATAACTCCATTTACAGATTATAACTCCACTTACAGATTATAACTCCATTTACAGATTATAACTCCACTTACAGATTATAACTCCACTTACAGATTATAACTCCACTTACAGATTATAACTCCACTTACAGATTATAACTCCACTTACAGATTATAACTCCACTTACAGATTATAACTCCACTTACAGATTATAACTCCATTTACAGATTATAACTCCACTTACAGATCCCCCACTTAACGAGCAAACACTTAACGAGCAAACACTTAAGAGAAGCTAACACTAGAGCAAGCTCCACTGGAGTGCCAGGGGTTCTATTTATACAGTCTGTTCAGGTGCAACTAATCAAACCCCACACTGCAAAGTAAAGCAAGTTGTGACAAACTTGCTGTAAGCACACTAGCACACCAAACTTTGCTGTTTAGCACCCAAGACAGAAAAAAAAACCTTTAAAAAATAAAACCACAGTAGTTAAATATAAACCTTAATATAAAATAGCAGTTAAGAAATACTTATCCTTTTCAGATGATTTGTTTGCTTTAAGTTGCTTTAAACCTGTCAGCAGCCTGATTCAATACAGTTAGATTGCGAAAAAAAATGTATTTGTGAGCTCTCAGAGTATATTTTGCAATTTACTGAATGAAGATGGTTGACTATAATCTGATGCACGACTTTAAGTAGGACCAACTAACTTTATTTAATCTTCTCTTGGTGTAAAAGAACTTTGGGCTCTTAGGGTTTGCAAATAATTTATGGCCTCATTTTTTATTTCAGCACTGATCTTTTTAGTAGATGTCCTAGGCTTGTCGAATGGCTCTGAAGTTTTCAAATGGGAATGATTCATCTTTAACTTCTAAAATCTGGTATTTCGGCTAAACATCATAATGGAACTACAGGAACTATGTTTGACTGTGGATATGAAAAAAAAAAGAAAAGGGCAAATGTTATACTTAGAGTGTAAGCTGTGCAGGGCAGGGACTTCCTTCCTACTGTGCCTCCTATCACACAGAACATAACCTCTGAATATTTATACTTATAATTGAATTTATATATTAACTATAACACTGTCTTTCCTGCTGCACTTTCATACTGTATACTGTAAAATTGTACAGTGCTGTGTATCCTAGTATTGCTTTATAAATACAATTATGCATACATACTTATTAAACTCAAATCCTAATGGGGAATATTTATGATAAGGAATATTATGCTTAATCCCACTCAGGGTCGGACTGCACCAGCACACTGCGTGTGTGCACAAGTGAATAATGTTTTTATTATCATTAAAGGGATGGTTCACCTTTAAACAACTAGTTTTTTCAGATAGATCACCAGAAATAATGACTTTTTCCAATGACTTTCTATTTTCTATGTGTGACCGTTTTTCTAATATTGAAGTGTAAAGTGTCTTTTATCTCCTTCTGAAGCAGCTCTGGGAGGGGGGTCACCAACCCTGTAAACTGTTCTTAATGGATACATTTAGTTGATACATTTCTTATTTTTGTTCCTGCTGAGCAGGCAGCTGTTAGAATTGATACAATTGTTGCTAATACGCCAGAGATTCTGCTAAGAAATGTATCAACTAAATGTTGCAAAATTGTAACAGTTTAGAGTCTGTACCTGAATTATTGAGCTGCCAGACTTAAAGGGCAAGTAAAGTCTAAAATAGAATAAGTCTAGAAATGCTGTATTTTGTATACTAAATACAAACATAAACTTACTGCACCACAAGCCTAATCAAACAAATGATTTATGCTTTCAAAGTTGGCCACAGGGGGTCACCATCTTGTAACTTTGTTAAACATCTTTGTAAGATCAAGACTGTGCACATGCTCAGTGTGGTCTGGGCTGCTTAGGGATCATCATAAATTATCAAAACAAATAATATCTGCCAGAAGCTGATACATCAAGACTGATTAATAATCAGAATATACAGACTGCACTGAGTCCTGTTTCATGTCCTGTGTCATGTAATCTAATGTGAATTTTATAGTTTTTGTATTGTTTAATACAAACCTTCTCCAACTCTGCAGAACCAGTGGCTGCAGCAAAATAATCCTCCAAATAGAATCCCAGTTTATTTGTTTAAATCTGGCTCCATGATCTTTGTCCCAGAAGCTGCGGTTGCAAACAGTAAAGGGGATGTAAAGGAAAAAATAAAATTCAATACAAAGCTCTACACATTCGCTGACTGCTCTACAGGGAAACAAACAAAGCTGCCTGAGTTCTGCATGGGGAAGAAAGGCCGGGCTCCCCCTGCTGTTCATAAGTATGATTCTTTCCCTGCAGAGAGGGACCATCTGACAATACCTATCCACAGCAGTAAACGAAGGGAGAATTTCACTACATACAGTCAAGATTTCTTATAAAAACGGTACACATTTTCTAATTAAAGTATGTTGGAGATAGGTTTCTTTTTCATTAAAGAAGTTTTTTTGCCTTTACTTCCCTTTAAACATCAGAGACAGGAACTTTCAACTTTAAACTTAGATTTTGGAAAAACATTAAAAAATAAATAATGGAAAGTAATTAGAAAAAGTCTTTATTTCTGGGGAACAATCTAAAAACAACTGAATTGAAAAAAGTGTTTGGAAGGTGAACAACCTCTTTCAGAAGCTTTCTTTGCAGATGTGGATGCAGATTTCGGCTGGCCCAGTCCAACCCTGACCCCACTGCATTGAGGACAGTTTTTATTATTATTTTTTTTTTAAGAGAAGGAACAAATACACAGTATTGAATCCTTCTCAAAAGATGGCCAAATAAGTTGTACATATTTAAATGGAATGTTGTTATGTTGTCTCGTGCTTTAGTCACATTAATTTAAGGGTGCAGGTATAGTTTGGCTAAGCACTATGTGGGAATCCCTGGTATAGGATCCCTTATCCCAAAACCCATTATCCAGAATTGGGTAATTACATAAAAATTATTATTAGAAAAACTTGAGGTCCCATGCATTATGGTTAATAGACCCAATACCTGAATTTGGTTAAACCCTGGCAAAAAATATTGGGGTCTACTTGAATGCCAAACAAAAAATTATTGTTATTATATATTTCTAAAGCACTGATATATTAAGCAGTGCTTTAAATAGAGAGCTATTTACTTTCACTTTCCATTCTTCATCTCCTAGATGGCACTGCTCTCCTCACATTCCCCCTCCCTACTCACCAACTAATGGCATCAGGTGCCCAATTGTGGTGCACAAACAAGATTGCGGGGAGATGCACAAAATGGTACCTGCCTGCTTGATCTGATTGTGAATTCTAAGACTAAAATAAATCATATTTAAACAATTTGTATAGTGTAAGTGAAGTTTATTTTGCTTGACTAACATCATTAAATATAATTTGGAATTATGTCTTAGGGTGACAAGTCCTCTTTAATGTATTTTATTACAGGACATCCTTATGCATATACTAATGCCAACACAGTGCTTTTAGTCAAAATTTTTGACAATGCGCCTAAGTCCCTTGGACCCCTTCCACCACTGCAATGTGTATGGTCATATGCCAAAGAGTGGGATATGGTTTCAGGCCACTCTCATTCAACACAATTACCTCAATCACCACCAGTAACCCTTCTATATAACAATATCCCTCTACCAAGTGCATCGTAACCAGATATCAGCTCCCTGATAGATATAAGAACTTCACTCATTAGTAAAAATCCATGTCCTACTGGGATTCCTTCAGTTACATTGAGTAGGGAAAACAACAGCCTGTCAGAAAGCAGTTCTTAGTGCAGCACTGGCTCTTTCTGAAAGCACATGACCAGGCAAAATTACCTGAGATGGCTGCCTACACACCAATTTTACAACAAAAATACACTTGTTGGGTTAAGAATGACATTTTACATGGCAGTGTAAACATTTTACATGCTGTGTAAACAATGTAATTTAGAATACAAAATGACACCATAAAAATCATAACATAATCCATTTAATGAGGGGTGACCTTCTAGAAATTCCTAAAAAGCATTTATTTGAGTTGAATTGAGCTAAGCTGTGTAGAACAGACAAAGTTTATACATAGTGTGAGCTTCGGGTAGCGAAACCCTAGGCCCCGGTACAGATTTCAGCACATAAATGGAGACTGACCACCTTAAAGAGTTCAAATTGCTGCTTTGCTGGCTTGCATTTGCAAAAAACACAAAATCTTCAGCCCACTGGCTTCACATGGGGAATCACATATGCTTCACATCATAGCAATAAAAGTCCCACTTCACACCCTCACTGGTGTTCACTGTACTCACAGTTGAGTTTAGCCCTCAATGGCTTTCAGCGGACCACAAATCCCAGAATCCTCTCTGGGCACACTTGAGACACTCTTGTCTCCTGGGAGCAGTTTCTCTTTTCCTCTCTCCAGACTATTGGAGCTCTCTCCAAATCATTGGAATCACTCTTGTTCCCTGGTGCTCAAAGCACATGTAGCCCCTCATCCTCCTTCACTCCAGGAGGTCTCTATCAGGAAGCAGCAGCAGCCCTGATGTGTTGCTCCACACCTCCTTTTAACTATCCTTAATTAACTCTTAACTGCCTTTAGCTTGGCAGCTGCAAAACCCTTACTTGGAGCAAGGGATGGAAGCCCACCCTGCTCTCTTCCATCCACTCCAGGGACTCTTAATCCAGCTTTTACCAAGCTGGTTCGGAATATCCACAGCTTTAATTGCTGCAGCACCACACTTTTCCTGGAGATTAATGCTGGTGAAATACACACAATATTGTGCCCTTTAGACACCCATATCTTACAATAGCAACTTAAAATGTTAGGTTGAAAAAAGACACATCCATCAAGTTCAACCCTTTAAATCTATATATGTAACCTACTCAACTGCTAGTTGATCCAGAGGATGGCAAAAAACCCCATTTGAAGCCTCTTCAATTTGGGACCAGTCTGTGGATCATACCATACCAGATGAAAGAGAGTCTGAGAAAATCAGAAATAGAGGCTGGTGTAAAACTGAACTAAGCTCTCTTAGTACCCGATAGGCAGGCCCGGATTTGTGGAAAGGCCACCTTGGCCGGGCCTAGGGCAGCAGGATTTTAGGAGGGCGGCATGCTGCCCATCCACACCCACATTAGTTCAAAAACACTGGGGATGAGCTGGAGATACAATAATTTTTTTAAATCCCCATTGCTCCAGTCTAGATGATGAAAATTTGAACCAATAAAGGGAGGGGGGCAGGGGTGACAAATGACAGTGGGCCTAGGGGCGCACACCATGTAAATCCGGCCCTGCCGATAGGCTTCTTCCATCTCGCCTGGTGCCTTGTTCACATTTATGTTCAGTAAAGCTTTATGAACCATATCCTGAATCAGCCACTGACTAGTTTATGGTGAGCCAAGAGTGCAGCTATGATGTGGTTTTTGGAACATTGACTCCTCTTTTGTATATACTGAAGAAAAGAACTGATTTAGCACATTTGCCTTCTCAGTATATATTACAACTATTGTACCATTATTTAAAGGTGCAACACCCTCAACTCACATCTTACTATTAATATACTTAAAAACTTTTTGGGGTTACACATTAGCCTCTGCTGCAATGTGCTCCTCATTTCCTATCTTTGCCTTCTGGATTGTGGTTTTACAACATTTAGGGGCCGATTCACTAAGCTCGAGTGAAGGATTCGAATTAAAAAAATTCGAAGTATTTTTTGGGTACTTCGACCATCGAATTGGTTAAATTCGTTCGAATTCGAACGAAATCGAACGAATCGAACGAAAAATCGTTCGACTATTCGACCATTCGATAGTCGAAGTACTTTCCTTTAAAAAAAACTTCGACCCCCTACTTCGGCAGCTAAAAGCTACCGAAGTCAATGTTAGCCTATGGGGAAGGTCCCCATAGGCTTGCTAACCTTTTTTTGATCGAAGGATTTTCCTTCGATCGTTGGATTAAAATCGTTCGAATCGTTCGATTCGAACGATTTAATCGTTCGATCGAACGAAAAATCCTTCGATCGATCGAACGTAGGATTAGCGCTAAATCGTTCGACTTCGATATTCGAAGTCGAACAATTTTAGTTCCCAGTCGAATATCGAGGGTTAATTAACCCTCGATATTCGACTATTGATGAATCGGCCCCCCAGTATAGTGTTTATATTAATTAAATGCAGCTTCTGTCCCCACAGACTTGTAGTTTTAAATCTCTTTCTCTTCTTTCCTATTGACTTCTCTACTTCTATATTAAGCCACATAGGGTGGTTCTTAGTGCTTTTACATTTATTTCTAAAGGGAATAAATTAAAACAGTAACAATTTTTACTACTGCAGCCTCGGGATTGTCCAGTACCTGCAGTTTCTGAGTTTGACTATGTGCCAATTTTTGCTACCTGCTGATATTTGAAAATAAAAATTTTAAAAATAAAATAACAGTAACAATTTAATATAATTTTAAATGACAACTATGTATGTTCTGTGTTCTAAGCAGAAAACACAGTTCCCCAATCTATGCTCTGAATAAGATACTAAAATTAGCTTTTCTGAAATTGTATTCAGGGTTTTTGTTGCCACAGTGTATATTAGTTTTTTTGCAGCAAACAGTAAATAAGATCATTATGGTCAATATTACCCAGGGTTTCAATTACTTGCACATTTGCTATACATTCTGTGTAATTAGACATCACTAGATCCAGTATAGCATGGTTTCTGGTCAGCTCTTCAACAACGAATTAAGTTTATAATCTTATTCCCATTTACTATCCTGGCAGTACTGTTGCTCCAGTCAATATTTCGGTAGTTAAAATCCCCCATTATAATTTTTTCCCCATGTTAGCAGCCTTTTCTATTTGCATCAGGAGTTTAGCCTCCTCCTCCTCTTCACTTACATTAGGGGGTCTATAGCATACTTCTAAGGTGGCCATAGATTTAAGATTCATGATTCCTTTATATGTCGATACAGACTATATAGTTATACAGCGTATAGAAATCACGTTTCACTCAGCCCCCCCCCCCACCCCATGGTGCATTTGCATAAAGAAAGAGAAAGAGCATCTGTGGACCCACATAAGGTGACAGGTGCAGGAAACAGTTCGTTTTTATAATGTTAATTGCTTGTGGAAGCACTTTGCTGCTTCTAACAAAATGTTTTACTTGTTGCCACTTTTGTATATATTTAAAAGTTACTATACATGTGGATACAGTTTCTATGGTTTTAATGCACTAGTGGTTTTAAATCTAATATGTTTTCCTTAGGTAATGGACTTATTTGCTAAATGCAAAAGACTTTATTTTCCTACACTTTGGATGAATATCCTATGGAATGGAATGGACTTGTATCTATTTATTGTTCAATTCCTGGACACACCTGATGTCACTGATTACCCACTCTGAACTGTGGTGGGGGGATGGGAAGGGTGTGTTTAATAAGGCCCGAAACATGTTGTGTATATTCATGTAGTCCTGCATTGAAATCCTTGATCACAGCAGTTCCTGCTCCTTGAATGCTCTCCTCATCCTTTATTTGAGGGATATAGTTTTCCTTTAACTGTCGGTTGTTACATTTTAGACAATGTTGCAAAAGTCTTATGAGGGAATGTAATATGTGTTGTGCAAAAAACATTCACAGACACCTTTATGAATGTTAGTGACCATGTTTGCCTCCTTTTGACAGATTACTTTTTGGGTTGACTTTCCCTTTAAATACCAGGACCTATTTTAAATATCAGTTTGAACATGCACTTGGGTCACCCCTGAAAAATCTGCCTTAGTAATGGACCCTCAGATGCCCATAAAGAAAACACAGCCCTGTAAGTATCAGATTGTCATTGCTCAATCATGGCAACAACTTCCATGAACCAAAGTTTAACTCATCATCCATCCTTCAGTTCTTTAGTTCTCAGCAATCCTGTCTACAACCAACATGTTCAGCACTCCTCCATCAGCGATTTGCACTCCTCTCATCCAACTGCATAGCTGTGCTCCATGAATAAATAATGTTGTGTGCTTACTATATATACATATGAAGTTTATGTGCCTGTATGTGTCAGGAAGGAATTGATGCTGGCGTTGGTTCGCCGGCATGCTGCTGAGAGTACGACGCTCACGTTTTGATGCCGAACGTCATGACATCACAGCAAAATTTTACATTTTGATGTCAAATTCCCTTTAAAGGAGGAATTCTCCATTTTGACAGTGCCCAAGCTGGCTTCTATTTACAGATCCTGTTGAAGCATTTATACTTTTTGACTTCTGCCTGATTATCGACTTTGATTCTTGCTGCCTGCCTTGACCCTTTGGCCTGATCTTCGACTACTATTTTTTCCTAATCCTTGCCGGTACCTCGTTTTCTGGACTTGTTACTATTTTTGCACTACTCCTAGTAGGTTCAGCAGCAGAAAGCCCGGGGCCCAAAAAGTGTGTCACTGAACACGCCACAGGGGTGCCTGTGCATCTGAGTGTACCCACCGCTTCTAAGGTTCCTGACTAGTACATTACATCATGGTTGGGAGTAAGGTTGCATTTTTATTTTTAAAATAATGAGAAAAATTCCAGTTTTAACAAATACCCTCGAAAATTAATTATTGCAGTATCACTGGGTGGAGATAATCACATTTGTAATCACATGTGTGCACATCACTGAAGCTGGCCTGGAGGATGATGTCAACAAAAGAGAAATGGCAGCCACAAACATAAAGGAATGTATATATAGTTATGAAGCAGCATAGATGTAAAAGTAAGGTGTATTGGGGCAAATAATTAAAGCTATGATGGGCAATTATTTGCTTAAGTTTTATCTTAGAGGCTTTTCTTGTCCTTTAATTTTAGATTAATGATTGGTGAATCCTAAGTTGCATTATAACTATGTAATATAAGGAATAACTTATAAAGATTCTTAAACCAGGCTTGTAAAATGATTTTCTAAACCCAGAGGACATGCAACATGTAAGCAGTTGTAGTTTTTCAGTGATTATTGTTTTGTTTTTTTTTAAGTGGTGCTAATTTTTCATTTCTTTTATGGATTCATAACAGTTGAACTATAATGCTAAATTTTTTCTTGAGCTTTCAAGCAAGAAAATACAAATATATCTTTATTCACTTGTAAACATACAGTATTAACATGTTATGGCTTTCAGTTTAACTGCAGGCCATAAGGACACACACTCATGTAATTCTCTAAAAGCATCTGAGCAAAAATAAATTTTTCCCACTGTACATTTCCCAAGCAAACGGCAATCCTTATTCTGACGCACATCTCTTGTTACTCTGGAATTATTTATTTATGTGCCTCACTGCAAATATCACAGTCATTTTTCAGAACTATGTTTGGTGTTTTTCCTCTACTTTTTTTGCTTGATTAATTCAGTATCCTGCGATTTTCCTTTGAGATCGCATTATTGCTAACCTTTTTGGTATTTTTTTTTTTTTAAAGCACACACCAGTGCTTGCATCATCTGGCTGAGATTTAAATAGCTGTACATAACATGATTCTCCTGGATACAAAGCACCCATCCGGTCACCACGTCAGATGTTGCCTTCCTATCATAACAGTTAAGGCACCTCTCGTAACCAGTAGCAGAGGAGCACTGACATCAGCTACAGACCAATGACTTGGCTGTCACTAAGGGAGGGAAATACAGAGAGACGTGGAAGGTCTGTCAGATGTGTCAGAGCATTTTATTTCAAAGCTGTGAATTCAATCCTTTTTAATGTTATGAAAAAGAAGTGAGAATGTTTTTAATGCAATATGCTGAAAAATCACATCAACAGGCATACAAACCAAAAACATATGCTTGTCAAAAATCAAAAGGATGTATACATAAGAATGTATGGTTTGTTAATATTTAAAACAGGAGCAAGAAATGTTGTTGGTTAACCCCCTAATTGCTAGCCACAAAGCAGTCTGCACAATTGTCTAAATATATCCAACACAGGGGAACTTTTAAATCTAAACACTGTGCTTATCACAAACTACATGTTTTTCTTAATGTTATTCCCCCAAACTGAAATTGCCTTATTTAACTGAGTAGGTTAATGCCATAGTAAATAAAGTGGATATTTCAGCACGCTTGACCCGACATGAACGACATGGATTTTAAATCACTTGGCATTCTGATTGCACATTGCTATAGCAAATGTTAACTATTATCTACTCGGCAAGATGTCAGAGAACTATCGTTCACACAAGAGGGGAATTTAGCATTCAGTCACCTAGCCTAGTCTATGTATGACATAGAGGCATATTAAAGGGATACTGTCATGGGAAATCTTTGTTTTTCAAATGAATCAGTTAATAGTGCTGCTTCCAGTAGAATTCTGCACTGAAAACCATTTCTCAAAAGAGCAAACAGATTTTTGTTATATTTAATTTTGAAATCTGACATGGGACTAGACATATTGTCAGTTTCCCAGCTGCCCCCAGTCATGTGACTTGTGCTCTGATAAACTTCAGTCACTCTTTACTGCTGTACTGTAAGTTGGAGTGATATCAACCCCTCCTTTTCCCCCCATCAGCCTAACAACAGAACAATGGGAAGGTAACCAGATAGCAGCTCCCTAACACAAGATTACAGCTGCCTGGTTGATCTACGAACCTAACTCAATAGTAAAATCCAGGTCCCGCTGCAACACATTCAGTTCAGTAGGAGAAACAAAGCCAAAGCAGTTCCATCCACCCAGGCAAAATTACCTGAGATGGCTGCCTGCACAATAATATTACAACTAAGAAAAATGTACTCGTTGGGTTAGGAATGGAAATCTATATGGTAGAGTGAATTATTAGCAGTGTAAACGGTGTAACTTAAAAATCATGACAGAATCCCTTTAATGAAAATTAAAATTCAACTTTTTATTGGTTGATCTTAGTTACTAGACCTGGAGCAATTGTTATTTGAGGAAAGTAACATGCAGTTTCCTTCAGCCCATAGCATGCTTCCACTGAACCCTACTTAAATCCATCTGTAGCTGTAAAACCTAAGGATTTCTTATAACTATGCTCTACTTTTTGTTTTGTTTTTTTTTCTTTTGATTGATGGACAGAGAAAACATTGTAGTGATTCCATGTGACTATGGTAAATTCTGACCTGATGTTTACACAAGCCTGATGCTTGCTGTACCCTCAGGATATTAACCTCAAAGACAGCGTGACTATATTTCAACCCCAATATAGTCTCAGTTTTTGGACTGAACATTATACTTGAAGTAGATAGTATTATTTCCTGCTAGTATGCAGCCAAAGACATGAATTCTACTGACTTGATTTAGCTCAGTCATGTTTCAAACTATGTTGACATATCTGCAGATTGCTTTAGTTTTACATGTCACTTTGCAATTGCTGAACAATAAACCTATGATTGTATGTCCACATCTAACCTACTACAAACTGATTTGTGCTCACACTAATACAGGAAGAGACTGCATTTGCAAATCTATGGGCAAAGGGTCTTTTCAGCTGACTAATACTCTGCAACCTTTCTGTTGCCTAGATACTCAATCAACCACCGACTTATTCAGTCTTCACTGCCACATCCTGCTGTTTAACTTGTTAATGGTACAAATGTAAAATATAACTGGTTTGCACATGAGATGAGACCTGCACGTGGGAACAGCACATGACATGAGGTAAGATTTAGAAAACAGTCCTATATTTCTTTTAAGGCTTTCACTTCCTGGTAATTCAGTAAGAAAATGTGTCTGCTTTTAGTTTATTACAGTTCTTATGACTATAGTAGTTGTTCACCCTAAGGCAATGTGGGATTCTGAACTGACCCTTTTATAATAGGTTTTTTTTTCTTTGGTTGTGAAATATTTATTTGTATGCAGTGGGCCCTGGGTACAGTCTCAGCTTCTGTTGATACAGTTGTTGTAATATGATACACTGTCAATTCTTCCTACAATAGACAACAATAATTACAAGGTAAATAATTCACTCTAAACGAAATCTTGGGTTTCGAGCCTGAATTCCAGTCAAGTCAATTGCCAAAAAGGTTATCAATTTAAACTGAAATATTATCCATACACTGCAATGAAAGAACATATAATAACAGAATAATCAAGTACATGATCCAGTGGTTGACTGCCTAAACAAATATCCTATCATAAATAGGTATCATTATTTTTAGTGTGTAAGGGAGCTTCTAGCACCAACCAGTTTCTTAATACTGGTCAATCAAGTTCTTCATTAGCTACACTTGTTTCCAGTGTATACAGAAGATATATTTATATCCATTACAGAATTTGAGGGGGAAGCAGAAATAAACATCCCACCAGTGTATTGAGAGGCAGATTTATCAAACTCCCCTAAACTCCCATAAATTTGAAATTCAACTAATCGAAATTTATTAATAAAATCGAACTTATCCAACTTGGACTAATTTAAACAGCTTGAATTTGATCAAACTTGATTCGAGTTTTTTCTCCGAAAAAAAATCGAATGCCAGGAATGCTGCAAACATCTCCAAATTGACCCCTGGACCTCTCCCATTGAGGGTTTAAGGGGGCGAATAGTCAAATTTTAATTCTTAAAGGGCCAGAGTATGATAAATGTTGAAAATCGAATCTAATTATTTTTTTTTAAAAAACTCGAATTTGGATGACTCCCAAGTAGAATTTGACAGTTCTGATCATGAAAAAATTTTGAAAATTTGAATTCAAATTTTCATTCTGTCCCTGAGTGTAAACACACTGGGAATCATTTATAAACTTCACGCAGGGCAGATTGGTTCGCAAAGTGAATATATTTGTCCTGCGCACGATTACATTTATAAAATGAATAAGAGGGTACAAACAGAATTGCAAATTTTTTTTCACAATGAGAATGTCTGTAGGAGCTTTTTAAATATGGCACAATTCGCAAATTGCGTAAAATATTCACAAAACAGTTTCGCAAACTGTGAATTTAAGTTACTGTCAATGCTATTTTCGCGCGCAACAACCTCGCACATTGGGTGCACTCGCGCAAATTCCCGTCTCATTTTGTGCCATTTGCGAAAATTTAATTCACACTGCGAATTCGCAAAAACTGGAAAGACGGGCAGAGCAGTGCAATATATTAGCGTTCAGGAAAAAACATGTGCAATACAACCATTCGCAAAAAATATGCGCAAACTTTATAAATGACCCCCAAATACTATCGGGGGAATGTATTAAAAATCAGTAACGGAAAAACTATTCGCAATGCGAAAAGTTATGCCTTTGCGCGAACAAATTTTGCTTTGTGCGGATTTAATATAGCTTTTGCGAGCCCGGAAACTGTTTAGCGACCACTTCCGACAGTGAAAGACCGTTTGCGAATTTTATAGTTTGCGCCAATGCGCAGTCAATGTAATAAAACTTCTTACTGAAAAAGTCATTATGTTTGCTCCAAAAGATTACGACACTTTCAAGCACTTCTTATGAGTGCGCAATTAAAATTCGCAATGCGCAATTAAAATTCGCAATGCAATAACAGTTTAAGGAACAATATTACATTGCGAGATGTGGATTTTTATTCTTATTGGTGCGAATTGTTTTGCTCTTTGCGACTTTTATTACATTCCCCTGTATGTGTTTTATGTCACATAATTAAAACTCCCCTTCCCTAAATGTATTTTCTTTGTTTATGTCTGTGAATTGCCTTGGCAAAGGCAAAACATTTAGGGGCCGATTCACTAACTTCGAGTGAAGGATTCGAAGGTAAAAAACGTTGAATTTCGAAGTTTTTTTTGGGCTACTTCGACCATCGAATGGGCTACTTCGACCACGACTTCGAAACAAAGGATTCGAAGTAAAAATCGTTCGACTATTCAACCATTCGATAGTCGAAGTACTGTCTCTTTAAAAAAAACTTCGACCCCCTAGTTCGCCATCTAAAAGCTACCGAAGTCAATGTTAGCCTATGGGGAAGGACCCCATAGGCTTGGCTAACGTTTTTTGATCGAAGGATATTCCTTCGATCGTTGGATTAAAATCCTTGGAATCGTTCGTTTCTAAGGATTTTATCGTTCGATCGAAGGAATTATCCTTCAATCGTTCGATCGAACTATCTGCGCTAAATCCTTCGATATTCGAAGTCGAAGGATTTTCATTCCTAGTCGAATATCGAGGGTTAATTAACCCTCGATATTCGACCCATAGTGAATCGGCCCCTGTATGTAATGATTTTAGCAGGGAAACATGATTAGCTCAGCTCATACTATTTTTCCAGGTAGCTTAAGCAATAAAATATTAGATATAGGTACCCAAATTAAAATATTCCTCTTACAATTTGCATTAAAAGCAATGCAAAACCAGTAATTTTAAAAATGTACTTATCTTTTAAATGTAAAATGTTTACTTCAAATTTTGAAGCAGACATCCTGTTTTCTTTCATTACAGTGTGTTTACTACCAAGGCTGGTTTGTTCTGAGATCTTATTTCTGTCATCTAAACAAAGCCCACTCAGTCTATTATGTTCAATGGAACATTGGGTAAATATATATCTTTAAGATGCCAAAAGTACTGCAAAAAGCATTTACAGGCTTTTTAAATTAAAATATCAGGCTTTCTGGAAATTATACTGAATGTTCGAAGTTCCAGACTAAGGGGCCCATTCACTAAGTTCGAGTGAAGGAATAGAATAAAAAATACTTCGAATTTCAAAGTATTTTTTTGGCTACTTCGACCACCGAATTGGCTACTTCAACCTTCGACTACGACTTTGAATCGAACGATTCAAACTAAAAAATCGTTCGACTATTCAACCATTCGATGGTCGAAGTACTGTCTCTTTAAGAAAAAACTTTGACCCCCTAGTTCGCCACCTAAAAGCTACCAAAGTCAATGTTAGCCTATGGGGATAATCCTTCGATCGATGGATTAAAATCCTTTGAATCGTTCGATCGAAGTCGAAGGATTTTAATTCGCCAGTCGAATATCGAGGGTTAATTAACCCTCGATATTCGACCCTTAATACATCTGCCCCTAAGTGAACATTGCAGATTTACCAAAAGTAAAAAAAAAAGCTTCTTGATTTTTTTTATTCATTTTCATTTGTCTTTTCCATTGGCCCCACTGCTAGATTTCTTTATAATTTTACAATTACTTTGACCATAGGTTGGAAAAGTTCTGCCACCTCCATACCATACAGGTCCAGATATTGGTTTTTCTGACCCTTTAAATATGACATACAATGTAAATCAGGAGAGCCCATACTTTGTTAATGTGAGGTCTACTTTAAGGGGCAGATTTATTAAGAGTCGAAATCTAAATTCAAATTAGAATTTTCGAGTTGGATTTTTGGTCAAAACTATCAAATTTGATTTGGGAAAAATCCAAATTCGAATTCGGGATTTACCATGACTGGACCCTGGGAACAACTCGAATTTGACTATTTGCCACCTAAAACCTGCCCAGTTCATGTAGAAGTCAATGGCAGAGGTCCAGTGACCCATTTAAAGATGTTCATAGCCTTCTTGACATTCGAGTTCAAGTTCAAGTTAAGTCGAATTCAATTAAGTTTAATGGGCCGATAATATTTGTTTGCGTTTTAGACGTTTGAGTTTTTTATTAAATAACCCATTCGAAAAAAAGTTCACATAACTCTGTCCATAATGTTGTCTCATTAGATCTACCTCCATAAAAGCATTGTTAGCATGCTGTTCCATGGAAAATATAACTTAAATATGGATTTATGAGAAAAATTATATTGCTATATATTTAACTATTTCTTATGTAAAGCTCCCCATAGACGCGACGATTCTTCTTGCAGAACGACCGATCTTAGGGAAGTCCGACCAATCCTTCGAAATTATCGTGCGTTTAGTCGGATTCGAACGATTGTACATCTTACGATTTTTCGGCCGACATCTGTCAGGAAATTGATCGGCCAGGTCAAAAAATCTTTGTCGGTCCCAGTGAAATCTATCTATGTTTGCAGGGCCAAGCAGGCAGCTCCCCTTTGTTTTCCTGGCAAATTGGTCTTTGCATGAAACCAGGCCTGGATTTGAAAGGCCACCAAAGCCCGGGCAATAGGAGATACAATAGTTTTTAAATTTCCTTTGTGGCAATCTCCATTGCTCTGATCACGATGACAAAAATTTCCCCGAATAAAGGGGAGGGGACAGGGGATGACAAATGCCAGTGGGCCTAGTGGCACCCACTATGTAAATCCAGCCCTGCATGAAACAGGAGGGCAATTTAGATTTGACAGTTTGTTGACAGTGTCTTGAGATCTTCTGATCACCAGCCAAAGGTCTACTGGTAGATCCCAAAATACCTTTTAGACACCCATGATGTAAATGTATGAATAAACAAATTCTATTAAACCTTTTTTTTTTTTTTTTTTAAATGGAGAAAGTAACATTTTGTAAAAATGTAAATTCATAATGAAATTTGTGCAATTCAGAAAGATTAAATGCATATATTTGCATGTTTCTTTTTATTTAGCATGTGTCTCATTAAGCTTGTGCCACACAAGACCAAATGTTTTCAATTATTATTTTTTTTTCGATCACAAATTTGTAATACAGTAGAACCCCCATTTTATGTTTTTCAGGGGATCAGACTGAAATGGAGAATGTAAAATCAGGGAAATGTATTATGCATAATATATAGCTGGGACCACAAAACAACAATGTAAAATGAGGGGAAACTTAAAATCAGGGGAAGTAAAATTGAGGTTTCACTGTATTTTTTTTATGTAGGAGGACACCACTTATATATTATGCATAAACATAGAAGTTTTATTAGCCTGAGATGGATTCCAACTATAAAAGAGTCCTTTATGTATTCATCCGTGTGGGTGTGCTTCTCTACGCGCTGCAATCCCCGTGCTGGAGTGCCAAAGGTTAATAATACAAAAAGAGGTAGCCGGAGAGCACTTGATTCTTTAGTTAAAAGGTCATCTCTTTATTTGCAGACATTTACTGCACAACATGTTTC
Organism: Xenopus laevis; assembly: GCF_017654675.1. Lineage (NCBI taxonomy): Eukaryota > Metazoa > Chordata > Amphibia > Anura > Pipidae > Xenopus > Xenopus laevis. The sequence continues at coordinate 64,787,755 of NC_054380.1, forward strand.
GGCTACACAGGCCTTCATCAGGTGCAAAAGACATAGAAGTTTTATTAGCCTGAGATGGATTCATCAACCCAATATAAACCACATATTCACTAGAATTAAAAGCAGTGTTTTAATGGGGGGAGTCTGGGCCCACCGGAGCCACGGCATCAGGGGCCCCCGAAACACACCCTCTGGGCCCCCTGCACCAGCTGCAATCCCTGTTCCCCCTTGTGCTAGCACGTACCTGCCCGCGCATATCAGATTGTATCTGGAAGGTCGGGGAGGGCAAAAGTTCAGGAGGCTGGCACAGGTCTGGGCTGGCGTGACCCACGAGAGACAGGGCCCTTCGGGTTTTTTCCCGGTGTCCTACCGGCCCAGTACAACCATGATTAAAAGCCATGCAACCCCTTTTTGAAGCTATCTAATGTATCTGCCAATACAACTGATTAGGGAAGATAATTCCTCAGATTCCCAGCGTATGCCCTTCAGCCTCTGAAAGGCCCGACTGGTAAGTAAACATCAGAGAGATTATTATAGGATCCCCTAATATATTTATACATATGTTTGGGAAGATTTTCATGAAGATAACACATCAAAGCTCCAATCTTGCTAATACAATCAACACATAATTTAATGACATCATTGAGGATTATGATAAACAGATTATGCTGATTGGAGCAACATTCCAGAGGATATATAGCGAAGAAAGATCCTATGTACAAGTTATTCTGAATTGAGAAAGCCAGTTGGATGACTGGTGAAAAATCTTCAAGAAATACACAGCAAGTCCAGTTGATTCAACTTATTGCTATAGATATATTTATACATAGTTATCATATCCCCCTTCTCCAGCGTGAACAACCCCAATTTGGCCAGTCTTTCCTCATAACTGAGACTTGCTATACCCTTTACCAGCTTAGTTGCTCTTCCCTGGACCCTCTCATATTCAAAAATATCCTGTTTGAGCACCGGAGACCAAAACTGCCAAGCATATTCTAGATATGGCCTTACCAGCACTCTGTGACCCAAACCTTAAGATATGTGCTTTTATCCAGATTTAGCTGTGAAGTACCACTTAATTGTTCATTGCAGCAAATTGTACACTGTAAGGGGTTGCCATAAACAACTGAGTTGTGCTTCCAACATTTAAAGCTTAATTATCTAGGAGGTGACATCCACTCCTTGTGCATTCCCATTAATTCACATCATGATTTGCAAGTAGGACTGTCTGCAGGGCAAGATGCCTTAGTGTTCCCTTGTGCCAGTAACGGCTGTGCTCTTTGTCTTGTACAGAGCCTGCCTTTAATACTAACATGGGAACAAGGACATTGATGGCCAGGTACTAGTTTATTGTGCACTGATGAGCATAATGTTGTGCCATTTCTGCTTATAGCACAGGCATGTTGAGCAGTAAATAGAAAAACTTTCATGTTTTAAATGAGATGCTTAGAGTCTTTTCGGATTTGTGCCGATAGATGGCAGTGAGCTGTTAGCTTTACTAGAAAGTTTTCCAGTTTACTGCGTACGTTATTAAAAGTTAATTATCAGACACATGTTGCGGATATAAAATAATAACATCGATGGATGAAAGACAAATCACTTTACATTTTTAATGCCATATTGTACAATACTGTTCATTACTCAAAATAATAAAATATTAAATATTGAGACTAAAGGTCTAATATACTTCCAGTAAATTTTGCCACAGAAATATTTAGTCAAAATGCACTTTTCACCTTAATTTTTATATTTTTGTTCAATTGAAGTGGAATCTTTCCATCGCCCAATGATTTTTATATCTAAAAGTGTTCTCTGTAACTAAACCTTTATATTCTATTGAAAATTCAAAGAACAATATGGATCAGACTTAATGATGATGGGGCATTCTTTGCTGTAATAAGGCAGCATTGATAAGGTTAATATGAGTAGAATGCAAGCCATGCCCAGAGAGAACTGTATGCAGTTTTAGAATTCCAGGCAATGTATGGATGCTTTCCCTTAGGGCCTAGTGAGAAGGAGCATGGTCTAGTATTATTCAGCAGGGTTAAAACCAAATTAACCAATCATGGCGCAACTCATTCACATCTTCCTTAGGTATTTCATTTACTAGGCACAAAGGACATGTTTAAGGTTAACATGTCTTTTAAATTTCAAAAGATACTGTATGTATATTGTTTATCTTGCAGTTTTTTTTTAAGTAAACCCATTCCTAATATGAAATTGTAAGATTAATGTTCCTGTAAATATGACTAATGTGTACAAGACAATAATGATACAGTATATGCATAATTATGGTGTCATGGCAACAGCATCCAGGAATTGTAGAACTGAAACGTCACTACTGATAACAATCAATTACTTATCAGTGAGATAAAAAATAACGGACTTCATGAATGGCTTAATGCTCTTAAGTGCCCTTGTGTTACGGTGCTCATAATCTGTGAATGTTATTCAGCTCTGCTGTAGGTGAAAAATACAGTAATGAATATATGGCCTATAAATATCAATGCATTTCTAACATATAAATGTGAATATAGTATTACAAATTAGATTATATTTCTTTATGTCTGGCTTTGGCTAAAGAAAAACTTGTGTAATATTTTCAGCTATAGGGTCCAGCGGAAATCAACACATCATTACTATATCTGTATATGTTTAAGGGCAACATTATTTTTTTAATTTACAGATAAGCTCTCTCTCTCTCATCCCATATGATTCAGCATGAAACCAAATTGCACACCATACAATGTCGAACTGGGCCACCTGGAAAAAACCTGGTGGGCCCCGGCCCTTATAGGCCCCCGCTGGCCCAGACCTGCTCCTCTGGCTGCACCATAAAGAGCTGAACCTGCGTTGCATCGCCGGGAATTGGAGGTTGGGAGGGAGCCCCCAGGGACTGCCAGGAGGGCCCCTGGTTTGCAGCCCCAGTGGGCCCCCAAGGCTTCAGTCTGACCCTGACCCCAAACACAACATTTCGGGGAGGTATGTAATCCAATCCTTTCCTCAGGTGCCTTTCATTATGTGAAATACGGTACACATACATCTATATTTAATCTTTTCACTGCACTTATCTTTCCCCACAATTAATCTGTAGAAACCTGTTTTAAATACCTTATTTAAAACATTGCTTACTGGATCTGAGGGTGTCAAAAGTTTCTAAATATTCCTTCCTTTTTGTGACTTACAGCCGTTCGTTCCAAATCCATCTGTATAATAGGCCATGCTGCAGATTTGTTAATCAGGGGCAACAGTATAAAATAAAATATCCATTTTGTTCCTATTTCTTTTTCACCTGATTCACCTTTTAATAGCTTTATTATGTCTAGTGACATAGCCCAAGATGTAACATTATATAACAGGCCAATGTACTTTAGTTTTCTTTACTAGTAGTCTGTACCACCAACAACATTAGGGAGCAAGGAAACAAATTATAAAAATGCCTGGGATGATTATGCATAAAATTAAGAATTCAAGTCTTTAAACACCACCACATCAAGAAAATTAATCTGATCAAGACTTCAACATAGCGTAAAACTTATTTATGAAGGTACCTGATTTAATGCTCGCAAATTATTATAATTCTTTCTTCAGTCCAAGCCACAAGAAGAATAGATTGTCTTTGTACCACTTGAAGTATTTACCATATTGGCTAAAATGTGGACCACTTAATTAAAAACATATCTTCCAGTGCATAAAAGTTTTTGCAAATTCAGTCACCACATTTGACCCCATTGTAGTTCCAACCTCTTACTTGGTTTCCAGTATGTCATGTGTTGTATCTTAACAATTCCCTGATGGCACTTGAACCTGCTTTTCGGATTTAATAAATATAAATAATATGCACCTTTGTTAAAGTTTATATAACTGATCTTCCTGGATATTCCACATATAGTGCCTCCCTCTGATTTTCAGTTATCCATCATACTCGCCCAATCAAGTTATGTCCTTAGCTGTAACATACATTTAGATGAAGGTTAAAGTCAGTTTTTTGATAGCAAACAACATCTGATAACCTGGACAATAATTCCATTATATAATATTGGTAATCATCCAAAACAAACTATGTGCCATTTTGGTTGATGTCAGTATTCTCATGTATCTGCTCTTTCCTTTACTGTAAAATTGCCCTTAGCTTGGGGCCTCTTTGGTAAGGTAGTTACTGATTGGTGAATAAGTGAGCAGCGATGAGTTATTTGTACCTAGAGCTAAGTCATTTCTTGTTTTCTACACTAGGTTCTCTGTACACTATTCCATTTGTATTTAAAAAGTTCCCTTAGGTGTAAATAGTTAATAGTTAATTCAAACTGTATATTATGTTCATATGACTGTAAATCCTTCTGTAAATATTATCCAGTTTATTCTTGTACATATCAATTATAATTTATACCTTATCCTGCACTTACTGCTTATTGCACTCCTGGTTAGACCTAAACTGCATTTCCTTGCCTTGTACTTGTACTTGTGTAATGACAATAAAGTTGAATCTAATCTAATCTAAATTGCAAGAAAATGGATAAGTATCCACAATATGCCCGAAATCTATGTGTGATGACAATCCCTGAGCTAGATTGCTTACATCTTCTTGTGTAATGTGTGCTTGAAAAGTTTGATCACTGCTTGCTTTGAGATGCCTTTGCTCCCAGACTCAAGGAGCAGAAAAACTGATTTAAAGGCCTGCTGAAAAGAATGATTACTGGAGCTTTACAGAGCAGGGTATCACCACTTGAAATGTTTTTATCGATTCTGTCTTTAGGAGGTGGTGAGAGAATCACCTATAGTCTTCCTTGTATAACTTTACTTAACTCCTGCATCTTCATGCATAAACATTCTGGTAACTGGTTACATCATTTACACTTAAAATCTGTATATATATTTGGTGAACCAGCACCATCTTCCTGTTCTGTATAGCTAGTCAGGGGTTGAGGGTTAACTTGTTCTTTAAGTCCCCATTGATAAAAGGCTATAAATATTTCATTAGGTTTTTCCTTTCCTATTACACCCATACATTACACAAATTCAAATTTGAAAAAATTGGCCTTTATTTTTTTGTTTAAAAACCATAAGCACGATTATTTTTATGGATCTAGAGTGACAGAGCAGGTGCTGTTTGCTGTGCTCAGTTCTGTCAATGCATTCAGTAATTTGTTCATCTTTCTTTAGGTAAGACTTTGGCCATCTCATAAAATACAAACAAAACTACAGGTCTGAGACCTGCTTTCCAGATCTAGGGTTTTCTGATTAAGGGGTTTTCCGTAATTTGGATCTCCATACTTTAAGTCTACTTAAAAATCATTTAAACATTAACTTACTATAATAATAATAAAATAATAATTAATTATTATTATAGAGAAATAGGAATTCATTTTTTAAAAATTTTACTTATTTGTTTAAAATTGAGTCTATGGGAGTTGACATCCCCATTGTTTGGCATTTTCTGGATAATGGGTTTCTGGATAACAGATCTTATATAAAAAGTGTACATTTTGTAATGTGTATTAATGTGTATTTAATATGTTCAAAGTAGTACAGGTATGGGGCCTGTTATCCAGAATGCGCAAGACCTGGGCTTTTCCAGATAACGGATCTTTGAGTAATTTGGATCTTCATACCTTAAGTCTACTAAAAAATCATGTAAACATTAAATAAACCCGATTGGATGGTTTTGCTTCCATTAATGATTAATTATATCTTAGTTTGGATCAAATACAATGTACTGTTTTATTACAAGAAAAAGGAAATAATTTTAAACAATTTGGTATATTTGGATAAAATAGAGTCTATGGGAAATGGCCTTTCCGTAATTTGGAGCTTTCTGGATAACGGGTTTCCGGATAACAAATCCCATACCTGTATACTTCTTATTAATATACTGTAAGTTTAATGAATAGGGCTAGGGCTCAACATACTTTTTGCCTTTTTTTAATTACAAAAAAATATAGGGTTTTTGTTATTTCTTGAGCTAAACAAGGAAAACGGAAGTTACTCTATGTTTGATCTTTGCGAGAAAGAAAAACAATACAAGGGGGTTTGTACACTGGTAACTGGTACTAATTGTCTACCATGCAATGACCAAACAAGGAGTAGCTTCAAATTCCCTTCATCATAGATGTTTTGTGATTAAAACAATAGGCAAAAAGTGTAAATGTATCACAAGCTCTATTCCTTGAACTCTTGCAACTCTGAAAATGGACAATAACACAAAAAAACCTATGTATTCTTGTTTTGTGACTCTTATTTATTTTAAATACCTTGGTTATTCATTTAATGGGGGGTTAGAGTGGGTGGTGAAAAGAGGGAGACTATGGTTCAATGCACAGTAACAACAAGCGGGATTAGAATTTTTCTCTTTATCTTTCAGTGGCAAGTGACATTTTAAAACCTGTGCATATTTGTAACTATGTAACATTGTGTAAAATATTGTGTAAAATTGTGTAATATTTGTCACTACAATATGTACATGTACTTACACAAGTCTTTGGCTTTGCTAAAATGACCAACCAAAATTAAGTCTAAGTTTTTTTTGGCCGAATAGGTCTGTATTCGGACGAAATTTGGATCGTACGAATCCAATTAATAGCGCATTAGATTGAATTAGAATCAAAGTTTTTCCCAAAAAAACCTTTGATTTTTCAAAGTGCACTAGTTGACTCCATATTTGGATTTGAAAATTCACCTCGACCTTTGATAAATCTGCCCCTTGAAAATTGAAAATTTGAATTTTTAAATTTGAATTTTGAGTTTATTTTAGTGTAATTTGACTAGGGAATAGTCCAAATTCTATATGAATTTTAAAAAAATTAGAATTTTGAAATTTATCATGTTGGGGCAGATTTATCAAAGGTTGAGGTGAATTTTTCGAATTTAAAAAATTCGAATTTTGAGCTATTTTGTGTACTTTGACTAGGTAATAATCCAAATTCGATTCAAATTTGAAAAAAATTTGAAAATTCAAATATCGAAATGTACTGTCTCTTTAAAAATTTGACTTCGACCATTCGCCATCTAAAACCTGCCGAATTGCTGTTTTAGCCTATGGGGGACCTCCTAGAACCTGGAGTCAATTGGTGGACTTTGAAAAATCAAAGTATAACTTTGATCTGAATTTGATCGAATGCATTATTACTTCACTTCATACGATTTGAATTCGGCCAAATACGAACCTATTCGATCGAAAACAGACCTATTCGCCCAAAAAAAAAAACTTCAACTTAATTTCGATTTTTACGTTTTTCAAATTCGAAATTCGACCCTTGTTAAATATGCCCTATAAAAATTCGAATTAGACTAGTTGCCATCTAAAACCTGCCGAATTAGTGTTTTAGCCTAGGGGGACCTCCTACAATCAATTTGGAGTAATTTGGTGGACTTTTAAAAAAATTTCCCAAAAAAATATTTTTGTAGGTGAAAAACCTTTGAGTCAAATTCAATCGATTGATTCAAATTTGCAGCTCGATCCTATTCACCAGTTTTTGAAAAATTTATTTTTACTTTTTAATAAATTTCTATTGGTTGTTTTTTTTTAAGTTTCGAGTTTATGGGATTTGATGGGAGTTTTTAGAAAATCCCATAAACTCGAAATTCGACCCTTGATAAATCTGCCCCTTAATTTATCATTGTTTCTCGTGAGAAACAATGATACCTATTTCCTATTAAAGTACAAATATGACAAACTGTTTTTAGCTTTAGAAGATTTCAGTAATAGGGGCAGATTTAGGACTGCTGTTTTCTTTAAAAAAGGACAAACATTCAGATAATAATTATCTTTACTGACTTTTCCCCTAATCCCTCTACAGAAAAACTTGCTTTGCTTCGGAATTGGTGCAATGTTTAAATTTTACAGGGGTGGGGGTGACTAAAATCATTCAAGGGAACTCTAAAGGTGGCCATAGACGCACAGATAATATCGTACGAAACGAATTTTCGTCCGATATTCGTTGCGTGTATGGTGGAAAAAGAGCCGACCGATATCGGCAGAAGACTTGGATATCGGTCGGCTCGTCGATCGGGCTGGACGGAAAATTTTGATCGGGTGCCTTTGAAGGGACCCAAACATCGCCCATTGTTAGTGCTGAATCGTCAGATACAGGTAGAATTCTATTGTTTCTACCTGTATATCTACCTGTATATCTGCCGATTCAGCTCTACACGTGTGTATTGAAACGAACGATCTTTCTTGGAAAGATCTTTTCCAAGAAAGATCGTAATTGTTACGTCTATGGCCACCTTAACACCCTTTTGAAAAGAATGCAACTGTTCAAAGCAGTTGAATCAATTCTGATGTAGTGGGACATTTAGAGAAGTCAAAAGGTTTTTATAATTGTACCAGGCCATTAAAATGCTTTCCTGGCTGTGAGGAAAGTTTTAATAAGGAAAATACAATTTTAATATTTGGGATTTGTCAGGATTGCCCAGTACAAATTTTCAAAGTCTGAATCCTGGGAAGATCTGTGGTCTCAGGAACTGTGTGGTTTATGGATTTTGCTGTGAAGTGCCTGCCATTTGCCATAAACAATACCGAAAGGAAACATACATAATGCAATTTTTAGCCTTCTTGGAAAAGTTACTGCATGAGTAATATGGAAAATAACACAGTTCTTTAAATGCCTTGACTATACAAAATACAAAATTGGCAAACATCTTGGGAAATGAACTAATTTGATTTCTAGAACAAAACGACAAAGCAGAAATTTACCACCAAGGTAGAAAATGTAGGCTTTTACCTTTGCTCTATGGAATTCTGGCTGATCTGTAGCAAAAAATAATGTTGAGATTGTGGTAAAATAAAAGGTGCATTATACTGGAGTGGACACATTAGGAAAATAAACCGTTCTTTGTGTGAATTTTCTTAATGTGTAACTGTCATGTAAAGAGATATTTTATGCAAATATTATTCCTTGTCAAAACCGTACAAGCTTTCCATATTTTTACCACATTTTTATGGATGAGTTTACATACATACATTCAGGTATACAGTATATGATTATCTGCACAATTATAGCTGGTTCCACTGATATGTATAGGCACAAATAATCAGTTTAATACAATGCCAATTTAATGCAAATAAACCAATTCCAATACCTTTAACTGACTGAATATTTATCAGAAAGTAAAATAAAAATAAACTCACTCATAATTAGTATTTTGAGCATGGATTTGTTTTATCTGATAGGGACCAGTGCTGGAATTGGTGAGGGATGCACAGAGATGTGTTGGAAAGGGTGTTGCAAACGTTTTTAATCCAATAATTTCTTTTACTGTAACATCGGAGTTTATATTGTTTCATTGTGGAGTCCCTACAGGCTACATACTTAGTAGAGATAAGCATAATGGACATCAAACTAATCATTAGAAGGAAATATAAAAAAAAAAAAAAAAATAGCAAAATAAGGGGAAAACAATTTTTTGGAGAACAAAAAAAAACTCAAATTTTTCATTACTCATTAAACCCAATGCTGCTAAAAGTCAGAATAAAAAAGTACTCCATCTCAAACCTGCCGAGGTCATGTAGAGGTCAATGGCAGATGTCCCGTTTACTATTGGAAGATATCATGATCTGCACTGTGTTTCTTACAATAATCTGATATTACATTTAGAGCCCTTTGCTATGAGAATACAAAAAAGAATATTTATGTGCTGTTGAATGCTATGCTTTGTTTGATATTATAATCACTTCTTATATGCACCTAGTCATCAACCTTTCACAACTAAACTTGTTTGATCTAGAAAGGAGGCATTCATGTAGCAATTCTTCCGGGCCTGATACCTTTACCCAACTGCAGAGCCTGGTTTGAAATGTCACTGCTGTGATGATTTTTTTTTAACCAGTTAAACGTAAAAATTAATTTGATATGATTACAGTGTATAGATTAAGTACATCCCGACAAGTATTGAACTTGCTGGACATGTATATTTCTGGCATGCCTGGCAGCTTTAGAATGATTAAGTCATAATTGCACATGAATACCTGAATGACTTTTCATGCAACTCACACTGAACATTTTGGAGAATTATAATTATAATAAAGGTGTGGTAACAGAAGAGTTTGTTTAACAACCTGTGGTTTCCTGTTTGCATCATAATAAGCAGAAATTTTCTGGGCATCTTTTGATTCAGGCATCTTATAATGGAATGCTGTTATAGTATTGTTCTTGGGCTCATGTCATAAATATTAATATATTAAAATTCAAGACTGAGAAAAAAAATATTAGCAAAATCTGGGACAAACACAAGCCACCTTTTTTTTTAATCAAATTTGCAGTAAGGCTGAAAATATTGAAAGTGTTAATGACCTGGGAAAACCAAAAAAAATATCATTGCTTGAGAATATTCTCATTGGCAACTTTTCACATGACCTTGAGGTTTCAAGAAACACTTGTTTGCATTTTTCACCACTGTTTTTTTTCTCAAATTGAGAAAAAAATGAAGTTTCAATATTTGTTAGATAACCCCCATAGTTTATTTCTGAGCAGGTAAGAAAGCTTTCTGGCCTGACATTAGTCTTAAACACATGGGGACATATTCACTAAAGGTCGAACTTTCGTCAGCGAACAATTCGCCACAATTCACTCCACTTCGTCAGGTGCGAATTCATTACCACTACTGATGGGCGAATTTGCGCCGTTTCGCTTCGCCGAAACGGCGAAAAATTCGCAAAACGGCGCCGGCGTCTCGTTTTTGACACCGGCACCCGTTTTTGACGCGAATTTTCACAGGCGTTTTGCGAATTTATTCGCTGGCGGCGAAACGCGCAAATTTGCCGCAATTTCGCACCTGGCGAATAAATTCGCCCATCACTAATTACCACTACCCTAATTCACTAAAATGCGAAGTTGCATCTCAGCAGCTGAACGCTGCCAAAGTTTCACTAGCGTTAATTCATCAGTGCGAGCATTTCATAGTATGAAATGCTCTTCTGAAATGCGATCGTTCACTAGCATTCAATTCTGCCTAATGAAACTTCGTTAGTACTCTTTCGCTTAGGTCAATTTGAATAGGGCGGGTACATATAGGTCGTATAGAAGTCTTTATTAGAGATGTTGGTGCAAATGCTTGAATTGGCCACTACAAATGTCCAAGGAAGCAAAATAAAGACAAAAGAGATCCTCTAATGCCCTAAACATGAGCCCACCCTAAAACAAATGTGGCATGCCCCTCAAATTGGTTAAAAAAATTGATAACACAAAAATCTTTAATGGTTAGGACTTTTGAAGTCAATCCCGCTTTAAAATATGAAAAGCGCCAGAGTTTTTTTTTAGAACTTTTATGACTTTCCGGCATACAGGATATGATGTCACTGATATAAGATTGTGGAGGATGTAGCTTCATACTATCAGTTGACCAGGTCTAAGGTGGTGAAGGAAACACTGGCGAAATAGGTAACGTTCTGTAATATTCACACTTCAGTGAATTTGCAGAGTAACGATCGTTCGCCTGATCGAAAATGTACCTGGCAATAGGGTGCAAAACAGCGCAGGGATGGGATTTCTGGTTGAATTTTCCCTAGCAACGGGCACTTCGCCTTTGGACCAGTTAATTCTTTCATAATTTTTGAAACATCAATGGCATATATATATTCAACATGGTGATACAAGTAAGGGATATATTGTAAGAAATGCTTGGAACCTGTTTTGTTTTTCTTTTTACTGTTCTTTAAAAACATTAAAAATATTAAAATAAACATAAATATATATAGACAATTACAAGAGTCCTCAGCACTCAACCCATTATCAATATATTTAAGACAGAGACATTTTGTGCATACTGCTCCCACCCTCTCCAACTATAGTCAGGTGATCCCACTGGTGTCTAATAAAAGGGCAGCCAAGTTTGGGAGTTTTACTTTGAAAGCAGCTGTAGTAAGTCGCAGGTAAAACGTAGTCGTCCCTTTGTATAATGACGCAATAGAATTCTTAATGAATCAAATGAAAATTAAAGGGATACTATCATGGGAAAAATAATTTTTCAAAATGAATCAGTTAATAGTGCTGCTGCAGCAGAATCCATTTCTCAAAAGAGCAAACAGATTTTTTTATATTCAATTTTGAAATCTGACATGGGGCTAGACATATTGTCAATTTCCCAGCTGCCCCAAGTCATGTGACTTGTGCTCTGATAAACTTCAATCACTCTTTACTGCTGTACTTCAAGTTGGAGTGATATCACCCCCTCCCTTTTTCCCCCCAGCAGCCAAACAAAAGAACAATGGGAAGGTAACCAGATAGCAGCTCCCTAACACAAGATAACAGCTGCCTGGTAGATCTAAGAACAGCACTCAATAGTAAAAACCCATGTCCCACTGAGACACATTCAGTTACATTGAGAAGGAAAAACAGCAGCCTGTCAAAAAGCATTTCTCTCCTAAAGTGCAGGCACAAGTCACATGACCAGGGGCAGCTGGGAAATCGACAAAATGTCTCATGTCAGATTTCAAAATTGAATATAAAAAAATCTGTTTGCTCTTTTGAGAAATGGATTTCAGTGCAGAATTCTGCTGGAGCAGCACTATTAACTGATGCATTTTGAAAAAAAAAATTTTCCCATGACAGTATCCCTTTAAGCGTAGGACTGGCCAGATATGGGATGACTTTGACGTAGTTGGCCAACTTAAATATATTGCAATATATGGACAAACAATCCCTGTTTTGTTTAAAGGGTAAGGCATTTTTCAGTAGCAGTATGCACAAAATGTCTCTGTCTTAAATATATTGATAATGGGTTGAGTGCATCCTCATTGCATCCCCGCCTAATGGTTTTAAAAACTAGTGGTGAGCACAACGTTCCCTTGTTTGTTATATATATATATATATATATATATATATATATATATATATATATATATAAGCTTTTTGGTAACTTCCTATCTCTTTATTTAGGTGTTACCTAATTTTTCATTATGAATAAGGCTTTCAACCCTGTGCCAGTATGCTTTAACCAGTGCAGAATCAGTTGTCATTTTTCTCTTGATTAGGTGGACTTATTAAAGAATGGTGTGCAGATGTATATGTAGATGTAGTCTATATCTGTGTTTTATCAATTTGAAACTTGAAAATGCATCAGAAAAATATGAAGCTTGTCTAATTCTCATTCCCAGTTGCTTGGTGATATTTGCTGTGTCTTTCTCCACATTTCATTTCTTGAAGTTCCTATTTTAGCAATGTTTGAATGTTGAACCAACACGTAGTTGCCTTCTATGACGGAATGATAATTTCTTTAAATTTATCTTACCTGTGGCTTCTTAAGTGATTCAAGCCCTATTTCAAGCCTTTTTCTACCTGCTTGAATGATTCATATTGCTGGAAAAGAGAGTGCCAGGGCCTACAGCATGAGGCTGGTAAAATGCACAAAGGTTTACTGCATCTTTCTTCCTCCTTTTTTGTAGTGATATGGCCTCTGACTCAGGATTTTATATCATAATGATATAATATTACATAAGATGTAAAAATGTATAGCTGGACCAATGTTTACATAATGGGGCAGATTTAGCAAGGGGTTGAATAGTCAATTAGAATTAGAATTTTCGAGTTTAAAAATTCACACATTTGAATTTTAATCCCCCTATTTGAATGTAAATTTGAATATGAGATTTATGACACCTCAACCATGGAAACAGTCCTTCGCCACCTAAAACCTGCTGCGTTTATGTATAAGTTAGTGGCAAAGGTCTGCTGAGCCATTTGGAGATGTTAATAGCCTTCCTGACATTTGGGGGTTTTTTTCGGGAGAAAAATTAGATGTATGAAACGAATACAATTCAGACGAGTCAGACTGGAAGGCAGGAATATCTCTAGTAGGGCCTGGTCTGTGTGCAGGCTGGAATTTTTGGGCAGGTCACAAAGGCCCGGTCCTACAGCGGCAAAAATTGGGGAGAGGCATGCCGCCCACGCATCAAGAGTCTGAAAAAGTACCAGATTCAACAGGGGAAGGGTTTGCAAAGTAGCAGAATCGGTGGTGGAAAGTTCGCAAAGTATCAGAGCCGGCAGGGAAAACAGGTGGGGGAGTAGTAATAGTAACTAGCTTGTAATTTCATGTTTTCCCTGCAGTATTCCAAACTACAAAAGAATTAAATTCTTAGGGATATCCAATGTTTAATACAAGGTGCCTGGAAGTCAAATTGTGAAAGAAACTCATACAAGAACTAAGCACTCTTTGACTAGGCCATTGAGAAGAGAGATGCCACATTTTGCCACATTTTGCCAAGGAACTCTACAAAAGCTGTTAAATGATCTTGTGCTGGAAGGGTGTGTGTCACATGAAGAATTTGCACAGCGTATTTGGGAGATTGCAAGCTAATGCATTATTTAGCCCTTACATCAACCTAAAATAACCATAATCTTGAATGTAAAGAGAACAGGCATTGGGAGGCTTGGCCAGTTTCCTGCACATTGTCACTCTGTCATCTGTTCTAACCTCTGGTGTGGCAGGGCTCATGTAGAGACTGTGTACATCAGATTGTACCATTTTTCCTGCTGCAGCTAAAGAAGATTTAACTGTTTGGAACAGCCCACAGAGACAAAGAAAAGTGATCTGTACAAGATGGCACCACCCCAGAAGCATTTTTTTTGTAGGTTTAATCTTTTTCAGATATAAACAGAAGGAGCCGACTAACAAATTTAACTAAGGAGGAAATATATATATATATATATATATATATATATATATATATATATATATATATATATAAATATATATTTTTTTTTAAAGTACATTCATTAAAAGATAATTGAATATGGAGTAGATAACAAGGAAGGATTAATGCCTTTCTGCACTAGCACTTCGCTAATCTTCCTTTTCAGCTACAAATCCATAATAAAGATACAGAAAAGGTATTGGGAACCTAAATCCATAGGTTCTTACAATAAAAAGATCTGACATTAAAAAAGGAAGATTAGCGAAGTGCTAGTGCAGAAAGGCCTTAATGACTCCCACCTAACCAATGTACTTAAACCAGTATTAAGCAAAAGGTGTATCAAAGAGAAGGCAAATCCCTAAGCCTATAGTCATTTATAATAATTAAAGGTAACAGGATTTGAGCCTTCTTCTTTCTAAAGGTGGGCACACACGCAGAGAGATAGTGTTTTATATATAAAGCTATCCCAAAGCATTCCCTAATGGCATCACTTCCAAACTGCACACAAACTTGCACTCTGCTCACCGCAGTTGAAAATTGGATACAATAATATTGAGATACTGTAATATTTTAAAGGTGGACTTTTGAATAGGTAACACACAACTCTTGCTCTAGTAATAGGTAACACACACTCTACTGTGTATTCATTCTTGCACTTTAAGATATATAATATAGTCCTTCCTTTTTCTTTTCTTAGGTTATGCTTGTGTCAACAAGTACAGTAGAAGCTTTTGGCAGTGAAAATAATCAAGGACAACACTTATATGAAAGACAACCAACTTGAAAATGCCCTTTATCCGTTACCAGCATACAGCACTCCAGTAGCAGGTACAATTAATTGCCATATTGCCATGTAAGCTGTGTTAAAGTTGGGGCCTTTTTTCCTAGTGAATGCACTCACATTAATGTAGAGGGACAGGTCTGTGTTAAGCTGGCCATAGATGTTGAGATTTTTAAAAGATCCGATCCTCATCGAGAGACCACGATTTTCTCGGAACGATCGTACGATCGTACGAATTGACCATCATCTAAAAAGACCAATTTGCCAGGAAAACAAAGGGGAGCTGCCTGCTTGACCCTGCAAACATAGATATATTGCTCTGGGACCGACAAAGATTTTTTAACCAATTTCCTGACAGATGTCGGGCGAAAAATCGTAAGATGTACGATCATTCGAATCCCACTAACCGCACGATAATTTCGAAGGATTGGTCGGACTTCGCTAAAATCGGTCGTTCGGCAAGAAGACTCGTTGCGTCTATGGGGAGCTTTACACAGGGACCTGATGTTACAATTATATCTCAGTAGGCTGTCTCATTGTATTACTCAGCTACTTTGGTACCTTTAGTAGTCTGTAAGTCACAAATAGATTTATATGAAAATCACATAATTTTCCCTTGTCAGGGTACTATAACCTTACTATAACAAGCACTTTTACCTGCCCTTGTCAAGCAGTTTACATTTAAATCTACAAAGGGTTGATTTTGGTACCTAAATGCTGTGTCTCTAGCTACTTAATATGCAGTGCTGTTTTCCTCCTAAAGTAAAGAAAGTTGCACAGGAATCTGTGGTTGATGCTTTTAGCCACCTAAAACCCAATGCTTACCCATGCATACAAAGGTTTAGTTTGAAAAACACATCATGTAGGTATTTGAATTCATGTACAGTAGATATGCATTTAACATTCAAAGCCCTTCACTCCTCTACTCCGCACTACATTTCTTCTCTTGTCTCACTGTATGTTCCTTATCGTCTTCTCCGTTTCTCTCAGAGCCACCTTCTATTTACACCATCCACTGCCACCTCTCATCCCTTCTATCTTGCTGCCTCTTACCTCTGGAATTCCATCCCTGAATTCCTATGTAAGGAATCCTCTCTCAATCTCTTCAAGAAAAAACTAGGAGCCTACCTTTTGGAGCACTAGAACATTAGCCTAGTCCTGTGCCTACTGACTATGCCTTACCTTGTGCACTTTTTCATCTCTAATTTGTGCCTGTATGTTAGCCTCCCATCAACTTAGACTGTAAGCTCTACAGGGCAGGGACCTCCTTCCCACTATGTATCTTACCACATAGCACTTAAGCTCTTTGTCCTGATATGAATTCTGTGTATATTTATTATGTAATTTGTCTTCCTTGTGTATACTTTTCTATATACTTTCAATACATGCTCTGTTCAGCGCTTTACAAATAAAGTTATACATACAGTACATACATTATACATACATTTACTGTCTACAATTTCTGAATATGAGAGTCCTACTTTTAGGTACAAAGAGAATGTGTCACCTTTTAGAATGAAGGTTGTTGCTTTTTTAAAATTCACATATATTCTTAGTATTGTTGTGCCATAAGTTCCTGTTTTTCTGGTACATACACTAAAGCAGCTCAATGTTCTTATTATTATTATTATTATTATTATTATTATTAACCTACTGTATTAAATTACAGGCTCCATTTATCATTCTGTTGGGAAACGAGTGTCCTGTGTCTACATTCTTTGGGTAAAGCAGGGAACCAGATTTAAAGGACAAGGAAAGTCTAAAATAGAATAAGGCTAGAAATGCTGTATTTTATATACTAAACATAAGCATGAACTTATTGCACCACAAAGCCTAATCAAACAAATGATTTATGCTTTCAAAGTTGGCCACAGGGGGCTGTCATCTTGTAACTTTGTTAAACATCTTTGCCTGACCCTGACCCTGCACATGCTAAGTGTGGTCTGGGCTGCTTAGGGATCATCATAAACAAAGCTGCTTGAGTTCTGCATGGCTGGTAAGTAAGGCGGGGGCTCCCCCTGCTGTTCATAAGTATGATTGTTTCCCTGCTCAGAAGTTAGGGACCATCTGACAATTCCTATCCACAGCAATAAATGAAGGGAGAATTTCACTGCATACAGTCAGGTTTCTTTTAAAAATGGTACACATTTTTTAATTAAAGTATATTGGAGATAGGTTTCTTTTTCATTAAAGAAAGTAAAAATGGGATTTTATTTTTTTTTTTGCCTTTCCTTTAAGAGACGACATACATACATTATGGGGCCCATTTACTTAGCTCGATTGATGGAATAGAGGAAAAAAACTTCGAATTTCAAATGTTTTTTTTGGCTACTTCGACCATTGAATGGGCTACTTCGACCTTCGACTTCGATTCGAACGATTCGAACTAAAAATCGTTCGACCATTCGATAGTCGAAGTACTGTCTCTTTAAAAAATACTTCGACCCCCTAGTTCGCCACCTAAAACCTAACGAGGCCAATGTTAGCCTATGGGGAAGGTCCACATAGGCTTCCTAACAATTTTCTGATCGAAGGATAATCCTTCGATCGATGGATTAAAATCCTTATAATTGTTCAATTCGAAGGATTTAATCGTTTGATCGAACGATTATTCCTTCGATCATTCGACCGTGGAATAGCGCTAAATCCTTCGACTTCGATATTCGAAGTCAAAGGATTTCAATTCGGCAGTCGAATATCGAGGGTTAATTAACCCTCGATATTCGACCATAAGTAAATTTGCCCCTATATGTATTTTTGTTCATCTTCTTTTTTTTTTCTCGAAAGTTCTACTGATCTAAGATGGTGCAAAGCCTACAGTATCCATTAGTAAGAATATTTTTGGGGGATATGGTCTTTCTGTAATGTTTAATTTTCATTGCAACATTTTCCATTGTTTATGTTGTATATTGTTTATATAGCATGCATTTGCCAGATGGACAGGTGGTAAGATGTTAAATCGTAATTCTGCAACTATGAATAACAAAGGCTGCCTTTTTTTTAAAAAAAAAATGTTTTTAATGGTTTCTCTTCTCTTTCCTCTCTGTCCCTCCCTCGGCCCTACTCTTATTAACCAATTAATGTCACCATACAAACTGAACTATACGTTTCTTTCTAAAACTATCCTCTACCAACCACACCATGGTTTACTGCTAACTAAGGGATGCCCACCCTTAAAATCCTGTGTATCTTCACTTCAACACAGACCCAAAGAATCTTCCTGTGCAAAAGCGAAATGAGAGTAGGCTGTGAGGGCAGGCACAGGACCTGTTAGCAGTAAACCATAGCATGGTTGGTAGAAGACGTTGCTGACATACTTTAACAGGTACTTCATACCTGAGATATGAGGTAAACAACACCAGAGAACAAATAAGAACAAAAAATAACAACAAAGAACAATAAGATAACAACATATGATTAAGAAAGAATTAGAATCAGTATTCCTCGCATAAGGGATAGCGATAGATTTTATTTCTTTGCTCATCTTGATTGAGGTGAACCACCAAGAGCAAGCACTTAAGATCGCAATTAACACTGCAGTTGAGGTTGAAAAAAAAGACAGCTGTCCATCATGGTCAACCATGAGCCATGGCAAGTTGAAAAAAAAAAAACTCAAAAGACCTATGTACTTAGATAGTTAATAAGTTGCACCATGCAGTTGACAATGGCAATCAAGCAGAACTTTTAGGCAGTTTCTCTTTAAAGCTCATTACTGCACTGCATTTGTGTGCATTGCTAGTTTTGATTGATTATAGTTATGCCATAGTGGAACAGTGTTATAAGGAATACACTGAACTTAAAACACTTAGATGTTAAGCTACAATTACGCAGCCATCCACTCCTAAATTTAAGTGCACAGGCACACACAGCGAAAAGGGAAGGTATGCATTTTCGCATGTATGAGCCAGTGCACTTCACACAGTGAGAGGATGGGTGTGGATCCACTCAATTTATCCTCACTTGGAGAAACAGCCTTGTGTGATATTGGCCTTATGGTTATTTTATCATGGAGATCAAAGTTTACATTAATGTCTTCCCCTTTGTGCATCTTATAACAATAGATTCAATTGTCCAGAATACAATAATGCCGTTATTGTTGTTTTATGGGACAGTTCATCAGGGAGAAGTTTTTACAAGGACTAATGCTGTATCTATAATTGTAGTATTTTTCCTTGCTCCAGCTAACACTCTTCCTTTAATGATTTAAAATATTATTGTAGCTCTTTCTTATTCCAGATATTTGTAGATACAACCTTGAGACAAACCAGTCTGTATTGGATTGAACCCAAAGGGCTACTAAGCTCTACACTCTACACACAAATTAGCATTCAGTTATCTTCAGTTATATTGAGAAATGTTCCTGGTAGTCACAAGGTGTTATATGGGTCATAGTCTAGCACAGACAGAAAAAGAAAACCTTTGAACTCGCCCATTTTATTCAGACAGAATTATGTGGTTACACCCTTATCGCATCCTTGCATTTTAATTTAAAATGCCTAGGGTGAGCACAACTTTCCCTGTTCTCTCCCTCAGTTACATTTGTTTTATTGCATGCTAAGATTGCAGACTTTTGGATTTGCTGATAAGAACGTGTTTGCCAAAAAAACAAAGGATCAACTGAAAAATTTTGTGTACAGCACACTACATACTGTGGAAAAATACACAAGTACTTTACTGATGTCAGTTGCTCATGTTGAAGAAGCAATAATTACTTCTTTATAATACAAAAAACAGCCATGTTGTCTGTATTTTTTTTTAAAGTATCTTTTTGACCCCAACATTCTGGGTTCATCTTTCTGCATCTGCTGGATGCTTTTATTGTATGTTAGCATCTGCATTTGA
Source organism: Xenopus laevis (assembly GCF_017654675.1). Taxonomy (NCBI): domain Eukaryota; kingdom Metazoa; phylum Chordata; class Amphibia; order Anura; family Pipidae; genus Xenopus; species Xenopus laevis. The sequence continues at coordinate 64,807,983 of NC_054380.1, forward strand.
TGTGGATGGTGCATTTCTAAATGTCAGCTGATGGAGCAAGTCTCTGATATGTTCTGGTAACATGCAGATCTATTCATTCACCCCAATCACCAACATCCAGATTTGATCTATTGACGATTTGCTTCCAGACATAAGTGGCCCAGAGATGGAAACCTCAGTCTTAAGGATTCTGTTATTAACTGATCATTGCACAAAGTAAAATACATAAAAGGGGGCCGTTAGCTCATCCCTGGGGTGCAAGTACTAGATTACCATTTGGATTACCATTCCCTTAAATCTGCCATACCTTATTTAAACATTAATAAACCCAATATACAATGTACTGTTTTAGTACTACAGTGAAAAGGGACTTTATTGAAGATGGCCTTCCCATAATTTGGAACTTTCTGTATAACATATTTCTGAATAAGGGATCTTTATACAGGAAGTGACATATCTTTCATACTTTCATTAGAAATAATTTATTAATGGCTGCAGGCACAGTGAAGTCTTGAGCATTCCAGCTTAAACATATATATATATTACACATGCAAAGGCTAATATTATTCCCTTATACGCGATTTTCATGTTAGAGGTTTCCATCTCCATTAATATACACATAAAAGGTCATAAACTTTTTCCAGTTGCAATTATAATGCAAAATAGGGCGTATTATTACATGTATTAAAATGCCATGCACAAATTAATGTACATAATTAGAATATAATAGCCATATGCAGGCCTCTCCTTATATTTCATGGGCAGGCTGGATGGAACTAACATAAAGTCTAAAAAGTTAACTATATTATATTTATTTAAAGGACAAGTGCTATTCTTTAGGAGGAAGTGAGTGCAGAATTTCTATTGGGGTTATTACGACCACATGCAGTGGACCCTGGGCAAGGTGCTCCCCTTCACCATCTTCTGTTTCTTCCCAGTAGTAACTTGCAGCAATCCACACTAGTGCACATATTCAGTGTAAGCACAGTGTTCAGGACTCTTGAGGCACTGTTAATCAATAACCACTGGATAGTGGCGTGACCCTTCTAGGTTGATGCCCCAGGCCAGTGCATTTTTAAGTGAAGAGGATCATTAGTGATTGTATCTACTGAGGGGTGTCTGGCACAAATCCAGAAGACAGACAGAGGCCAGGAAAATCAGCATTCAGACCAAAGGTCAGCAAGAGAAGATTTGTTATATAATAGAATATAACAAAACCATATAGGAAGGGTAGCTAGGCCTATATCTGGCAACAGCACGCAGAATCTATACGTAGAAAGAAGGATTTGGTATGAAAGCACATGTACAACAAGCTGATGCAAAAACAGAGTGGCTGTGATGCAACCAGCAGATGACAATGACGCATGCACCATCGTCTTCAAGGAACTGATGAACATAGGGTTTGTATGGAAAAGAGAAAAAGAAGAAAGTATCCCCCTTCAATCAAAAGAGACACCAAGGACCAATCCTCAGTCCCTACTCAATGTTTCTGTTAAAGCAACTGAACAAGAAACAGGGGGAAAAGCTTGTCCCCTGTTGGTGTTTTTGTGTTAGTGTGTTTGTGTTATGTGTAACTGTCTGGTTTTAACTCAGACAGTCTGGTTTTCAGAAGTTCTGCCTGGGTCTGAACTGCTTGCTAGGGATGTAGCGAACTGTTCGCCGCCTAATGTTCGCGAACGTTTGGGAACGTTCGCATTTTGAGTTCGCGTTCGATTCGAATACAAATCGTTCGACCATTCGACCATTCGACCGCTAAAATCGAACGATTTCCATTCGTTCGAACGATTTCCATTCGTTCGAACGATTTCCATTCGTTCGAACGATTTCCATTCGTTCGAACGATTTCCATTCGTTCGAACGATTTCCATTCGTTCGAACGATTTCCATTCGTTCGAACGATTTCCATTCGTTCGAACGATTTCCATTCGTTCGAACGATTAAAATCCTTCGAACGTTCGATTCGAATGAAAATCCTTCGATCGAACTATTAAAATCCTTCGAACGTTCGATTCGAATGAAAAATCCTTCGAACGTTCGAATCGAACGATTTTAGCGGGTGTTCGAAGTTCGCGAACTGTTCGCGAACGTTCGCATTTTTTGCCGGTGTTCGCGAACGGCGTTCGCGAACACCAAATCGGCAGTTCGCTACATCCCTACTGCTTGCCTGGTTTTCCAAATTAGGAAAACCAGGCAGGATTCCCATAGATTGATGCGGCGACCGGCCAATCGATGATCACCATTACATTGGCCCGCTCTTCCTGCATTTTTAAATAAATCCCTAATTCTCTACTTTTTTTTTAGGAAATGGTGACATTTACAAACCCAGACCGCTTCTGTTCTGCACCAGGAGGAAGCTTAGCAAACGTCTGTTTGGAAACAGTGACTATTTAATAGTTGTGTTTGTAATCAAATACTTTTCTAATGATCTGTTAAGCCTGCTAATGGCAGTGATAAAACTGTTGGATACACTAGATGACCGTCCATTAAATGCAACCAGGCTGCTGAGCATTTTCATCAGGAAATGGTATGAAATAATATCAGTGAAATGTTAAATTAAATTTGCCGTAATTTTATTTTCATCCTCTTTTCTTATGACCTATGAATATTCGAGCAGTTCCCTGGTCTTTAAATTACACCATTCACACTTTAATTTGAATGTGCTACAGGCCATACCCTTTCCACCAGTTCAGACTTATGTCATTCTGTATTAATGAGGTTCAGTGACCTTTGTGTGACCGCACAACTCATGTCACATATTGTATCTGGCTTTTTTTTTTTGCTTTGCTGTGCATAATTGTCTCAGTTTGCCTGTAATTTTTGACTAATGACTAATTATTTTCATTGGATTTTTTCCCCTAGTGAGAATAAGAACAGGTTTCTGTGGGGTAACTAGACCACTAGCCAATGCTTTGTTCTTTGTGTTCTCAGAAGGTCCATGTTATGCTGTCTAGAAACTAAAGAGCAGCTACTGAAAAAATTCACCTTACATGTTCTAATTTATCTGTTGTTCTCAATTATTCACATAGAGTAGAACCCCCATTTTATGTTATTCACGGGACCAGGAAAAAACAGTGTAAATGTAAAATCAGGGAAATGTGTTAAAGCAACATATTCTTCAAATACTTTGAAATACAATGTTTACTGCGTTATTAACAAGGGTTAATCAGTGCAGCATTAATGTTACAATATAGGGGGGCATGTGAGAGGTCTCTCTCTGACAATAGCATGCACAACCTTAAGTAATAAGTGATTTGTGCATGACTGTAACTAGTACATTTTAATTAGTTTGCACCTCATACAGACACAACAAGGGCAAAATATGTATCTGGTTAGTATTTTATACCTCTTTATTTCACTAATAATAACATTCACAGTGGACAGCCATTTTTGTGAACAGCAGGACAAACTTATGGTGTAAAACATTATGTAAAATCATGGGAAAGCACCCGATGGAGTGCACTATAAATTGGTGGGACCACAAAACCAATATAAAATGTGGTGAAAGTAAAACCAGGATATGAACAATTGAGGTTTCACTGTATTCACATTAGGGGGCACATTTACAAAGCTCGAGTGAAGGATTCGAATTAAAAAAACTTCGAATTTCGAAGTGTTTTTTTGGCTACTTCGACCATCGAATGGGCTACTTCGACCTTCGACTACGACTTCGACTACGAATCGAACGATTCGAACTAAAAATCGTTCGACTATTCGACCATTCGATAATCGAAGTACTGTCTCTTTAAGAAAAACTTCGACCCCCTAGTTCGGCAGCTAAAAGCTACCGAACTCAATGTTAGCCTATGGGGAAGGTCCCCATTGGCTTGCCTGTGTTTTTTTGATCGAAGGATATTCCTTCGATCGTTGGATTAAAATCCTTCGAATCGTTCGATTCGAAGGATTTAATCGTTCGATCGAACGAATAATCCTTCGATCGTACGAACGTACGATTAGCGCTAAATCGTTCGACTTCGATATTCAAAGTCGAACGATTTTAGTTCCTAGTCGAATATCGAGGGTTAATTAACCCTCGATATTCGACCCTTAGTAAATCTGCCCCTAAGTGATATGCAACAAGGAAATAACCAACCATACCAACCAATCAGAAATTAGCTTAATAATCTTAGTTTAAATTTTTCAGCAAAAATCTAACTGATTTGAAATTTTTCATCACATAGGTGGGTGAGACAATTGTCTCAGCAGTTATTCCAGTTTAATTTAATTTGAGGTTTAGTATATAACCCCCTAGATCTATAGATAATTATTAAACAATATAATACAAGCTTGAATCTTTCCAGTTCCCCTCCAAACAGGCTATGCTTCAATTTTAACATTAATAACTGGCAGGGAATCCTTTTAAAGAAAAAGAAATGCACCAACAGCAAAATAAAATATTAGCCGTAAATCTACTAAAACTAATTCTAGACTGGTCAAATGAGGGGAAACATGTTCTGATATAAAGGTCTGTTACTGCTTAGCTCCCCTTCCTCAGTGCTTTTGATCATTTGGCCCTTGACAAACCAACTAGAGATGGGGAAAACACAAAAGACTTTTGCACAATGCATAAAAGCTAATTGGGGTTAAAAAATCAGATTTCAATTTTAAGTAAATCCTCACACACACATGAAAGCAATTACAATATGGAAGACAGTGAACCAGAATAGGGCGGAACCTCTGGTTATCTATTTGACTATTGCATCTTTGCCTTGAGGATGATTTTATTGAAATATATCAGGACCTAGCCAATTCTCTGAGAAGTCATTTCACATCTCCTGTCCCACTTAAAGGGGTTGTTGATCTTTAAATTAACTTTTAATACGATGCAGAGAGTGATACTCCGAGACAGCTTGCAGTTGGTTTAATTTTTTTATTATTTGTTGTTTAAGAGTTATTTATTTTTTCAGCAGCTCTCAAGTTTGCAATTTCAGCAATCTGGTTGCTAGGGTCCAAACTAACATAGCAACCATGCACTGATTTAAATAAGAGACTGGAATATAAATAGGAGAGGCCTGAAAAGATGAGTAATCAGAAGTAGCAGTAATGGGGTCAGTGACCCCCATTTGAAATTTAGAAAGCGTCATTAGAAGAAGGCAACTAATTCAAAAACTATACAAAATAGATGATGACGACACTTTTGCTCTTAAGGAATCCTTGGATGCTCCATCTGAAAAAAGCAGGACTTTCCATGACAGGATTAACACACATGGAGCATATTTGTCTACACAGAGGACCTACTCTAACCTCAAAACCCCTGGCATACTAGAGGCATCCAGTACTTGAGAACCTTCCGGGGCATTTTCCTGCCAGAATAGTTACTATCCAAACTGAAGGAAGCAGATTGATGTTTATTATAACCTTTAGGTTGCCAGTTTTCCTTCAGTTTGCTTTGCCATTATGCCAATTTTATGGTGTGACTGGTTATCTAATGACTTTGATGGGGCAAGAGAGGAAGAAAGTCTAAACTACTGTAAAACAAAGAGACCATGTTTGCTTGCACTATGCTGCCTTGTTGACATCTTTATCCATCAATTAGTCTTTAGCTACCAAAAATGGAGACTAGATGGGGAAGACTTCTATTTCATATAACTTTTTCTATTTGTATTCCAATGTCGTATACAGTTGTTTTGTTGCATATCTCATATAAAATTGTTTTTACTAGCTTAGTTTAGTTACACCAAACAGCCAAAAGTGAGCCTGACCCCAAACTGGGGACAGGTAAGATGCATACAGGGATACAATAAGCATACAACACTTCATGTTCTCTAAGCTATAATGTTGATTCTCCCTGTACCAAATTGTCCTTCATATACCAACATAACAGTGCTTGTGTATCACTGACCGGAACTTCACAATTCATTGTACTTTTAAAACCCACTATACTAGAAATAATTTGTATGTAGATTTTAATAGTTTATGCTACTAAGAATTATGTTATCATACACTTTTCATCAGTTACTTTCTTCCTTAACGTTATACCATTAAGGGCAACGGCACACCAGGAGATTAAATGCCAGCAATGCCTACAGTTTTCTGAGAATCTATATCCAGTCAATGACTTAAAGAGATACTGACATCAGAAAATAACTTTTTTCATTATCTATCATAACATTGCCTTTGAATGCTATTTATAATTTTGCCATAAAGGTATTTGCCGGATGCTTTTATATTACCTTTCTTACTATCCTGTTCCTCTATGAGGGGACTGCCATATTCGTGCAGCAGGAGGCCATTAGCATTAGAAACTCTAACTGACAGGTTAAGAAGGGACAGTCAGGTTGGTATATACATATATACATATATATAATATATTATATAACAGTTCATTTTCTGGTGGGCAACAGGGAGCAGTAGTTTTTTAAACTGTCGTGAAAAATATTCAGGCTTGGGGTAATGGAAACCATAACACATATTCGACCACTCATTCCTTCCCTACATACTGAGACAAACACAGAATTCTCCCTTTAATTGTCCTACCTGCCACAAAAAAAACAGTGGCCAATACAGAATAAACACTTAAACAAGGTATGTCCCTGTGAAAAGACCAAGGAATGAGCAGGTGAATAAGGTTGCAAAATTGTTGACAGAGACTACTTATATAGGTCTGCCACATCTCTTTGGGTCAAATGGCTCATTCATTCTGTTTCTTGTATTTAAGCAAGAGAAAGAGGAAGCACCTAGAAAAATGGTGAGAGGTGTGTAGAGAAATAGTGCTCCTGGAAAGTGTCACATGTGTCCCTGATACACATATTATCATACCAACTGATTCGGAATATAACACATACATTTATATGTGTATTTGCCAGGTATTATCTGAGATTACCAGACACAGAATTTTCTCATTTATTTTATAGACTAGATTTTATTAGATTAAGAGATGAAAGTCAGGCTCTTCCCAGTTGTTGCTAAGTGGCAAGACTCCAAAAGTTAAAAAAAACAAACAATATTTTACTTAATTTTTTCTGCTAGAAATTGTTGCCTAGCAACAGTGGCCCATCCCTTGTTCTAGATTACTGGCTTCTTAGATTAGATTAATTCAGAAACACATTTTTACATTTTCCTTAAGACTAAAGACAAGCCATGGAGATGGTGCAATTAATGTTTGATCTGGACAGAACAAATACACTAATATATTTATAATTTATGTAATTATATGTCAAATCCTGTAGTAAGTAACAGTTCTCAGGTTTTTCCCATATAGAAATGTTATGTTATTGAATTATGTAATCTATATATTGTATGCCTTTTTTGTCTCTATATTGCTAGATTTGTTTTTAAAGGGACAATTTATTTTTCAGTTTGCTAAAGCCATGATATTTAATACTAATAGAAGTATTTATCAAAGGGTCAATGTGTAGCTCGCAATCCTATGTAAGTGAATAGTGAGCTGTAGAATGTCTGCTATGGAGTAATTATAATGAAATTATGTAGAATGGTTCTATAGAGTAAATAGTATGACACTAGGTAGGATGGTGCTATAGAGTAATTATAATAACAACAATAAATAGAATGCAGAAAGGTGCCATGGAGTAATTATAGTGAGTGAATGTAGATTAATGCTATGGAATAATTATGAGAGAATGTTGAATGGTCATATGGAGTAAATATAGTGAGAGAATGTAGAATGGTCGTATGGAGTAATTACAGTAAGAGAATGTAGAATGGTGCCATGGCGTTATTAGTATGGTGCTGTGGAGTAATTACAGTGAGAGAATGTAGAATGCAGAATGGTGCTATTGCGTAATTGTGGGAGTAAGTAGAATGTAGAATGGTGCTACGGTCGTCGTAATTATGGAATGTAGAATGGTGTTTTGGAATAATTATAGTGAGAGAATGTAGATTGGTGCTATGATGTAATAATGAGAGTATTTAGAATATGGGCACTGTGGCTTCACAATAGTGTAGTAATACCAGCTTGCACACCCTGGCTCTCCGTGTCGTGAAAGCCTGGTGCTCGGAAGAAGGCTTCGGTATCCTCCAATACAGGTAAGTATAATAGATACAACTGGCACACGGCACCGTGTGCCAGTTGTATCTATTAGACTGTGGCTTCCCACAACATAACAACCAAATCTTGAATTCAAATTCGAGTTTGGATTATTCCCAACTCGAAAATTTTAATTAGAATTTCCAATTCAAACCTTAAAAAATATGCCCCTTGTGGTGAGTGCTCTGTAAGTGGAGTTGCAAACACAGGAGTTAAGTGAGTGCTCTGCAAGTGGAGTTGCAAAACAGGAGTTTCAAACTAAAGGAGGTTCAAACTAGCTCAAAAGATTGTTGTAAACCTTAATTTTTTTATTCATATTTTTTGATCTGTAACTGGGATAATGAGTGCTATCAAGATTGATGGTCTGACTCAGTGCACAGTCTGCCATATGTATGCAGATTTGGAACAAAAGTTCCAAACTGCTTACCTCTAGGCCTTTCGAGGCTCTTGTTAGAGCACTAGAGCAGAAAATTGCAACACTGCGTGGATTGACAATTTTAAGAGGAGTCTTTTGCTCACTGAGCAGGACCTTAGCGGGGTCAGATAGTTTGGGGGAACAGAATAACAGCAGGATGATGAGGCAGTTAGCTGGGTGACAGAAAATCTAGTGTGGGCAAAAGGAAAAGGGAGGCTGCTCCAGGGTTTATACATCCCTACAGATTCTGGATTAAGTCAACTAGGTCAACTTATTACTATGGGTGACTTTAAAGGAGAAGGAAACCCCCTGGGCGCAAAACCCCTCCCCTGTGTTGCCCCCCTCCCTCCTCCCCCCTGGCCTACCTGTCCCCCTGGGCAAATGCCCCTAAAGCTGGCCATAGACGCAAAGATCCGATCGTACGAATCAACGTACGATCGGACTTTCCCATCTCCCGACCCTCCACTAACCATTCAGATCAAAGTCTTTACCATTCCGATCAAATAAGAACAGATCACCCAGTGTTCTGCCCCTGACAGCAATCGTACGATACTTATGTCTGACAACACTAGTGACAGTCTCCCTCTGAAAATCGTACGATCGGCAATACACACAGAGATATTATCGGCAGGCGACAGAAATTTTCTAACCTGTCCGATTGACCAAACGACCGATCTCCGACGGACGAAAAATGTCGGGACTCTCCACACATGGTCCGAACATCGTACGAATCCACGATTCGTACGTTCGGATCTTTGCGTCTATGGCCAGCTTAACTTGTTACTCACCCCTCTGTGCAGGTCCTGTCCACGGAGTTCACAGTCGCCTTCTTCTCCCACGCGCGTCTTCTTCCAGCTTTGACCGGCGTCTTCTGGCGCATGCACAGTAGGAACATTTACCGGTACAGCTTTACTGCGCACCTTCGTGACATTCGGCGCATGCACAGGTAGGCCTGGGGGGAGGAGGGAGCAGAGCAACACAGGGGAGGGGGGAGGGGTTTTGCGCCCAGGGGGTTTCCTTATCCAGACATTGACTGGGGTAATGGGGTTGCCATGACAGCTAGCAGGTTTGCAAATATGCTGAATGACAACTTTTTATTTCAGCTCGTTCAAGAACCAACTAGGAATCCACGCATATGTATGTGCTCGGGGGAGTGGGCACTAGAAGCTACTGGCCTAGGGGCAGCCCATTTAGAAATCCGGGCCTATAGGAATCAGTCTCTTTTGGATCCTGTAATAACTAATAAAACTGAATTTATCTCTAGCATTTGTGTTGGTGAGCATTTAGGGAATAATGATCATAACATGGTCTCCTTTGAGATTCTGTTGCAGAAGCAATTCTATAAGGGAGTAACCAAAACACAAAATTTTAGACCTGCAAACTTTGACAGTATAAGGGCATCTCTGCAACATATTATGTGGGAAATGCTTTTCACAGGGTTAAACACAGAACAAAAATGGTGCATAGACATGGATAGGCCCAGAAAGTGGAGGGTGACTGTATAGCTTTCTGCCTAATCCATTATTTGCACCACCCAACTTTGTGGTGATTTACCCCTTAAAGTTTGTTCTGCTTTTTCAGCATTATGCCTGTTCTTTGAAGCATATTCAATTCTGACTCTTGGTGGAACTGTGTATATTGCACAGCTTAGTGATCTTAATATATTGTTTTTTTATGCCTGCCATTAGATGCCTTTATTTAAAGCCTTAAAACAAATACCTTAATCCTAAAGGTAATAAAGATCTTGGCAGCACCTGTTGTAGGAATCCAATCTATGCTGGGATTAGTTATGGATGACTGCTATTTGCTTTTATCAGCAGGATGCTTATAGTCCTTTTGTTGTGCTGAAGCTGGCCTTAAAGTCACTACCTGTCCTAACACCTGCATGTTTTCCCCCTTTAATTTGAAAATGAGTAGGATGCAGGGGGAATTTTATTTCTTTATATTCCACAAATAATATCTATGTACTGAGAGTATCTACACCATATAAACAAGATTTGTGCTTTACATCCAGTTCATACCCATTTGATCTAACAGGAAGAACCATGAGAACCATTTCTGAATGAATCAGTTATCTGTTTTGTGGATTTACAAAAATGAGTTATTTAACTGTACTTCATCCCCCTGAAAGCACTGTACCATGTGTGTGTCATCAGCAAATAGGAAGTGCTTAATACCAAATAATTCTAAATCAGTGGGTCAACACAGCAACCCATGTATGGTAGTAACTGGATGAGTGGTCCTGACACACGCAGCTTATAATTGAGCCACTTATGCCTCATTGTAAGCAGTCAACAAATGTGTAATTATGCTGCAGCCATTGGGTTTTGGTCCAGTTTCATACTCAAGGGGTTAAGACATATGGCTAGAGTATTTTATTACAATTATTACATCATAAATTGTATTGTGGTGTTCAAAATTACCCCCTATTTGAAATATATGAGTTTTAATATTAATAATATTAGCTGCTTTTGCACCCAAGGCATGGGTGTCAGTCTGTGCATGGTTCATTGCTACTACCACACCATTACCCACTTGGCAGAGTTAGTGTAAATCAGATCAACTTACAAGAGATAATAGACAAGCAGTATAGACCTGTAATGAACATTTACTGCTCTTCTTTTGCCAAAATGAACACATCCTAGGAAGGTACCAAGTTTCAGCCCTGACTCCATTTTTACCATAAGGGTAGTGCCATAGAAAAAAAAAGTGTCCTTGTTAAATAAACATGATTACAAAACCATATGACATGAAACCATGGTCATCCAGTAGGACACATTCTTAAACCATTCGTTTCTGACATGCTTTGGGAGTAGGTTTGTAGGAACATCTGAATAAAATGGCACAAGGATGTGGATAGACAGGATTAACAGAATGTGTCTCTATAAAAGCTATTAGAAGCCTAATAATGCTAACAATATAACACAACTATTCAATTCAATTTTACATTAGAGACCCAAAAGAAAACTCAAAAGAGGTTTACAGGCTTGGTTTTGTGGTTTTCATGTTACAGGGGAGTTTTATCTAGCATCATATTACCCAGCTAATGAGACACAACCCATGATTCAATAATATAAAAATACTTCTTCAGAACACAGAAACATCTCAAGTTGCAATGTTTTCACTCAGCTCAACAGTCACATCTGATGAGATGTTACAACTCCTTCATTAAATGTAAATGTCCCTATGTTTTTCATGGTGTACATACTCTCCTGCGATTTTATTCTGTATATGTTGCAAGAGAGTCAGTTCCCTAAGCAACAGTCAGAGTCTGTGGGGTTTTGAACTTTTCACTTTGTCTGCAGAGAATACGGCTAATTTTACAGAAAACAAAGTGTATAAGGTGTCAAACATTTTCCCAGATTTATTCCAGATGTTTTGGGACAGTTTTAATGATATATTTGTAATGATGGAATAGGGAAAACATACAAGATAACTGTGAATTATTACAGGTGGCTATAAGAGTGTATTTTAAGCTTTGTGTTGAAAAAATATTTTTATTATGTAGTCTTTTTCAAATAGACATCTTAAGTATGTCACAGCTACAGGATCTGATTGGATCTGGTGTTTTTTCAGTTATTATAATAATGAAAGTAATGCATTTGCTACATGAAAACAGACATTGAGTTTTTGTTATTAGTGTGGGTTTATTCTGTGATAGTAGACATAATATTAATTTATGCCTACTTTTTTTTTTAAATTCAGGTAGTTTATTAAAAATAACATACAAAACATATCACTGTTCAACATGTCATTGACAGTAGAGAATACATTTGGTTTTACATTAGTGATGATCACAGTGCAGAATATTCTTTACTAAAGCTTAGTTTCATTGCAATGATAATGATAATTAGTACACAACATAGTGAAACAATTCAGTGTAAACAGTATAACCAAAGTTGCGAGCATACTTTATTTACCATTATTGCACTACCATAGGTTGTTGTTGGTAAAGGGAATACACATCCATCCAGGGACCCCAGATTTTATGGAATTTGGTGAGGGCTCCCCTTTTAATATATACCAGTTGTTCAACATTGCAAGTGTCTTGCATTATTTGTTTGGATAATGCATAACGTGTAGTTGGGGGATACCAGCTGAACTGATTCTTGCGCTTCTTGCCATTCCTCATCTAATACCCACATCAGCTTCCCATTTGTGGTGTAACCCTTGCAAATTATTGCCATGAACATCTTGTTGTAATCTAGCATACAACATGGTAACCAGAACTTTAGTATGACCCCAATTGATATAAGTCAAGAGGGATGAGTGCTAAGTGAAAGGTTGCAATGCTTGTGAGTAGCCTTCAGGGCACAGCTAAGCTTATAGAACTTCAGCCACTGATTTTGTGGGATATGGTAACGGTCTTTTAATTGTGCAAAAGGAATTGGCTTTTTGTCTTGCCACACGTCTCCTAGTGTGGTAATGCCACATCTTACCCATTGATGCATAGGGCCTAACTTAGTGACACATGGAAAGTCCTGATTATTCCATAGTGGTGTAAGTGGATCTGTGGCTGTTGATTTGCTTTATTTGCAAACAGCCAGACTCTACTGAGTGAATGAAACATAGGCAGAAGCAAAATCTGAGAATGTATGTTTAGGAATTTCCCCAATATCCAGCTTATCAGGGAGTGAAGGACTTTACGGTGAGCATTTTCTACCTAGGTGACTAGATGCCCCAGCTGAGCCACACAGTAATACAAGTATATATCAGGTAGAGCCAGACCAGCTTTGGATTTAGAGCGCACTCATTTTTCCAACCTTAGTCTGGGTCTGGAATGGGTCCATATTAGTTGATGGAAAATGGCGTTTATTTTACAAAAGTAGGTCTTGGGTACCCATACAGGGGCATGTTGGAGCACATATAAGAGTTTAGACAAGAAAAGCATTTTAATAAGCTGCACCCGGCCTGTAGGGCCTATGGGGAGGTTAGTCCACGTTTTCAGCGTATTAGACATCCAGTCAAGGAGTGGGTTAATATTCATATGTAAATATTGCTGAAGGTTGGGCTTTACTTTAACTCCATGATAGGTACCATTTTAAAGAGGAAATTAGAGGACTGTGTGGTTACTTTATTTTTACTGCAGAACAATGATCAACGGTTTATTGTTTCCAGATAACAGATCAGATAATGAAATGTCTTTCCCTTGTTTCAATAAAGGTGTTCCTCACTCCACTTGCAGATTCAGACGCCCCAAGCAATGCTATTCTGTCTGATAATCCAGAACTGCAGAATTAGTAATTTGAGAGGAATTAGTAATTTAGACCCACCATAAAGAATACTTTGCTAAACATGCTATTCTGTTTGATAATCCAGAACTGTAGAATTAGTAATTTGGGAGGAATTAGTAATTTAGACCCACCATAAAGAATACTTTGCTAAACATCTGTGATTTTGTAAGGAATAATGTATGTTCAGTCACTCAAACAGCCAACCAGTGTCTTGGTTTAACAAAGAATGTCTAAATTATAAATATATTCCTTATGGCACCCCAGCTGCTGCTGAACTATAGCTACTGGCATTTTTCTGCTAGTAAAGTACAAGTGGCATAATGGGCGTTGTAGTTCCACAAAAATTGCCACCTGTTGCCTGTCCCTATCCTGAATATCCCATAACCAAGCACCTGTTTTTCTATGGGTGATTTGAAAATATGATCAGTGATGTACTTATGGTTTAGCAGAGTCATATTATATGAGGGGAATTGAAATAAACATTTGCTGTTGCAAATTAATCTCCAAGGAAACATATCCCCTAAAGATTGTGAATCTGTGGCCCTGATTACATTTGTCTCAGCGGGTATGTTGTGTTTATAAATATCCAGATGTTCTTACAGATGGGAGGCATCCAGAAGATGATGTCAGGGCATTATGTTGTTTAAATGCCCGACTTTCCCTTTAGAGCGATGCTTACAATTAACACTTTTCACTGTAAACAAAGTGACTCCATTGTATTTTGTGATAAAAAAAAACATTTGCTGGAAAAAACACCCATTGTCTCCAATGTATTTTGGGTGAAGACAGCTGCCCATTCCAAAAGTTACTTCAGTGAATTTTGTGGAAAAAAAACGGGCAGTGACGGTTTGTAAAATTTCCAGTGGTTACGTAAATTTTTCTGCAAAGGTGAAATGGGTCGTATTCACTCATCTTTAATTCCTTTACACATTCACATTTACCTACTCACGTAATATCTAATCATTTGTGCTGTCACAGCCACATAATCCCAGATACAACGGCCTAACTGTCTTATCTTGTTTGCTTTGCCATTAAAAAGTGTGTAATGTGTGTGCAGGACAATGGGTTGCCCTTGCAGGTACTGTATAATATGTTATTCTTATTTGAAAACAAATGCATGGTATTGAGTTTCGACTGAATGTGGTAATGTATATTATTTTATGTTATATGCAGATATACACATCTTTCTGTGCAGGCAGTTAAGGTTTCCTAGAGGGTCCCCTAGCATGGGGGGCAGCAGCTGAGCTGAGAGAGAGGCCTGACGCCCATCACTGATCTGTCACTAGTTGCTATTCATCAATTTAATTGGAAACATAGGTGATGTTTTTACTAATGTGCGACAATAACCATGACAATTTCTCTCCTCACATCGGCCACAAATGACTGAAGAGCAATGAGAAAAAAAACACATGGGCATATGTGCTGAAAGTTACAAATATAAATGCTTTTAAACAAAATGTAGTATTTTTTTGTTGATGAATGGCAAGTTCATGCAGCTATGAGGTTTCTCGACACAATGCAACAAAAAAAAAATCCCAAATCTCAGGCATTTCCCAAGAACCGTCTTTCACCAGGAGATAATTCTCAGACTTGCTTCAGGAATGATCTAGCTCTACGACACATGAATAATATTGTTTGTGGTTATTTTTGTGTATTTTAATTATCCTTTAATTATCCTTTAACTCAAAGGTGCTGAATTTTCCTTGATGATGTTTTCCAGCAGGATTTTTGCATAAGAGACTTCTTTGCACAGAGACTTCTTTGCACTGTAGGAGGAACCTTTTTTTTTTTTATTTATGTTTAGCCCTTAAGGGAATTTTAGAGTAGAACTGAGAAAAAGGAAAGTATTTTTTTCCCCTTGTCCATCTTAATGAAAAGAGGGTGTAGGGTCCCTGGAGTGAATGGAGGAGAGTGTGGGGATCTTTAATCCATTAGGGTACGTCAAGTTTCCCATCTTAAAAAAAGCAGTTCAGTTTAACAATAAAAATAGATAAAGGCTGGAGTGACTGGATGTCTAACAAAAAGAACCCAAATTCAGTGACTTTAAGGGGGCCCACACAGGACATGACTGTTCAGTTAGTTTGCAATTGATCCTCAGCATTCAGCTCAGATGCAAGAGCAAACAGGTATGACCCATGTGACCCCCCCCCTTAAAGTCCTGCAGCGGGTCAGGTACGCGCGGGCTACCCGCAAAAACCTGCGGGTTGCAGGTAAAAGTTCCGGGTGTGGGTATAGACGTGGGTCGGGCCGCAGGTCTCAAAAGTGATTTTTACTCCTTTTTTCTGATCACGCCTACTCCCGATGATGTCACTTCCAGTTTACAATGACAGCACTTCCCGTTTTACTCCTTTTTTCTGAGCATGCCTACTTCCGATGATGTCATTTCCGGTTTACGACAGCACTTCCTGATTCTTAATGGTCAGCGGGTTGCGGGTCTGGGTTGCGGATAAGGTACTTGCGGGTAGGGTCGGGTAGCGGGTCCAAGCAGGAAAGAATGCAGGTTACAGGTCCGGGTTGCGGATTGCAGGTATGGGTTCCAAAAAATGGACCCGCGCAGAACTCTATCACTGATTGCTTACTGCCTGATAACCAATCAGTGGAAACCAAGCAAGCTGCAAAGCAGGAAGTAGTGTTCTGGCCCAAGTGCCCATGCCTAGTTTTAAGGAAGTAGCTATATAGTAAAATGTCTCTCTGGTTAGAGAGACAAGGTGCCCCAGAATATATTGTAAATATCTCACCAAGCAATAGATGTAGTCCGGGTGCTCCAGCCCCAGACCTCCAGCTTTAGGGAGCGGCACACCAGAAAATTCGGAAAAAAAAAAAGAACAGGGCTGTCTGGCAAACAGTTCCACAGGACCAGAAAAGTTTAAGTTAAAAAATATATCTTTATTTAACAAAGTTAAAAATTGTATACTTGCATCTCCATGTGCCCTACCTGTAAGGGAACTTTAATTATTCCCTACACACACTACTATACCCACAATAACTATTCCATTCACAAGAGAGATTATTAGAGAGGGGTTTATTACAGGGTCTAGAATTGTAGATCATTTGTTAATAAAAGGAAATTTTTGCTTGTGTCAGCTCAAACAATGCCTATTTATTTTAAATAACTTTTAATACAAATTATGTCAGTTTCACCTATTTTCCCACTGTGTTGAAAGGTTAAATATTGCAATCACTATATCTGCATTTTACTTCCAATTCCTTCTTCACTACCAGGTTTGTTTGCTTTCACAGTTTTTCACTGAGGGCCCTGTGACATATTTGTAAATCATCATTCATCACGTTGTACTAGGAGTTGTAATAATCATCTCTCTTGTGAATTGAATATTTATTGTGGGTATAGTAGTGTGTGTAGGGAATAATTAAAGTTCCCTTACAGGTGAAGAAATTACAGCATGCAGAAAATAGAAATCCCTCTTGGGTTCATTCACACACATATAAATTATTTGACAACAGTGTAAAATTAAAGCTGGTAGATGCAATGCATGTTATGGTTCATTAAATAACGCTTTCACACCTTTTTATTGTCATCTTTTTCTGGTATTTGTCATTACAGTTGTGGGATGATCATAAGGGAAATACTACAACAGCAATAAAGCAGGCTAAGAAGAAACAACACACAAGATAACAAACATAATTTAAGTTTGCTATCAGGCCTCCAGTGCAGATGGTGGTTCAGTAGTAAGCACCAAAGTGGCACACTTACTTATGGCAGCAATCAAAATACTGCTCCCTCAATGAGAGCAACCTTTATGCGGGAATTATCATTCAAAACAGAGCTGGTGTGAACTGTGATGTGAAAATCATTTAACCCACAGTAAAACGTGACCAACATTAATATTGTCATTTTATTAGTGATGATTTAAATGACTTGTGTGCCATTGGCATAAGTAACAATAGACATGCCACATTTTACACATTTGAAAATAGGCAAATTGTGGCCTGAAACAATGCTGATGTCTGAGGTCTAAGGCCAATGATAACCTGAAGGAGATGTTCTAAAAAAAAAAGGCTTTTTATTGCTATACTATATTGAAGAGGTGCTGTCCGTATACAGTATGTTCTATAATATATCCGGTGATGGGTTGAGACAGAGTGAATATAGGAGCTGACTCTGAAGTCTGTGACAGTTTATATTTTGATGTTCATCCATAAACATGGTGTATTGGACACAGTGTTGGACTGGGATGTCAGGGACCCACCAGAAAGCCTTAGACCTTGGGCCCACCAGAAAACCTGAAACCGTGAGCCCACCAGAAAACCTTAGAGAGTGGACCTTTCCAAACTATTATTCCTCCTCTACACTTTATTCTCCTGGTCTTATATATATATATATACTTACAATATTCTCCCATTAATAAGCATTTTCCCCATTAAGAAACAGGGGATGACCATGAAATAGGCCAATTGTTTAGAAACAAGAGGGCCCACTAACACCTGGGCCCACCGGGAGTTTTCCGGTTATCCCGGTGGGCCAGTCTGACACTGATTGGACAATGTAAACACACACAAAGGGGCACATTTACTAAGCTCGAGTGAAGGATTCGAAGTTAAAAAACTTTGAATTTCGAAGTTTTTTTATGGGTACTTCGACCATCGAATAGGCTACTTTGACCTTCGACTACGACTTTGACTTCAAATCGAATGATTCGAACTAAAAATCGTTTGACTATTCGACCATTCGATAGTCGAAGTACTGTCTCTTTAAAAAAAACTTTTACTACCTACTTCGGCACTTTAAACCTACCGAGCATTAATGTTAGCCTATGGGGACCTTCCCCATAAGCTTTCTATGCTTTTTTTGATCAAAGTAAAATCCTTCGATTGATGGATTAAAATCCTTCGAATCGTTCGAACGATTTTTCCTTCGATCGAAGTATTTGCGGTAAATCCTTCGACTTCGATATTTGAAGTCAAGGATTTTACTTCGATGGTCGAATTTCGAGGGTTAATTAACCCTCGATATTCGACCCTTAGTAAATGTGCCCCTAAGTGTATATTATCTGTATGGAGTGCAATTTGAATCACATGGAGATACAGACAGATAATAACTTTAGAGTCACAATGCTTGTGTCTTCTAAGGGTATTTAGAATTAGCATCCTCTCTGTTTTTGCTCTGACTTATATTTGCATTGGGTCGCCTATCCACTTCCACAGTGTGGGAATATCAGCCCTACTGTATAAAGTGATCTGATTGCAAAACTAAAAAAAACAACTAGATTCCTTCCTATTTTATATACACTAATCCATAATCAATACTAATGCTGAAATTACCCTGCAGCACCATTGTCTACAATAGATATATAAAAACGGTGTTATGCATCTATAGTTCAATTAAACCAATAACATCTTCCCATGTGGTTATTTCTCTCAGAGGTTTGGTATCTGTGAGTACATTTAGGGGTCTTTATTAAGGCTCCAAAAACCCAAACAAATTTCTGTAACAAAAGAAGCGATTTGTTCGCCATTTATTATGTGCCAAATCCAAAAATATGCCATCTAAAACCTGCAGAATTCATGTAACAGTCAATGGTGAATGTCCCCTTAACCATCTGAAGATGTCTTAACCATCACAAAATGTTTGGAGTTTTTCAGTTTGACACTGGTTTTTCAGCGAAAACTCAGATTTTTTGTGATTTTTTGCCTCAAACTTGAAAAGTTTGACGCCCGAAATTGTTTTTAGTTTTTTTATTGATAAATAAGGGCATAACCGTGGATTCTAGTTTGGTCTGACATTTTTTATTATAAAAAAGTCAGAAAAATTCGGATTTTGATAAATAACCCCATAAAAGTTAGACAAGTGGTTTATATGTTGGTGCATTTCCAGTGTGAACAATAGTCAGGCACAAATCAAGGAATAAAAAAAAATCAACCTCTATATAAAATATATTATACTGTACTTAAGAATTGTTTGTTTATAATAAGAATTATATTACTGGTAATAATTTTCTCTTTAAAGGGTGGCAGATTCGACTGTGTTCAACATGACTATAAGAAAAATAATTAGAACTGATATTCTATTCTAGAACTTATTTTTTTCATAAAAATATCTTTATTTTTATTAAACACTTGACTGATTTTTGTTTTGTATAACCTTAATGCCTTCAACATTAAAGCCCTTCCTTTTCCCTAGTTGTTGCCTATGCCTCGGCTTGCAGATAAGGGGGAATTCACTAGACAGCTTATTTAAGGACTAAGCTGAAAATTTTATATATGTTTAACTTCATTTTTTTCACAATATTTTTTGTTCTGGTCAGTATAAAAATACTGTAAATATTATTTATGTGCAGAATTGTCTTTATAGCATCTAGAAGGCCACTGTTTCATTTTTAAGGTTTCATTTGTGTAACTCAGTATTCATTATATGTGACTGTTCCAGTTACCACATTACTGTTTCATGGCTTTCAGGGATTTCGACATAGAACAAAAGGTAACGTACATATTTGTTTTCCTCTTTAGAAAATGAAAAACAATTAGATGACAGAAGAAAATGTGACTCATATGATCTTCACTTGGAAAGCAGATTGCATAAAACGTATTCAAATGCTTGGAGGCAGGATTGTTTCACATAAGGATAGACATAGAGGCTGGGCAGACTTTCTAAATTTAAAGGTACATGGTCACTTTCACATTACATTAAGTTGCTTTATAAATAATTGTATATAATATATATATGATACTATATCCCAGTCATTGATGAGTTCCACAACCATAGGTAAGCATAGGTTCTTCATCAGAAGGTCATTATGTTAATGCCTTTAAGAGTGGCTTGGATGATTTCTTGGACAAGCATAATATCCAAGGCTATTGTGATACTAAAATCTACAATTCATATAGATATTGGTATACTGTGAAACCTCGATTTTACGTTTTCCCCGCATATTACATTTTTTATTAGTGGTCCCACCAATTTATAATGCATTTCAATGGGTGCCTTGCCTTGATTTTAAGTAATGTTTTCCTGGATTTTACATCCAAATTTTTACCTGATGTACCAAAAACTGCTTTTTTTTTCCCTCTATGAATGCTATTATTTCTGAAATAAAGAGGTTTAAAATACTAACCAGATGTACATTTTGCCATGGTTCTGCCTGTAAATAGTCATTCCAATTAGTCTGCCCCTTATACAGTCCTGCACTAATCACTAATTGCTTTAGGTTGTGTATGTGACTGACAGAGAGGCCTTGCACGTGCCCCCCATAGTGTAACATTAACACTGCAATGCTTAACCCTAGTTATTAACACAGTAAATATTGCATCTCAAAGTAAAATAGACTCCTGTGTTTATATCCTTTCAGTACTTGTAGAAAAAGTTACTTTAACACATTTCCCTGAATTTACATTTTCCCAGATTTTACATAATTTATTCCTGGTCCCCTGAAACACGTAAAATGGGGATTCTATTGTATATAGTTTATGTGAGTGTGTGTAAATGTATGTACGCTGGGTTTTTGATTTGGAGGATTGGATTTGCTGGACTTTTTTTCAACCCAAACTAACTTTGTAACTACATAAAATTACAAGGCTGAAGGGCAATGCTCATGAGATGGAAGAAGATTTTAGCACTCTCTAATGTTACCTACACACAAGCATATTTCCATGCACTTTGAGTGTTCAGACGGATTCATCAGATTGGAGCAGTTATACATACATATATGTATCTAACTTGGACCATTGGTTGAATTACTAGTGTCCTTCTGTCTATGGTGCAAAACTTCCAGCTACGGCACTATCTGCATGGAATTAGTATGTTTTCCCTGTGTCTCCTACACAACACTAGGATAAAATACAAACTCCTTGCAGAGCTTGCCCTTGCTGAATCCAAGTGCGCTTGCAGCAGTGTTATACACAGCACCACCATATTACCCATGTTTACAAAACATCCACTGCAATTTAGCCGACAGTTCCACCTTGTGTTTTAACAGTAAGTACCTAATATATGTTACATGCCATTTCACTGATGCAGGTGTACACTCTGTAGTCTCTTTTCTGAGTTCATTCACCCCAAAACTCAACTAAACAAGAGTTTCTTCTGACCTTGTCGAAAAGCTAAACAAGCAGCTGAATGTATACATATGCATTACACCCAAAATTATGCATTAAATTCTGCAAATATGTGTGTTCAGATTTAAATGGCATTCATACACTACATAATAGAACTGTATAAACCTATTTAAATCTGTTCTTAATTTCTTCAAGTTTGTGGAAATTCTTTATTTGCACTTTCTTCCCTATTTAGTTATTCCAATAAGATGACTGAATGTAACGGAATTTAAAATGCATTGATCTAATTTACCTAGACTGCAATCTTAACACATTTATGGCATTTAGTGAATAAGAATACTGGTTATAGAATAAAGAATGTAACCTTTTCAAAGGTTACTTAGTTTTACATGTATAGTAAACAGTTACTAACCTGAGATCTACATGCACCCGAGGAAGGACCTTGACGTCCAAAACATGTAGTGCTATAATAAAGAATAATTAACTACATTGAAGGCTCCCCAGGTCCTGTTTTTCTCTATCAACGGGCATGAGTATATGCACTGCTTGCACAATGGTCAATGTTAGTATGCTGAATATGGGAAGAAGTCTCCACATCTTATGGAATGTTTCTCTAAAACAGATGTAAATTGGCAGCTAAAAGCACAAATTAATTTCCTTTATAATCCTATAGTTCTTTATTCAGAGATTTAATTTCATTAACCTGGATTGGTTACTTGAGTAACAATGGTCATAACTGGCTGAGAACAGAAACATGAAGAGAATGCCTTGTTCTCATTCTTAAATCTAATGGGCAACTAAGCTAATCACTTCGTTGTTTCTAAGTGAGACCTCTGTATAACCAAAATACCAAATGTAAATTCTTAGAAAACATGATAGTTTAACTAGGCCAGCTATGATTACTGATCATATTTCAATCCAGAAAATACACAATTGCTCAACTTTAGCCCAATAAACAGGGCTCCAATTTAATAATTAAAATAAAATCTGCAGAACAAACATACATTCTATCATACTCACAGCAGTTTGTTCTACTGGGTCTAGGGATGCAGAATATTTTCTAATGCTCACAATGTGCTGTTGATAACTGGATAATATTAATGTGTCAACACATTATGTGCTCCCCTTTCTTATAATATTCAGAATGCCATTTTTTAATCTTGCCTGAGTTCTTTCAGTGCTGTTTAGTAGGCTTTACGCTAAATAAAGGATGATAATGACAACAAACAAAACAGCATATAGTTAGCAAGTGAGACCAAACTGGTTTTCAGCAAGTCTAAAAATTTTGAGTAAAATAAAATAAGTGTCTGTCAGAGCTAATTTGGGGTCATAATTGCTATAGTATATTCCTTTCTATAGCCTGTTTGTTCCAGACGTGTTCCATCTAAAATATCTCCATGCCTGATCCCTCTTGTCAGGGAGTGGGGGCAGGGAACTGGCTTTAAAGAGCCTTTATAAACTTTTGACTTTTGTCAAATGTTTATCATTTGTTAAGTGACTTTCCAGCAAAATAGTTAAATATATGACAATACGAATGTTAAGCACCGCTGTCCTGTATGTCTTTTGAGAAGTCAGACATATAAGTTACATTAAGGGGGTTATTTATTAAAGTCTGAATGCTAAAAACCTGAAAAAAACTAGTTTTTTTACTATAGAATCCAAATTTTTAGTGAAAAAAAAAATAACATTTTTCAAGGCTGCAAAAAGTACAAATACATCCATCTTCAACCTGTCAAGGTCATGTAGAAGTCAATGGCAGATGTCCTATTTGCAATTTGAAGACATTTTTTACTGTGCTGGGTTTCGATTTTATTTCATGGTTTTTTATTGATAAATAAGGGTAAATCGTGGATTCTAGTTTGCTCAGACTTTATTATTTAAAAAATCAGAAAAGTTTGGATTTTAATAAATAACCCCCTAAAATTGTGTACATTGTGTAAAATTGTGTACATGATGGCTGCATAAGGAATATGCATTAGAAGAACAGGAAACCTGCTTAAAATGTAACGTGTGTTGGATATGGGATTGAAAGTGCCCAGTTGCCACACTATATAGTTTGCCTTGATGATTTATTATTTGCATGTATTACCGTATATACTCGAGTATAAGCCGATCCGAGTATAAGCCGAGGTACCTAATTTTACCTACGAAAACTGGGAAAACTTATTGACTCTAGTATAAGCCTAGACACAACTACAGCCCTGTCTCCCAGCAGCGCACATTCCGCCAAAGAGACCCCCCCCAGTGATCAACTGGACTTCTTTGCAAAGTTGATGGTGACAGAGAATTGCCAAACGGATTACTGTGTGCATTGTCCCACTGTCCCACTACCATGTGCAGAGGGTGCTGTGTGATATTGTCATCACTGTTAATCTTTTGTATAACCAACAGAGGGCGCTGTGTGATATTGCCATCACTGTTAATCCTTCATACAACCAACAGAGGGCGCTGTGTGATATTGTCATCACAGTTAATCCTTCATACAACCAACAGAGGGCGCTGTGTGATATTGCCATCACTGTTAATCCTTCATACAACCAACAGAGGGCGCTGTGTGATATTGTCATCACTGTTAATCCTTCATACAACCAACAGAGGGTGCTGTGTGATATTGCCATCACTGTTAATCCTTCATACAACCAACAGAGGGTGCTGTGTGATATTACAGTCACTGTTATTCTTTGATATAACCAACAGATGGCGCTGAGTGATATTGCAGTCACTGTTATTCTTTCATATAACCAACAGAGGGCGCACTGTTATTCTTTCATATAACCAACAGAGGGCATTGTGGGATATTGCAGTCTCTCCCCAAGTGAACTGCTGGTATAGGAATGATTAAAAGTGACTGCAATCTCAGCTACTGTCTGCTGACCCGAGTATGAGCCGAGGTAGACTTTTTCAGCACATTTTTCAGCACATTTTGGATGCTGAAAAACTCGGCTTATGCTCGAGTATATACGGTACATTTAAAACACAACAAATACAATTCTTCCTGTGGTTCACTCCATTGGAGCAGAACAACACCAAAGATTTTTAAAAAATATATCACCCGGTATAAAAGCTTCTATCATATGAAAATTAGCTGAAACATGAGGGTGCTTAGGAAAAGGGCTCACAAAGATAATGGATTTTGCGGTTTTCTTTTAGCAGTACAGTTGGGAAAACAAATTTACCAAAACATTCTTACCACAATGAAAATAACAATTTTAAACACAATATATTCTTAAGCCAAATAATGGCACAATAATTAAGTAAAAGTAGTGTTATATATTTTTCAATCTTTTCTCATAGGGCAAGAGAGGGCAGATCTGTCCAGTTGGAGGCCTGAAGTCTAGATGTGGCCCTTAAAGAGATTTTTATGGTCCACAGCATGCCCAAGATCTTTATAGATCTCTTTGTAAAAATCTTGTCCCAACCATGTTAAACAGCAGATTATTGACCCATAGCCTAGGAAATGTTGGACAGTATTGTACTATGGGGACTAGTTGGTTTACCCCTTTCCTATAGAAATATGTGCTTTCAGAATACATGTGATTAAACATAGTTTAAATACTTCTCTTTGTGTATTTTTTCCATATGAGGCAAATTAACAATGGAATGCATTTCAACTATGAATATTCAATCAGTCACAAATATGCATCAAGCAGGGCAGGTTCACCCCTACTGAGGCCCACTGACATTCCTCCTTAATATTGGTCATCACAAAATGAGACTAGACTGCAGCATTTAACAGATGAGCATCAGACCATTCTGTAGTTAATATGAAAAGTATGTATATACAGCCTTGTAGTGGGATTGTGGGCATTTGGCCTTCTTTCATATAAAATGTAATAATTTCTGTGGAGCAAAGCAACGCCTTCTTCCTCTAAATTTTGGCTCCCAGTATTTATTGAGTTGCTTTGGGAGCCTAAAGCTTCCCATAGACGCGACGATTCTTCTTGCCGAACGACCGATTTTAGGGAAGCCCGACCGATCCTTCGAAATTATCGTGCGGTTAGTGGGATTCGAACGATCGTACATCTTGCAATTTTTCGGCCGACATCTGTCAGGAAATTGATCAGCCAGGTCAAAACATCTTTGTCGGCCCCAGTGCAATCTATCTATGTTTGCAGGGCCAAACAGGCAGCTCCCCTTTGTTTTCCTGGCAAATTGGTCTTTTTAGTTGATGGTAAATTCGTAGGATTGTACGATCGTTCTGAGAAGATCGTGGTCTCACGATCAGGATCTGATCTTTTAAAAATCTCAACATCTATGGCCAGCTTTAGCCTTGTGTCAGCTCAGCTAGAATGGATGTGAATATTACATAGAAACTGCATGAATATATGTACTGTATGGTTCAGTGACAGCTTTATGTATGACATTTTTATTTGTATGAAATTTGTATGAAATCAGTAAAATTTTGCAACATGGTCATGGGTCCAAACATTCATATTAAGAGCATATATTTTTAGTTACATATAGCTACATAGTTAAGTTGGGTTGAACAAAGACCAAAGTCCATCAAGTTCAACCCCTCCAAATGAAACCCAGCATCCATACACACACTCGCACTGACCCCTCCATACACTCACATAAACTGTATATACTTATACACAAACTATAAATATTAGTATCACAATAGCCTTTGATATTATGTCTGTCCAAAAAATCATCCAAGCCATTCTTAAAGGCATTAACTGAATCAGCCATCACAACATCACCCGGCAGTGCATTCCACAACCTCACTGTCCTGACTGTGAAGAACCACCTACTGTACGTTGCTTCAAATGAAAGTTCTTTTCTTCTAGTCTGAAGAGGTGACCTCTGGTGTGATGATTCTCTTTATGGATAAAAAGGTCCCCCAAATATTTGTCTATAATACCCTAATAATTTAAGTCTTCTATCCCTCTAACCAGTTTAGTTACACATCTCTACACTCTCTCCAGCTCATTTATATCCCTTTTAAGGACTAGAGCCTACAACTGAACTGCATACTCCAGATGAGGCCTTACCAGGGACCTATAAAGAGGCATAATTATGTTTTCATCCCTTGATTTAATGCCATTTTTTTATGCAAGACAGAACTTTATTTGCTTTAGTGGTCACAGAATGACACTGCCCAGAATTAGACAACTTGTTATCTACAAAAACCCCAAGATCTATTAGTGTATAACTTGCATTTATATTATTTTTGCCACAGTGCATTTATCAACATTGAACCTCATTTTCCAGTTTGCTTTGTACAGCTTTGTACAATTAAATCAGTTTATGTAGGACCAGCTAAAGATAATTACTTGGTCCTGTAAAATAGAAACAAACTAGAAGCCAACACAGATAGGCTTTCCCCTGTACTGACCACAATGCAAGATGAATTTGCAATTTATGCCCTGCAATGAAGTCTTCATGAAGTTTAATTCTGGAAATAAAAAATTGTGAAAAGTGTGTGTGTGTTGTCTTTTCAGGTGTTTGTGGATAAACACATACATTTAGAAAAATGTAAAAACATTAAAAAATAAATGTCATGTAAACAAACTATATCTATGTAAATATACAGTGGTGTGAAAAACTATTTGCCCCCTTCCTGATTTCTTATTCTTTTGCATGTTTGTCACACTTAAATGTTTCTGCTCATCAAAAACCGTTAACTATTAGTCAAAGATAACATAATTGAACACAAAATGCAGTTTTTAAATGAAGGTTTACGTTATTAAGGAAGAAAAAAAACTCCAAATCTACATGGGCCTGTGTGAAAAAGTGATTGCCCCCCTTGTTAAAAAATAACTTAACTGTGGTTTATCACACCTGAGTTCAATTTCAAAGGTTATAAAGCCATTTATAAAGCTTTGGGACTCCAGCGAACCACAGTGAGAGCCATTATCCACAAATGGCAAAAACATGGAACAGTGGTGAACCTTCCCAGGAGTGGCCGGCCGACCAAAATTACCCCAAGAGCGCAGAGACAACTCATCCGAGAGGCCACAAAAGACCCCAGGACAACATCTAAAGAACTGCAGGCCTCACTTGCCTCAATTAAGGTCAGTGTTCACGACTCCACCATAAGAAAGAGACTGGGCAAAAACGGCCTGCATGGCAGATTTCCAAGGCGCAAACCACTTTTAAGCAAAAAGAACATTAAGGCTCGTCTCAATTTTGCTAAAAAACATCTCAGTGATTGCCAAGACTTTTGGGAAAATACCTTGTGGACCGACGAGACAAAAGTTGAACTTTTTGGAAGGTGCGCGTCCCGTTACATCTGGCGTAAAAGTAACACAGCATTTCAGAAAAAGAACATCATACCAACAGTAAAATATGGTGGTGGTAGTGTGATGGTCTGGGGTTTTTTTGCTGCTTCAGGACCTGGAAGCGATCTTGGGTGCTGCAGCAGGACAATGACCCAAAACACACCAGCAAATCCACCTCTGAATGGCTGAAGAAAAACAAAATGAAGACTTTGGAGTGGCCTAGTCAAAGTCCTGACCTGAATCCTATTGAGATGTTGTGGCATGACCTTAAAAAGGCGGTTCATGCTAGAAAACCCTCAAATAAAGCTGAATTACAACAATTCTGCAAAGATGAGTGGGCCAAAATTCCTCCAGAGCGCTGTAAAAGACTCGTTGCAATTATCGCAAACGCTTGATTGCAGTTATTGCTGCTAAGGGTGGCCCAACCAGTTATTAGGTTCAGGGGGCAATTACTTTTTCACACAGGTTTGGATTTCTTTTCTCCCTAAATAATAAAAACCCTCATTTAAAAACTGCATTTTGTGTTTACTTGTGTTACTTGTGTTATCTTTGACTAATAGTTAAATGTGTTTGATGATCAGAAACATTTTGTGTGACAAACATGCAAAAGAATAAGAAATCAGGAAGGGGGCAAATAGTTTTTCACACCACTGTACAGTATATTAATACTCAAGTTTTGTGTTGTCTTCAGGGGCTTCGTGGAAGGCTCAAGGTAAAAGGGGGCCCGGCCTTGTTGCACCACTGGTAGATGTTTTATTGTAGTTCATTTAGGAGAAATATGTAGAGGAGTAATGTAGAGGGGTCTCTGGGGGCCAAATGTGTAATTTCATGATTACATGTGTTGCTTGACATCATCTAAAAGCTGTGAAAGTGAGCCTGTAGCTTTCTGAGAATGTGCACATATTCCACTCAACCACAAAGTTTGAGAAAGCAAAAAATGGTTACTGAAAAAAAGAGAAAGATACAGATAATGAATGATTAGCAAAACAGCCTGTGTTCATTATAAAATCCTCCAATATGAAATGACACCAAAACATTCTAACTTTACAGAATTTCATTTGTATCTTTGTGCAAAATCTGAACAGAATTTAGGGAAATAGCCGAAAGCTTTGAAATTTGATTCCAATTTTTTTCTTTTGCTACAGTTCTGCTCTTCATCCTAACCACAGCCTCCAGCTTGTCAGACACAGCTAATATGATGTAAGGATTTTCAGTTTCACATCTTCACCCTAAGCTGTTCCTGGAAAAGGAAACAAAAGGGATGCAGTGTTCCACAAATTTTTTGCTGGCTTTTTTTTTTTTTTTATAAATATATAGTCACTAAAGGGCTTATTTATGTCTGCAAGTGCAGTGAGCAAAGTGCAATTTAGACTGCAATCACCATGTTTTTTTCCTACAGAATTCCAGCATCATTGTGGGTGCAAAGTTTGGATGGCATCATGTCCAGTGTCTGACATGTAAGTGGCTTGTATGCCCTATTCTTTTGCCACAAACACTTTTGCGATTAACAAACTGTGGGGACCATGGGGGTCTGGTCAGGAGGTGGCATTAGCTCCAGGGTTCCCTTGCGAAAGACTGAGCGGCACAGAGTGCAATTATAAGCAGCCTGTGTATGGTGCCCTCCCTGACCCATATCTGGCCAGATGTCAATCAGGCAGGTTTAAAAACCCTACCTGTCCTACACTGTGATCTTCAAAAGATAGCAGGAAATAAACCGACAGACAAGTGCAGGAATAATACGACCAAGCTTTGTATTATTGAAACCTTGTTAGATCCACTTACGAACAACAGAATGTTCTCTACATAGTTGAGTAGACCTTCTTGCAATAAATGGTCTCATCAACTCATGTTCCAGCTTCCAGACCTAAAAAGTTAATCTCATGGGTCAGAGATACTATATGAAATATTCAACTTTTTTTTTTTTAATCTTTTTTGGTGGGAAAATATTGTGTTTATGTAATGCTTAAATTATTTTTAGTAGACTTAGCCAAATTATGGAAAGATCAGTTATCCAGAAAAATACAGATCCCAAACATTCTGGATAACAGGTCCCATACCTGAACAATAAAACTGAAAACACTTCATAATTTTTATAAGACTACGAGATATAAACAGCCATCCCATCAGCTGTCACACCAACCTTCATACCCATATCCTTGTGTCGAGTTGCATGGGAAATAAATGTCATACAAAAATAAATTAAGAGATCCTTTATGCTTTATTTACATGCATCACCATCTATTTTACAAACTATATTACAATGTCAAATGG